>NC_064824.1:44650000-44953031 GCF_024166365.1 Elephas maximus indicus
AGTCAAAAAGAAGGAAAAGTAGTAGTGAAAAATGGGCAGCCAGCTTATTATGCCACAGTGCTAAAATAAGACTTTCATTTATCAAAAAAAAAAAAAATCCATGTAACCATTATTGATCACCTGGGCTTTTCACAGGGTAAGTAACAAGGGTGTGGCATGTGGTCACATTACTGTTTCATGTTGCAGGTGACAAAAAATCCTTAAACAATAAAACAAATGTATTAGGCTTAAGGAGCTAAGATCCAGAGGCAGTTCTGACTTCACGTAAGGCTTGATTTAGCAGCTTTGTGGATTTTACCAGCGACCCAGGTTGTCTCTATCTTCCCACTTTACCTTCTTCGGTTTTGATTTTTCCTCCTAGTGGCCCTACCTGCAGCAGCTGCAAGCTTGGAATCCTCATACCATATCATCAAAGAAAAGAAAGACTCCAGCAGTCAGATACAAATCTTTGGCCCAGGATCTCACCAGTCCAGGTTGGACTGCATGCCTAACTCTGAACCAATTACAAGACCACAGGGATGAGATATTCATAAACCAATCAAGGCCTAGTGCAGCGTTGAGAATATGGTCAACCCCACCTACCGCACCACTGACAGGGAATGGAGAGTTAGGATGGGGAAATGACTATCACAAGACAAAATAAAATAAAACAATAAAATAGTGAAATAATGCATTGTATACCAGTCTATCATTGTTCACGGAGCTTGGCTCGGGTTTCAGACCTTCCTTAATCCACAGTCTTCACAAAATAAAAAGAAAAAATGTGAAGAATTTGTAATGATTCATAGATGAACAACAAAGATAATTAAAGATATTTGGATTGCTCTCTTACTTCACCTGAGGAAGGAACATCTGAAATCTGGTCCAAAGGCTTCATAATGATAAAATGTTCATAATCTATATTGCTTTCCCTTTTCATAAGGACAAAGGTACTGGTCTGCTAGGTTTTCTTCTTAATGAATTCTTCTTGCTATTAGGCTTCCTGTCCTATCACAGAGCCAGGCTAGGATGCTCTATTGCTCCATTAGGGGTTAAAACTAAAACGATTCATTTCCATCAAGTCGATTCTGACTCATAGCGACCCTACAGGACAGAGTAGAACTGCCCCATAGGGTTTCCAAGGAGTGACTGGTAGGTTTGAACTGCTGACCTTTTGGTTAGCAGCCATAGCTCTTAACCACTACACCACTGGGGTTTTCCACTAGGGATTAGGGATTCAAAATTAGCCCAGCCTCTTGCCTAAGCATCCTGTCACTCACAAAAGTAACAACCATAAAAAGGGAAAACTTTAGTGGCTGTTTACTATGTGCCAGACACTGTGCTAAGAGTTTTATATGTATGCTTTCATTTAACTTTTACAACTCCATAGGGAGGTAGCTATGATTACCCTCATTTTACAGATGAAGAAATAAAGTCGAGTTTCTTTCTCCCAAGGTCACACAGCTTCTATGTAGTGCAGAATTCTTCCTACGTGTCCAAATGAAGAGAAACACAATGACTATACACTGGGCCACTTGTAGGACTCTTAGGTGAGACACTATTTTTAAAAAAAATAGGATTCACAGTTTTCTTGAGTGTATATTAATGTACTCTTTGAGGACAGCCAGATTAAGATGGATGAGGAAGGCCTGGAGATCTGAAAATCAGCCAGTGAAAACACTATGGATCAAAATGGTCTGATCCCCAACCAATTTGGGGGATAACAGAGGACTAGACAGCCTTACGTTTCGTTGTGCACAGGGTTGCCATGAGTAAGGGACCTCCTCAACAGCAGTTAACAACAACAACATCAACCAGGTCTTACTCTCTTTAAATAACGATAACAGCAACTCAGGTTCTATCACTATAATTGGTACTCACAGAATATGTTAGTGGATGAATTAATCTAGCCAGAGAGTCTTAAACTATTGCTCAAATCTGTCTATCTAATTTATGATAGGCACATAGACCCAGCTGAGCCTTAAAGTTATTTTTACATGAAAAAAAAAAATTTTTTTTTTAAACCTATAGATAAAGATTCTATCTTTACAATGAAGCCCTCCCATATCAGTTAGCTATTCCTCCGTAACAAGTCACCCCAATACTCAGGTCACAGAAACATAAGCATTGATTCTCAGTCATGTGTTTATAGGTTGGCTGGGGTGACTTTGCTTCAGACTGGGACTTTACTCCGGGGCTGCTCTGGTTGAAGATCTCATTCACAGGCCAACGCTGAATTGGCAATCCTTACCTGGAGTGTGTTCTCATCTTCATGAAGGCAGAATAACCAGCGGGCAAATCCTACTGCAGAAGCACATTTCAAACCTTTGTTCACATCATGTCTTTGAACATCTCACTGGCCAAAGCAAGTCACATAACGAAGACCAGCATCAATAGAACAAGGAAGTATACTTCTCCCATGGAGGTGTTTGGGGAGAAGGGAGTAAATATTTTCTGAACAATAATTTACTACAACTCATCAAATAAAGGATGAGGAAAAGAGATTAATATGTATTAAGTACATACCCATTTATTCATCAATTTATAAAATATTATGGAGTAGATACAACGTAGCAATTGTTGAGCTAGGTATTGGGACTGCAGTGGTGAACAATAGTCTAGTGGCAAAACAAATGTTCTTTTCTCGTGAATCCTAATAGTGTAATAATAGCAATCCTATTAGCAGATATATTCTTCCTCATTTTACTGCTGAGAAGACTAAGACATAGGAGATTACATAACTTGATCAAAGCCACACAGATAAGAAGCGGCAGAGGTAGAGTGTGAAGGCTGGGCCGCCTGACTATAAATTCAACCTCATCAATGCTTTTTCCCAATAAATGATAAATTCTCATATGGCTTCAGAAATGAATAACAAAAAATAGATCACCATGGGTACCAGTTAGGGTTTGACCAGTCAAGCAGAGCCAATATCAAACATACGGAATTTATTATAGGGATTAGTTTTTATGCAGTTGTAGAAATCTGTTGTCTCTGGATCTGGTGCTGAGCCTGAGGGCCAGTAGTCAGGAAGAGAAGAGGGAAACAAAGTGGGAAACATCGAGAACAAACAGAGACTCTGTGTGGAAAAACTGGAACTTCATCTAACTTCCTACCACTCTCAGTTTCAATACTTGGGTGACTTGTGGGATAAGCTAGCATTCACAGGTCTGTACCTGCCCAGGATTCAGAGAATGCCCTCCAAATATAATGGATTTAACTTTCAGGTAAATTGGTAAAAGGTAGTTTTTATAGCATGACTTAAAATTATTATTTTTCTTAATGTTTTTGTTTCCAGATAGAATGTGAATTCATAAGTTACAACAATAAAATTTGTCCACAGCTCAAAGCACTGAAGGAGTTATTCATTTGCTCATTCCTTCACAATGTATCAAGGGCCTACTATAAGCCACGACTGAGTTAAGCACTATGAATACTGTATTCATTTCCCAGGGTTTCTGTGACAAAGTACCACAAACTGGGTGGCTTAACAATAAAAATTTATTCTCTCATAGTTCTGGAGGCTAGAAGTTCATATTCATGGTGTCAGTAGGGCCATGATCTCTCTGAAGGCTCTAGAGGAAGATTCTTCCTTGTCTCTTCCAGCTTCTGGGACCCCATGTGTTTCTTGGCTTGTGGCAGCATCACTCCAATCTCTACTTCTGTCTTCACAAGGCGTTCTCCCTGTGTGTCCTTCTGTCTGAGTCTCCTTATCTTATCAACATGCCAGTCACATCGAATTAGGGCCACCCTATTCCAGTATGACTTCATGTTAACTCATTACATATGCAAAGGTACCATTTCCAAATAAGGTCATATTCACAGGTACCATGGTTAGGACTTCGCTTTATCTGCTTGAAGGACCTAATTCAACCTATGACAGACACACAAAAAGATTAAGACACATCTTTGCCCTGGAGGAGCTCACAGGCAAAATGATGAAAACACAGACAGTGCTATAAACCCCATATGTCCAAAGAGCTATGATAGCACAACAACACATACAATTTTGCCAGGGAAGGCTTTCTAGGCAAGGGTCTTGATGGAAGAACAGGGATTTTCTAATCAGGGGCCTAGAAAAACTATTACAGGAAGAAAAGATATTCCAGCATCCCCTCTTACGGAACTTTGTGGATTAAATGTGTCACTGACAAGATAGGAAACAGTGGAAAGGAATGTCCAGAAAGGTAACGGGGGTAATACAAGACAGGATGGTACAGCAATTTTTTTTAAAAGATTACGTAACAGGATATCATGCCAAAGAGTTTGGAAAGATAATGCTGAAAGCAGTGGAAAAAGGTGAGTGACAAAGGAGAGAGACTGACAACACAGAGACCACGTAGAGGTTTAGAGAAGGTTGATAGGGGCTTGAACTAAGACTGCAGAACTCTGCAGACACTTTTCAAATTTGGAATGGAATTTACTTAGTAAATGAATGAAGGAGCTAAAGAAGAGGGAGGAATCAAAATAACTCTCATGTATCCAGTTCAGGAAACTAGTTGACTGAGGATACAATTAAATACATTAGGAAAAATAGAAGCAACAGACTTGAAGGTAAAAGAAAGGACAGGGGTGAATTAAGAGAGCGAGCAGAGCTATAATCGCTTGTGATACCAGATATTAAATATGTGTTTTAATACAATAACTACATAAAATAATCTGTTGTAGCCATAATATATCATTCTTTGATATATTTTGATTAATGTCATTGATATATGTAATCATCATGCCAATACTTGTTACTAAATAACAGTATGGGCCAAGTCATTCATTTCCATGTTCCCAAAACTATATCAGGAGAATAATATTTTGAGTAGCAGCACTTTTTGTTATATTTAGTATTCTACCTTCATAAGTGTCATCTGCACGTCACAGGTTGTTAATGAATTTTCCTCCAATCCTGATGTCCCGTTCTTTATGTAGTCCGGCTTCTCAGGTTATTTGTTCAGCATACAGATTGAATAAGTACAGTGAAAGGATACAACCCTGACACACACTGTCTTAGGCTGGGCTCTGTAGAGGAGCAAAGCTAGTAAAATGTGTGTATATAAATACAGAGAGAAAGGTTTAATTCAAGAAAATGGTTCACACAGGTGTGGAGGCTGGCAAGTCCCAAATCCATGTACCAGATGTCAGGCTGGAGGCCTCTCCTAACTACATGGTTGCAAGGACTGACAGTTCTAAAATCAGCAGGTCAGACGGTAGCTGCTGGTTCATGGGGCTGAGGGAGTTGTCGAATCCCAAAATCTAAAGGTCAGGCACCAGGTTGCTGGCTCATGAGAACCAGAGGTCAAATGATGAGAAGGGAGATATAGGATCCAGAGCAAGAGTGAGCCTTTCTGGAACATCTATTTATATACTGGAGGTAGGTCACACCCCCCAAGGAAACTCCCTTTTCAACAGATTGGTTGCTCCTAGCAGAGCTCGTCATGGAAGCGATTACATTATATTATGGAAGAGCATCAGTCCACTGTCTGCCAAACCACACATTATCATAGTTTAGCCAAGTTAACACACAGCATTAACCATCACAGTCTACTCCTTGTCAACTTGGCACCTGAAAATATCTCCCTAAACCATATATAATCTCTAAATAAAGACAATTATTAAGTTATATTTGCACCTAACGTGACATGGCTAACATGCATACAACTGAAAACACACTAGCACCATTTACATCTTATATATTATAAGTAATGAGATAAGGGAGGGAAGACAAAAATATTTGCTATATACACACACATACACGTATAATAAAACAAGGAAGAAATAACCATAACAATTTTCTGCAAGTGGTCATGTGGTGGTAACTGATATTTAGAACTACTTTCTTCCACTGCTCATTCTCTATTCCCTTTGCCCTCAGCAGGCACCTCAGCTGATCGTGTTCTTTCCCTGGAGGGGTGACCCAAACTTTCATTCTTGAAGCACCTGGGCCATTATTAGTCATATGGGAATTAGGTTACTGTAGTTTTCCGTTGACTTTAATCACAGACGCCCTAAGGGATTTCCTGTTTTCCAGACATACTCTTCTTTACCTCCTTTATGAAATATCAATCTTATTTCTCCTTGGTAATAAAGATCAAACACACCAGCCAATATGGTAACTCTCTTCTTTGCCTGTTGATCAAGAGGCATGAGGAAACCAAAGTGGCTGTGTGGCATTCTTAAGTTCCATTTCAATGGAATCAGTGTTGTGTCTCCAGGTGTGAGCATTCATGCCTTTGGAACTAAGAACTCTAGACCTGCAGAGCATAGGCTCGTGGGGACAGGAAGCAAAAATTTTATGAGTGGGTCACTTCGGGTAATAGTGAGTGGTGCCACTCCCATTTCCACCGCTTGATTCCTGGATCCATGAATTCCGGCAATGGGAGAAACTGCACCATATATTGGATGCTGATTTAGAGCATATACAGCCTTCTGGAGAACACTGACCCAACCCTGCAAGGTTTTGCCATTTAGCTGGCAATGTACTTGTGTCTTTAGAAGGCCATATCATCATTCTATCAAGCCAGCTGCTTTAGGATGGTGGGTAACATGGTAAGACTAGTAAATTCCATGAGCATGGGCCCATTGCCAAAGGTCATTTGCTGTGAAGTGAGTCACTTGATCCGAGGCGATGCTGTGTGGGTTACCATGATGTTGGATGAGGCATTCTGTAAGTCCACAGATGGTAGTTCTGGCAGAAGCATTGCATGTGGGGAAAGCAAATCTATATCAAAGTAAGTGGCTATTGCAGTGGGAACAAAATGCTACCCTTTCCATGATAGAAGTGGTCCAATGTAATCAACCTGCCACCAGATTGCTGGCCAAGGATTAGTGCCATATCGTGGACTAAGTGTTGATCACTGATGCTGGCGTATTGGCCACTCAGCAGTGGTTGTTGCCAAGTCGGCTTTGGTGAGTGGAAGTCCATGTTGTTGAGCCCATGTATAACCTCCAAACCTGCCACCATGGCCACTTTGTTCATGAGCCCATTGGGAAATGACAGGAGTGGCTGGGGAAAGGGAATGACTGGTTTCTACAGAACATGTCATCCTATCCAACTGATGTTAAAACCCCCCTCTGCTGAGGTCACCCTTTGGTTAGCCTTCACACAAGACACAAAAATCTTCAATTCTTTGGCCAATTCAGAAATACCTATCCACATACCTCTCCCCCATACATCCTTGTCTTCAATTTTCCAATCGCGTTCCTTCTAATCTCTGATCATACAGCCAAATCATTGGCCACAACCCATGAATCAATATACACTCACACATCAACCATTTCTCCTTCCAAGCAAAGGAACAACCAGATGCACTATGCCAAGTTCTGCCCACTGGGAAAATTTCTCTTCACCACTTCCTTCAGGGAGATCCCTGAAAGGGGATGCAGCTCTGCTGCTGTCCACCTTCCAGTGGTGCTTGCTTATCGTGCAGAGCCATCTGTAAACCAGGCACAGGTTTTCTCTTCCTCAGTCAACTGATCATAAGGAACTCCCCCATGAGGCTATAGCTGCAGACTGGGAGAGGGAATGTAATGTGATAGGAGTAGAGGCCATTGACATTTGGGGCACTTCCTCACATAACTTACTGGTGCATTCAGGTCTTGCTCAAGCCTTACCTCATATATACAATTTCCACTTAATGATGGAGTGCTGCTGTGTATTTCCAACTTTATGACTCTGTAGGTCAGACAACATCCAGTTCAAATGGGCAGCTCAGGCTGTATAGTGACTTGGTGACCCATGGTTAGGCATTCAGTCTCTACTGGCACCTAGTAACAAGCCAAAAACAGTTCCTCAAAATGAGAGTAGTTAACTGCAGAGATGGCAGGGATTTGCTACAAAACCCTAAGGGTCTGCACTATGATTCATCAATAGGGACCTGCCAAAGACTCCAAACAGCATCTCCGTTGCTGACAATTCAAGCACCATAAGATCAGCCAGATCATATGGCCTAAGTGGCAGAGTGGCTTCCATGGCAGGCTGAGCCTGTTGCAGAGCCTTCTCTTGTTCTGGGTCCCACTCAAACTGGCAAATTTTTGAGTCACTTGATAAATGGGCTAGAGTAACACACCCAAATGGGCGATATGTTGCCTCCAAAATCCAAAGAGACCCACCAGGCATTGTGCCTTCTTTTTAGTTGTAGGAGGGGACAGATGCAATAATTTATCCTTCACTTTAGAAGGAATATCTCAACATGTCCCACACCACTGGACCTCTAGAAATTTCACTGAGGTGGAAAAAAAAAATTTTTTTTTTTTTTTGGAAGGCCCCTGAATTTTTGTAAATTTAATTTCCCACCTTCTAGCACGCCAATGTCTTGCCAATAAGTTTAAAGTCATTGATATTTCTTCCTTACTAGGCCCAATCAGTGTAATGTCATCTATGTAATGTAGCAGCATGACCTCTTGTGGAAGGCAAAGGCAATCAAGTTCCCTGCAGTCTAAATTATAACATAGAGCTGGAGGGTTGATATAACTCTGAGATAGGCAAATGAAGGTGTATTGCTGGCCTTGCCAGTTGAAGGCAAACTGCTTCTGGTGGTTCTTCAAAATAAGTACAGAGAAAAAGATACCATCCAGATCAATAACTGTATACCAGATACCAAGAGATATATTACTTTACAGAAGAAATGAAAGCACATCTGGGACAGCAGCTGCAATTGGAGTCACCACCTGGAAAAGTTTTCAATAAGCTACTGTCATTCTACAAGATCCATCTGTTTTTTGGACAGGCCAAATAGGCAAATTGAATGGGGATGCAGTGGGAATCACCACCCCTGCATCCTTCAAGTCCTTAATAGTAGCAATAATATCTGCAATCCCTTCAAGAATGCCGCATTGCTTTTCATTTACTATTTTAGTAGGTAGGAGCAGTTTTAATGGCTTCCTCTTGGCTTTTCTCTGTCTTGGCTTTTCCTACTATATTAGCCCTTACTCTACATGTCAGGGGTCCAATGTGGGGGTTCTTCCAGTTGCTAAGTGTGTCTATTCTAATTACGCATTCTGAAATGGGGGAAATCACTACAGGATGAGTTCGGGGGCCCACCTGGACCCAATGTGAGGCACACTTGAACAAAGACTCCATTAATTACCTGACCTCTGTATGCCCCTACTCTGACTGGGGTCCACAGTGATGTTTTGGGTCTCCTGGAATTAGTGTCAGTTCAGAGACAGTATCCATTAATCCCCAAAAAGTCGATTATTTCCTTTTCCCCAAAGAACAGCCACTCATATAAAAGATCACAGATCCCTTTGGGGAAGATTGGGAGAAAGATTAACAATATAAAATTTTGGCAGTGTAGTGGGGTCCCTCCTCAAGGGGACCTGGCCTTGCCTTCATTCAAGAGTTTGTGGATCTTTAAACTGGCTCAAATTTGGAAATTGACTGTGGGGCCTTGATTGTATTCTAGCAACTCAGGCAAGACTGCCATTCATTTGACCTAGAATTTTTCTGCTTGTACAGCTTGAATATTTCGTAGATTTCTCATCTACTTCATTCCTAGGGACACCATGACTAAGTAGCCAATACCATAAGTCTGTACCAGTCAGGCTATTCTAATGATTGCTTTGACTCTGCTTCCATTACAGTAACTACACCCACCTTGTGTTTGTCAGTTAAGTGCTACCACTTGGCCCCTACCACCACAGGGTCTAATCAGCCCCATTGTAGTTCTTATTGTTGTTAGGTGCTGTCGAGTTAGTTCCAACTCATTGCGTCCCTATGTACAATAGAACGAAACTCTGCCCAGTCATTTGTCATCCTCACAGTCCTTGTTATGCTTGAGCCCGTTGTTGCAGCCACTGTGTCAATCCATCCCTTTGAGGGTCTCCCTCTTTTCACTGACCTTCTACTTTACCAAGCATGATGTCCTTCTCCAGGGACTGGTCCCTCCTGATAACATGTCCAAAGTATGTGAGGCAAAACCTCACCATCCTTGTTTCTAAGGAGCATCTGTCTGTACTTCTTCCAAGACAGCTTTGTTTGTTCTTTTGGCAGTCCCTGGTATATTCGATATTCTTCACCAACACCATAATTTGAAGGCATCAATTCTTCTTTGGTCTTCCTTATTCATTGTCGAGCTTCACATGCATATGAGGTGATTGAAAACACCATGGCTTGGGTCAGGTGCACCTTAGTCAACAAGGTGACTGACATCTTTGTTTTTTAACACTTTAAAGAGGCCTTTTGCAGCAGATTTGCCCAATGCAATGTGTCCTTTGATTTCCTGACTACTGCTTCCATGGGTGTTGATTGTGGGTCCAAGTAAAATGAAATCCTTGACAACTTCTCCATTTGTCATCATGTTGCTTATTGATCCCGTTGTGAGGATTTTTGTTTTCTTTATGTTGAGGTGCAATCCATACTGGAAGCTGTAGTCTTTGGTCTTCATCAGTAAGCATTCAGGTCTTCTTCATTTTCAGCAAGCAAGGTTGTATCATCTGCGTAAAGCAAGTTGTTAATGAACCTTCCTTCAATCCTGATGCCCCGTTCTTCATATAGCCCAGCTTCTCAGATTATTTGCTCAGCATACAATTTGAATGAGTATGGTGAAAGGATACAACCCTGACTCACACCTTTCCTGACTTTAAACCGCACACTGTCCCCTTGTTCTGTTCAAATGAGTTACCTCTTGATCTATGTGTAGGTTCCTCATGAGCACAATTAAGTGTTTTGAAATTCCCATTCTTCTCAAAGTTATGTATAATTTGTTACGATCCACACAGTCGTAGTTAGATGTCTTAATTCAGTTGGGGCAGTTCCCACTGTCAAATCATACTTATCATTCTGACAAAATTACAGAAAAGTATCAAACATGCAATCACCCAGAGCCTTGTCTGTCA
Organism: Elephas maximus indicus; assembly: GCF_024166365.1. NCBI lineage: Eukaryota > Metazoa > Chordata > Mammalia > Proboscidea > Elephantidae > Elephas > Elephas maximus. The sequence continues at coordinate 44,660,810 of NC_064824.1, forward strand.
CAAATATTTGATTCATTGGGGGTGATATTTGTGTATTTCTATTGCCACCTCATTTCATGGATTAGCAGTGCCCTCTTTACTACCAGAGGCAGAGTTATCAGGATCTTTAAAACTAGCCAGATTTGAAAACCAGTTCAGACAACTCATCTTTATGATTTTGTTCCTCTAGAACCATTCATGGTACCAGATGTCTTAGGCTGGGTTCTCTAGAGGAGCAAAACCAGTGAAATGTACTGTTGCTGTTGGTAGGTACCATCGAGTCAGTTCTGACTTATAGCGACCCTAGGTACAACAGATGAAACACTGCCTGGTTCTGTGCCATCCTCACAATTATTACTATGTTTGAACCCATTGTTGCAGTCACTGTGTCAATCTATCTCACTGAGGTTCTTCATCTTTTTCGCTGATCCTCTACCAAGCGTGATGTTCTTCTCTCGGAACCGGTCCCTCCTGATAACATGTCCAAAGTATGTGAGGTGAGGTCTCACCATCCTTGCTTCTAAGGAGCATTCTGGCTGTACATCTTCCAAGACAGCTTTGTTTGTTCTTTTGACAGTCCATGGTATATTCAATATTCTTCACCAACACCGTGATTCAAAGGGGTCGATTCTTCTTCGGTCTTCCTTATTCATTGTCTAGCTTTCGCATGCATATGAGTTGATTGAAAACACCATGACTTGGGTCAGGCACACCTTCGTCTTCAAGGTGAGATGTGTGTTTAATTCCAGAAAATGGCTCACACAGTGGTGGAGGCTGGCAAGTCCCAAATCCATGAGTCAGGTGTCAGGCTGCATTCTTCTTCTGACTCATGTGGTTGCAGGGGTTGACAAACCCAAAATTGGCAGGTCAGATGGCAGACTGCTGGCTCATGGTGCTTAGGGAGCAGGCAAATCCCAAAATCTGAAGGTTAGGCTGCAGGTTGCTGGCTCACATTCCAAGAACCAGAGATCAGATGATGATGAGTCAGATATAGGATCCAGAGTGAGAGTGAGCCTTTCTGCAACACCCATTTATATACTGGAGGCAGGCCACACCCCCAAGGAAACTCCCTTTTCAACAAATTGGCTGCTGACAGCAGATCTCACCATGGAGATGATTACATTATATCAAATCTTACAATGGAGGTAATTATGTTACATCAGATCTCCTCATGGAGGAGATTACATTATATTACATTATGGAAGAGCAATCAGTCCATTGTCTGCCAAACTACTAAGAATTATAGCCTAGCCACGTTGACATATAATACTAACCATCACATGCACCTTTCCTGATTTTAAACCACACCAAAAAAAAAAAAATTCCTTGCCCTTGAGTCAATTCCAACTCATAGCAAGCCTACAGGACAGAGTGGAACTGCCCCATAGGGTTTCCAAGGAGCAGCTGGTGGATTTGAACTGTCTACCTTCTGATTAGCAGCCCAGTTCTTAACCACTGTGCACCAGGGCTCCTATAAACCACACAGTAACCCCTTATTCTGTTTGAATGACTTCCTCTTGGTCTATATACGGGTTCCTTATGAGCACAATTAAGTGTTCTGGAATTCCCATTCTTCGCAATGCTGTCCACCATTTATTATCATTCACACAGTCAAATGTCTTTGCATAGTTAGTTAAACACAGATAAACATCTTCCTGGTGTTCTCTGCTTTCAACCAAGATCCATTTGACCTCAGCAGTGATCTCCCTTGTACCACATCCACTTCCAAATCCAGCTTGAATTTCTGGCAGTTCCCTATTGATATATTGTTACAAACATTTTTGAACAATCTTCAGCAAAATTTTGCTTGTGTGTGATATTAATGATATTGTTTGATAATTCTGCTGGATCACCTGGCTGACTGGCCAGGAAGCTGTCTTCTAAATTTCTTGGCATAGACAAACTAGTGCTTCCAGCGTTGTATTCCATTTGTTGAAACATCTCAGTTGGAATTCCATCAATTCTAGGAGCCTTGTTTTTCACCAATGCCAGTAGTGCAGCTTGGACTTCTTCCTTCAATACCGTCAGCACTTGATCATATGCTTCCAAAGCCTTGCTTGCTGAAAGCATAGAGTACTTGAAGCACTTACTGATGAAAATCAAAGACCACAGCCTTTGGTATGGATTACACCTCAATATAAAGAAAACAAAAATTCTCACAACTGAATCAATAAGCAACCTCATGATAAATGGAGAAAATTTTGAAGTTGTCAAGGGTTTCATTTTACTTGGATCCTCAAGCAAGCCCATGGAAGCAGCAGTCAAGAAAATCAAACCACGTATTGCATTGGGCAAATCTGCTGCAGAAGACCTCTTTAAAGTGTTAAAAAGCAAAGGTGTTAGTCACCTTGATGACTAAGGTGCACCTGACCCAAGCCATGGTTTTTTCAATCACCTCATATGAATGTGAAAGCTGGGCAATGAATAAGGAAGACCAGAGAAAAACCAGATGCATTTGTATTATGGTGTTGGTGAATATTAAACATACCATGGACTGCCAGAAGAATGAACAAATCTGCCTTAGAAATACAGCCAGAATGCTCCTTAGAAGCAAGGATGGCAAGACTTTCTCTCACATACTTTGGACATGTTATCAGGAAGGAGTGTCCTTGGAGAATAACATCATGCTTGATAAAGTAGAGAATCAGCAAAAAAAGAGGAAGACCCCCAACGAGATGACACAGTGGTTGCAACAATGGGCTTAAGTATAGTGATTGTGAGGATGGCACGGGACCAGGCAGTGTTTCGTTCTGTTGGCCATAGGGTTGCTATGAGCTGGAACTGACTCAACTACACCTAATAACAACAACAGTGAGTAATATGTTACAGATGCTTTTCGAAAAAGTACCCTCAGTAAGGTATGTGACTGCATAGTATTTCGAGAAAAAAAAATTGTTTTTGACCTCAACTGTTAATCTCCTTATTAAAGCTGAGCACTCATGTAGTTTGTATTTCCTAACCTCTGCTTTTTATGTGGAGATGTTTTCCTCTGTAGGAGTATAACAAATGTTCAGCCTTTTCAAATGGTATCTTTCGGTTTCATTCACAAAGCTAAGGGACTGCAGATTTTTGTCAGATTAAGATAAAACTATACTCACTAGAAACAATAGCTACCAGTGGTTGGATATATGTAGCATTTTTCAATGATATGTGGATAAACCTCCTTACTTCTGTAAGATGATTTTCACAGTGATCTTACATAACGTATTCAAATGCATTCTAAGGGAGACAGCTGAGATTTTTTTCTCACTGGATTTCAGGATGGGGGGTTGGGTATCTAGTCTCATTTCACACTGAGTCTTTTTCATTTATTTCTCTTAATGCATTCAAAAGTTGTTAAAGTTTCTTATATAAAAATATGATTGATTGTTACAGTGACAGTAATTGCATTTTAGCAAAAGTAACCATTATAGTAATTTTCTTCAGGGAAGAGAAATCTAACTAACTCAAGTAGCTAGTTACTTCCTTACACATTAACTTTGAAAAATTTTTAACGTAAAAACACTTGGTAAGGGAAGTACAGATTGAAGAACATAAAATGGCATGCAATATTTATAAAACGACTTCCATTGGGGGTTCACAATTTCATGTAGCTGTTAATCACAAATTAAGTGAAACAAAATATAGGAAAAAATTGAAATTTCTGTACTATAAGGTCAATTAAAGTAAGTCCTCAGTTCAAGCTTTTTAAAAAATGACTCTCTGATCTCTCTTATTTGCATTTCTAAAGTACAGAAGGTAATGCGGGTTTTTTCTAACCAAGAAGATTTATTCATATCATGTCCTTAGAAGATTGAATCAAATGAATACATGAAGATATTACGAGTGTATGGGAAAAAGAAAAAAATAACAATTATACATGTGCATAGGCACGGTGATGCTGCGTATGGTGACAATGTGTACAGGTTAAATCACAAATGAAACTGCGTTAGCATTTAACTTCATGTATTCCGCTGCACACCTGAATACTAATTAGCAACTAAAAGAGGAAATGTGTGGTACTGCATGTATTGATAAAATCTCAGCTCAGTATTCTTCAGACTCCAGAGATTTAACATGAATTGCATCCTGGGAAAAGCAAGTTTATCTCTTTTTTCTTTCTTTTCTTTTTTCCTTTTTTTTTTCTTATCGTTTCTTTTCTAAAATTCTTTTTCCTTATTACTGAAAGCAACGTAGTAATTTCAAAATTGGTCAAAGGTAACAAATGGAATATGCACTTTTAATGTCTAACTCTGGAAATGCACTTTTTAGTGTCCATACTCAGTGATGTATAGGCAATAACTGGCATGATGAGTATAAAGCAGAAGCCTCAAATTCAGTATGCAAATAGAGGAATAGTAATTCAAAGTAATCTAAATCAATTGAGTCAACTCTGAGTTTTCAGTTTTAGGGGGCCACAGGGAACATCGGTACTTTCCTTCTGCCCCTCCTTAACACTGTTTTTGCAATGGTCCCTAGTACTGCAAAAGAAAGATCTGTTTTTAAGTCTGAGACAGAAGAAAAGGAGTTTGAATTTTATGAGTTTCTCCTGGTTGCCTCTATTCATCTATTTCCATTTTTATTCATTTGCTAGTCTCTGTATTTAAATTGGCCCTTCCACTACCATTTGATTTATTTTTGAAATTATTCTTACAGAAAGGAATCCCATTCACAAACTGTATTTCTTTGAATTTATACCTCTTTATTTTTTCACTATCTCCATAAATTGCAGATCCTTTCCTATTTATTTGTACCATTTTGCCCATTAATTACATCTATAAGTTAGTTCTTATTTTGTGTGATAGTGAATGCAGTGGGGAAATTGCAGATGCGTGTGTGTCCATTTGATCATGAGTTGTATTCTACAAAGATTTAGTATAAAGTTGGCCCCTAGTAGACTTTCAGCAAAGTCCTATTTGCTTGAGGCCTGGCTGGTGTCTTCCTTATTTATTAGCTTAGCACCAAGGTAATTACAAAATAATTACACTACTAAACATCAAAATAAAATGTTTCAAAGAGAGAGACCTAATAAATATTTACTAAGAAAGTCACAGGGACTATATCAGTGAGGATGCTTCTAGGTAGGAGCAACAGAAAACATAGCTCCAACTTCCATGAACAATGAAGAGAATTTATTGGCTCATGGAACTAAAAGTCTGGAGGAGACACTCAGGTGCAGGTCCATTTGGCTACAGGTGTCTCGGCTCTTCCCTCCTTTGGTTATTGGCTCTGCCCTTAGACCAGGTTCTTTGCAGGTTGCGAAGTGCCAACCAGCAGCAACCAGGGCCATAGGTCCTTTCTCATTCACATGTGTAGTTTTTAGCTAGGCAATCACGTGCTCAACTAAATGTTGGGGCTCTATTACTAAAGAAAAAGGGAAAACCAGTATTAGGAGACATCTAGAAGTCTTTGCCAAAGGCTATATTCACTTGGGAGAAAATAATGGATACTTGCAAACGGCTTGCATATTCCCAATAGATTATCAAATTTATTCTGGGATAATTTTCAAGATTACATTTCACAACCTTAATATTATAATTCTTTGATTTCTTTCTTTAATCTCTACCTTATCTTACTAACTCTACTTACACTATGGCCTAAATACTCTCATTAGATGTTTGTAGTGAGAAGATTTTAGAGTCAATTAAAAAAAAAAAAAATTTTAAGCTAACCCAAAATATTGAGGTTAGCAGGAAACTCTAACGGTATATGGAAGGAAAAAAATTACAATTTGGGGAGTTACTATTCTGCTAGAATGAGACTTCTAACTCCCTTTCTCTGGTGATGAGTAATTCAATTACAGCTAATAGAAAGAAGTTAAATTAAGTTCTCAATAGCACTAAAACTTATAAACTATCTGCACATTGCCACATCCAAGTGAGGCTTTATAGCTAGAAAACCTGGCACCCTGATGAAAGTAGATTCTTCTCAATGAGAAGAGGCATGTCAAGTCTTTTAAAAATGTTGAACAACAAATTGGAGAAGAACTTTGCAGGCCAAAACCAAGCAAAACAGTGTTGCCAAATAAGAAAGGAAGGGGTGTCTTAATTACCCAGTGCTGCTGTAACAGAAACTACCACAAGTGGGTGGCTTTAAAGAACAGGAATTTATTGTCTCATAGTTTGGTGCCACAATTGTTAAAGCACTCAGCTGCTAAAAGAAAGGTCGGCAGTCCAAATCCACCAGTTACACTCTGGGAGAAAGATGTGGCAGTTTGCTTTTGTGAAGATTTACAGCCCTGGAAACCCTATGGGACAGTTCTATTCTGTCCTGTAAGGTCGCTATTAGTTGGAATTGACACCACAGCAATGGGTAGTTTTGGAGGCCAGGAGTCTAGCTCAGGACATCAGCTCTGAGGGAGGGGCCTTTCTTGTTGGTAGCCCCTGGAGTTCACTGGTGTTCCTTGGCATCTGTCTTTCCTCTGTGTGTCTCTGTGTCTATCCTGCTGTTTTTATAAGACATCTCTCAGAAGTGATTAGGTTTAGAAGCCACCCTACTCTGATCTGACCTAATTAACATAGAAAAAATTAACATAAGAAAAGAAAACCCTTATTCCCAAACAGGGTCACATTCACATGTACAGGGGTTAGGTCAATATAACTTTTGGGATTTTCAATTCAATCCTGAACAGGGAGAAGAAGATAAAAGATTTTTTAAAAGAGTTAACATTGGAGGGCTGGGAGACTATTCAATTTATGATCGTTCAAAGTTCTTTAAAAGAGAAATTGAGTTGATTCCAACTCATGACAACCGATGTGTGGGAGAGTAGAACTGTCTGCTCCGTAAAATTTTCAGTGGCTGTTTTCTCAGAAGTAGATCACCAGGGCCTTCTGAGGCACTTCTTGGTGGACTCCAACCGCCAACTTTTCAATTAGCAACAGAGCACAGTAACCATTTGTACCACCCAGGGACTCCTCAAAGCTCTTACTGGTGCTAACATTATTTAGGATATTACCCCAAGTAAGGCTGTAACTCTTCACAATCTTCTGACCTTTCTTTGAGCCTTACTATAGCCTTTTGGTTTTTTTTTAATGGGACACAGAGTACTGAAGAGTCTCAGTGGACCCCTCAGATCCACTTTCCATTCCTCCCTACCTTGCTCTGTGCCCCAAGAGGCTGACTTGTGTGGACTGCATCAGTAGTCTTGCTAGCCTTCTCATTTCTTTGCTGGATCCCACCAATGGGAAGTACCAGCAGGATACCAGACTATAGAATGAGGGTGAGTTCGGGTGTTTACTCCCCTGACTCCCTCCACACCTGACTGCATGTTGGCGTGACTGCATTCCTCCACTGAAGACCACATTGCCTGTCAGCTGGTCTTCTCCTATAGTGACTGCCACAGCTGCCTTCCCTGCTCCCTAAGGCCTAGAGGGGGTTAGCCTTTCCCCTCTTATTGGTTTCCTTTAACCCTGCGTACACCTTCATAAATAGCTCATTCATTAAATTTTCCTCAATTACCCCCTTTTGAGTGAGCCACCTGTTCCCTGCCAGGCTCTTGAGCGATATAATAAGGTAAGAATGACTCACTCACCAAAAAACTAATCATACTAGTCCAGCAGCTAATAGGCCATTCTCAGTTTTGAAATTGTTCTCCTTTCTACCACTCCATGTTCTCTTCCTCCTAACTTGGATCAGGACTCACCTCTTTCATAAACCATTTCTAAATCAGCCACATGGCTCTCTCTACTTACTAAAAGCACTGGCCATCATTTCCCAACCTTGTCCATTACCCAACTTTTCTGCTTATGATGTATTTATAAGCCATTTCTAAATTTACTGATACTTGTCCTAGAATTTTTTTGGGGGGGGGCTTTGAGTGTTTCCAGCATGCAGATGATTTTTTGTCTTTCTGGATAAATTCCCCCAGGTATTTCTGGAGTTCTATGCTTCTTAAGCAATGGCTATGCAATATTAGTTATTCCAAGGTAGTGAATTTCTCACTCTCTTAGGGTTTGAGTTGAGAAGCAATAAATTTCCTCAAAATGGATATCCCAAAGTATATTTTCACTATAAGCTACACATTTGCAAAGCAGGTAGTTTCTCCTTGTCTTCAACACATGTTAATGGCAAAGGACCCCAGGACTTAGTCTTTGGACCTCTTCCCTCTCAATACTCTTCCCATGATAGTCTTCATCCAGACTCATGGTTTTAAAAGCCTAGTGGACATTTTCCACTTCTAAGTCTATAGGAATTTTAATCTGAAACTTAACATATCTAAATCCAAACTTCTGATCTATCCCCTCCTTTTAAATCTGCTAATTCTCAAATATTCCCCTCTCAGTTACCAGCAACTCCACTTTCTTAAGCCAAACATTTTGGAATCATTCTTTAGTCACCACTTCTATTTTCATGCCCTACAAAAATCCTTCGAGAAGTCATATCAGCCCTTTATTTAAAAGGTATTCATTCACCCAAATTACAATAAAAAGAATAAAATATATCCAGATTCCAACTACTTCTCATTGTTTCCTTGGTTACCACTCTGATCCAAGCCACCATCAGCACTTGCCTGAATTCCTGCAACATCCTCCCAATGGTCTCCTCTACTTCTGTCCTTGTCTTTCTAATAGTCTCCCCTCAACAGAACAGCCAGGGTGCTTTCTTTTTAAACTTCACTTATGTCATTGATCTGTCCAAAACCCTCCATTGACTCTGCTTTCATTTAGAGTACCACTCTAAGTCTTCACTCAGCCTATGAGACCCCACATGATGTGGCCTTTGCTGTCTGGATGTATCTCCTACTCCAGTCTGACATCGCCCTCCTTGCCTCCAGGTCATTGTACCTGCCACCCCCTTTCCCCAGGTCTCCATGTGGCTCCCTCCCTTGCCTCCTTCAAGTCCCTGCCCAATCATTACCTTCTTGGGGCACAAACTTCTTCCTCATAGTAGTTATCTTCATTTGACATATATGTATTATTTATACGTATATATATATATATATATATTTCACACATTTATTTATTGTTTGTCTTCCCCGTAAGACTACAAATTCCACAAGGGCAAAGGTTGTTTTTGAATTTATTTGCAGCTTATTACCATCTCTTAAGCCCCATGCCTGGCATAAAGCAGGAATGCAACAAATATTTGATGAAAGAATGAAAATAATTTTTTTTTAATTTTTAAATATAAATCCTTTCACAAAAATGAATAGGCAATTGGACTATCTGTATTTTTTTTTTTTAATCATATATAGAGTGGCAACCATGTGTTAGACTCTGGGTAGCACTTTGCAAGCATGAGCTCAGTGAATTCTCATAGTAGTCCTATGTGGTTGGTCTCATCATAACCAACTTACAAGTGGGATGTTATATAACTTGTTTAAGAAGTAAAAAAGTCAGTGCATGGGAAATATGGGTTCAAACCCTGACATGTCTGACTCCAGGGTCCTTTCTGTTTCTAATATGACTAAAACACACCACTTAGAACTAAAATAATAATAATGAAAACAATAAAAAAGATGAAATTAAACCTTTGTTTCAAGGGGTGGAGGGAGGCAACTAAAGCCTAACTGTGATTCTAAGTGTGTGAAAATCACAAATCCTAGGTTTTAGAAGAAAAAAAAACCTAGGTACACCAGGCAAAAGGCCAGGTAGAAATTAGAAAGGCAGAACTACACATGCCACCAAATCAGGGGACTTATGGGTAGAGAAACTCTGGTCTGAAACACCATCTCCTCAGCCCCGTCTCTGTGGTCTACCCACTGCCCCATACTCCTACCATCCAAAAAGGCAGGACGTCTTTTCAAGTTCCTGCTTATTGGTTTTATTTCAATTTGTACCGGAACACTGAGATAATCAAAGACTCCTAGGAATAAAATTGGGTACCTCTTTATTATAAAGAGTTATCTGTCTTCGTAAATTACAAAACAGTAGAAAGGGCCTTCCTCCGTCCTTCCTGCAGTCACTTGAAGAGACCTGGGCTTGACTTACCTTTATTCTCTGAGTCTTCTTTCCTTTGAAAGATACAATTCTCACCACCAAGTATTTAAAATAATACAGAAAAGAAGAAGAAAGAGAGTAAAAGACATAGCACATCCCAGTCACAAGGAAATGTTCTTGGGAAACATTTGCAAGTAGGTACCTGAAACTTTTTTAAAAAACCACATCAATAAAAGATGTTACATGAACAACTTTTGAATATTGAAACTTCAAATATGTTAGCAAATCAGAAGGCCTATAAACAGGGCAACACCCTTTGTAACATTCCCTAAGGTCTCTATCCCATAAACAGAGATTCTAAAGAAACGTTTATGTAAGTAGTTCATGTTTGGAGCCAACAGAAGCCTCCTATTGATGAGGGAATTCCAACAGCTAGCATTTCTCAGATAATATACATAGAATAAGTGCCTCAAGGTATTAATTCTTTATGTCATTTGATCTGAAGTCTCAATGGTTTTATTTCAAAAGTAATGTCTCAGAATAAACTAAGATTTATATAAAATTTCTCTAGGGTTTAAAAAGCACATCATATTTTGGCTTTCTTTAGAGACTTCAAAGTGGAAGAGAGGTAAAATGTTTAGATTCAACTGTACCTGAAACAAGGCAATAAGCTTGAATTTACTAGAGCAAAATCAAGATTTCAGCACCAATAAATACTATTCGCAATCTTTGGTGTTTCTATTGTACATCTTTAACATTTATAGGCACAATTGCCTGATATGTGCTTATGTTTTTTTCTAAAGAGCCTAGGTGGCACAAACAGTTTGCAAATGGCTGCTAACCAAAAGGTTGGTGGTTGGAATCCACCCAGCAGCTCTAAGAAAGGACTGGTGATCTGCTTCTATAAAGATTACAGCCAAGAAAACCCTTTGGGCCAATTCTGCTGTGTAATACATGGGTCTCCATGAGTCGTGCTGACTTGATGGCAGCTTACAACAACATATTTTTTTCCAGAAACATGGTACAGTTTGTAATGTGCCTCAAATGACTAGAATCTTCAACACACCAATTTGAGGTTATGATGGCTAGCTCAGTACTAAGACTTGGGTGACAGCTGTAGCTCTCCAGAAACTAGCACTAAAAGGTGCTAATATCCTAGGAAGCACTTAAAGAAGACAAACTGTCCCGGCCTAATTTAATTGTTGAGCACTGTATGTAGAAAGAAGCACTGGCAGTAATTTAGCAACCAGAAGTCTGTGTCTCCTTGCAAAAGACAGTTGGACATTTCTTCCAAAAGATAGCAAGCTATTACTCAAAAGTTAAACATTTGCTTCTTCATTTGCTAAGATATGTTATATGCTTTCATAAAATCCAATATATATTATTTTTAAAAATTACATGCCAATCACTAAGTGGCTGAGTTCACCTATGTATCTAAGCTAACATTATCAAACAAAGAAAACAGGCTTGGCTGCAAAGTCAAATAAAAGGCCAAACTAAACATATGAGACACCATGCCCTGAAGATCAACAGAGGGGATCACTGTGAGATGAGGAGGGTTTAGAAACTTCTGCAAGGAGGATTTGCTGTGTCCATCACAAACATAAAACAACTCGCTTAAGCTTCTTAAACACAAATCCTACTGCAAGACCAGCAGGTAGTGAAATTTTGGTTGCATACAACTGGATTTTTGTCTTTACCCTACTGTGTTAAATTTAAGTTCCATTGATCCTACATGAATATGCAGGAGATATCTTGGAAATTTTGGTAATAAGTGTAGTAGTAACAGATAGGTAGCTTTATATTAGTTATTTAAAAAATAAATAAATAAAAAGCAGGCGCTATATAAATGTTAGATGTGACGGCAGGTATGATAACTGAGATTTAGATAATAATACATTATTTCTGTTTTAATACAATCCTCCTTCCAGGAAATCCCTTCTAAAATGAGTCTACAGTTTCAAACATTGAACATTACCTGGTCTCCTCTAGGATACTAAAGAATCCATAATATTATCATATTAAGGTTTATCAGTAGGAACCTCTTCCACGAAACTTAACAAAAGCAAAATTCCTTCTTCTCCACAGCATCTATTCAGATTCTTCCTGCCATGTGTTATTATTACAGGTATGGAAAACTCAAGAGACTCAACCACAAACTATCTTAAAAAGTAGTGGTGCACAAAATTCATACATAGAAGCCAAACAATATCAGTATGAAGAGGCAATGTAAGAAAGTACCCTATTTAAGTCAAAAAAATATATAACTTTAGTAAGAAACTTTGAAACACTGCTAGAGGGTGTGCAAGGAATTTTGAATGAAAGAAAGTTGTGCCTAGTTGGCAGACTTCACATTAAGAAGATGGCAATTCCTCTGAGTTATTTTATGATTTCAACACAAACTGAATAAGAAAAATATTGACAGTGAGTGATATTTTTGAAACTAGACAAATTGATCATGAAGTTTTTACAGAAAAATAATTAACCAAAAACAGGCAGAAAACTCTGGAAAAAAGAGTAATTGAGGGGAACTAGCACTATCATCTCTCAAAATGTAAAAACCTGAACACTTCAAACAGTGCGGTACTTGTTCATGACTAGACAAACCAACCAATAAACATTATAGAAAGTCCAGAAATAATTCCAAAATTACCCTGCGATTAATATATGATAAAGGTAGTATTTTATATCAGTGAGGAGAAAAAAAAAAAAACACTTCAGTAAATGGTGGTAGACTAGGGGAAAAGACATTGGATTCATACATAGTTCCACCATACTTTAATAAAACCAGGATAAATTTAAATGCATCAAAGATTTATATATAAAATAATGAGAGCATATTAGTGCCAGAAAAAAACCACAGAAACTTCCTTTCTAACATTGTAGTGAAAAGGGCTTCATATTTATGAATCAAAATCTAGAAACTATAAAATAAGAGTATAAATTCAACAACATAAAAAAACTATAAGCCAAATTGAAAGATAAATGGCTGAGAAACTTACATCGTAGATAAAGACTAATCTCCATAATACATGAAGAGCTATTAGAAACCAGTAAAAGTCCAACCATATAACGAAAAAAAAAAAAAAAAAACCTGAAATGTATGCATTCAAGTAATAGTAAGAAAACACAAATGGCTTGTAAACATAAGTATATGATCAAGTTCAGTCATAGTAAGAGAAATGTACATTAAAACTACACTGAGATACCATTTTTCAGAATGACAAAGTCCAAAGGCTTGATAACACATTCCATTATTTGTAGGAAAACCAACCCTCTCATATGTTAGGGAGAATGTAAATTGGTACAACCCTAATGAAGGACATTTTAAAGCCAGGTTTATCAAAATCAAAACTGCATATACCCAGCTACTCCTATATTACACTTCTAAGAATTTATCTTACAGATATACTTGCCCACATGTAAAATGACATTAGGCTTAACATTTTCTGTGCCAGCATTGCTTGAAATAACAAAACACTGGAAACAATTCAAATGTCCATCAGTAGGAGAGTGGTTTGTACTGTGTACGTTTACACAGTAAAGTACTACACAGTGGTTTAAAAAAAAAAAAGAATGAGGAAGCTATGTATTTAATGTATCGTTAAACAAAAAAAAAAAAGCAAGGTATAGAATAGTGTGTATTTTGTGCTACTTTTTGTAAACAGACAAAGGATAGAACTATAAATTCATATTTCCTGGTATGTGCATAAAGCAACTATAAGAACCTGTAAGAAAATAATAACAATGATTATGGCTGTGTGCACATGAGTGTGTGGAGGGTGTGTAAGAAAGCTGTGCAAATGGCAGACAGGGTAAGAGCAAAATGTTTTGCTGTATACCTTTATATTTAAAAATTTTTTTTGAACTACATGAATATATGACTTTTTAAGGGGGGGAAAGACTGTTCTTGCCAGGAGGAGTTGTTCCTTTACAGCCCTAGTCACAAAGAAGCCACTTGCTCTTGGAGAGAGTAGGAAGTCAATTAAAACTAGCTTCTTCACTGCCAGAGAACTCATTCTACTTAAAAGTACACTAGTAAAGCCATCCTTCGGGATGAGAAATAAGTAGTATATATATATATAACTTCATTTATTGTTTTGCTTAAGAGAAAGAAAATTTTATACCAAATACGGTGTGTCCTCCTTTAAGTCTTTCTCTTCTTTTTAATCCTTTCTAAATGTAAAAAGGAGCCCTGGTGGCACAGTAGTTAAGAACTCGGCTGCTAACCAAAAGATTGGCTAATTGGAATCCACCAGCCACTACTTGGAAACTCTATGGGTTCTATTCTGTCCTATAGGGTCGCTATGAGTCAGAATTGACCCCAAGGTTTGGTTTTTGGTTTTAAACATAAAAAAGCATAGGAGTCCCTGCGTGACACAAACAGTTAAGCTCTACGTTATTGTTGTTGTGGAATAGGTGTCGTAAAGTCAAATACCTTTACAGGTAGTAGCTTAACAATGGAAGAAAGTACCCTATTTAAATAGAAAAAAATAAATAAATTTAATAAGAAACTTTGAAACATTACTGGGGTGCTTTCAAGAAATTTTGAATAAAAGGAAGATGTGCCTCATTGGCAGGCTTAACATCAAGAAGATGGCAATTCCCCCGAGTTAATTTATAATTACAACACAAGCTCAATAAGAAAAATATTGACAGTGATTTTTTGAAGTTAGACAAACTGATCATGAAGTTTCTATGGAAAAATAAGTAACCAAAAATAGGCAGAAAACTTTGGAAAAAAGGGTAATTGAGGAAACCTTGGTGGCATAGCGGTTAAGTGCTACGGCTGCTAACCAAAGGGTCGACAGTTCAAATCTGCCAGGCGCTCCTTGGAAACTCTATGGGGCAGTTCTACTCTGTCCTATAGGGTCGCTATGAGTCGGAATCGACTCGATGGCACTGGGTTTGGTTTTTTTTGGTAGCACTATCATCTTTTAAAATATATCATAAAAACCAGGGTTCCCTGTTAAGCGCTGTACTACTAACAAAAAGTTGGTTGTTTGAACCCACTCAGAGGGGCCTCAGAAGACAGGCCTAAGAATCTGCTTCTGAAAAGTCACAGCCTTTAAAACCCTATGGAGCAGTTCTACTCTGCACACATGGGGTCGCCATGAGTCGGAATCAATTCTATGGCAAACAATGATAACCAACATAAAAAACAATTCAGTGCTTTCTTCATAACATACTTTCATACCTTTTTATCTTCTTTTGTCAGCTGATATTTTTCTCTACTTTTGCTGACTTTACCATTAATCTTGGAAACTTCTGTAATTTAGAATAATTTAGAATTTTTAAGTTTTCTGATCCAGATGAATACATTGTTTTAGTATAAGTCTATCAAATGAAAACTCTATAGTGGAAGGATTATTTTTCAAGCTGAATTTAGAGGAGTTTCTTTGTACATGGGCCTCACCTTGGTGTTTATAGCCTAGGATTTCACATCCAGTTTTCAGACTAACATTTTGCCAATTTTTCAAGGTCATTTCACTCTTTGCCCTGAATATTAGCAAACCATCCAATTCAGCTCTCTATGAATCTAACAACATTATTTCACCCAGGACATCAATAGAGATCTGAAGAAAATTATCCTCATAGCAGGTTTCCACTAATTGCCATTGGATTCATCTCCTCTAGAAATATAGCCTTTGCTAACAAGTCATTGGCTGAAATTTTGCCAAAATGTTCAAGTACGTAGAAGAGATGTTAACTAGATCATAGTTCTTTGAAAGCTTCTTCCCTCCTCCTGCTTCTGCTGCAGCTTCTAGTACTTCATTGTAAATAGATATCCCCAAACCTTAACCAGCCTGGATTGAAACTAACCCAATCTTCGATCCAGAGTTTTGGCCAAAGAATACAATGTAGGATAACTATGACGACTCTACTGTGATGAAAGAAAAGTGAACAACAATAAAGGAATTAGTAGAATTCCCTTCAGCCACTGTTTGAAAAGAGTTTTTTAACACATTTTGTGTTGCAACTGCCTTATGAGGTAAAGATAATAGGAAAGTGATACCCCTGGAATTAAAAGAATTGTATTTCATTTATTTGTTTGTTTTTCTTCTCCCCCTCTCCTCCTTGGCCCCCTTCCCCCAGGGTTTTAGTGTGGTTTCAGGGCTGCTTTAGAATAAAAAGCAGATTACTCTTGGGGGATAACAATTTATACTCAAGCAGTGTTAACACAGTAGAGTAACCAAAAAATATTTCTTTTAAAAAATTAAGCAGACTATGATAATTGTAGAAGCTGGGTTTGAATACTGTTATGAATTGAGTTGTGTCCCTCCAAAATATATGTTGTAATTCTTAACCCCTATGCCTATGTTTATAACCCCATTTGGGAATGAGTTGTTTTTGTTATGTTAATGAGGCAGGATTAGTTAGGGTGTGATTTGAGTCAATCTTTTGAAATATGAAAGAGCTTAATGCAAGCTAGCAGCAGAGATGGGGGAAGAGAGACGCCAAGCCACGTGAAGATCAGCCAGGAGCAGAAGCTGAAAAGAGACAAGGACATTTCTCCAGAGCCCACAGAGAAAGAAAGCCTTTCCCTAGAGCCAGCACCCTAAATTTGTACTTCTAGCCTCCTAAACTGTGAGAAAACAAATTTCTGTTTATTAAAGCCCCCCACGTGTGGTATTCCTGTTATAGCAGCACTAGATAATGAAGACAGAATTTGGTACTGGAAGAGTGGGGTGCTGCTCTTACAGATGCTGTAGAAGCAGTTTTGGAATTGGGTAATGAGTAAAGCCTGGAAGAGCTTTCAAGGTACCCAAAAGTATATGAGCTGGAATCAACTCAGCGGCAACGAGTTTTACAGGTAATAGCAAAAGCCTAGATTGTCTTGAAGAGACTGGTGGTAGAATTATGGACGTTAAACATAATTCTGGTGCGGACTCAGAAGGAAGCGAGGAGAGCTGTACAGAAAGTTTCTATTGCCTTAAAGAATACATACGGCACCAGCAACAGAATGTTGCCAGATATGTGAACTTAAGTGTGCTTCTGAAAAAGAGAACCTACAGACTGGGGAAAAAAAATTTGGCTATGACAAATCAGACAAGGTCTAATCTCTAAAATCTACAAGAGAATTCAACACCTCTACAACAAAAAGACAAATAATCCAATTTAAAAAATGGGCAAAGGAAATGAACAGACACTTCTCCAAAGAAGACATTCAAGCAGCCAACAGACATGTGAGGAAATGCTCAAGATAACCAGCCATTAGAGAAATGTAAATTAAAACCACAATGAGATACCATCTCACCCAGGCATTACTGGCACGAATAAAAAAAAAAAAAACAGGAAATAACAGACGTTGAAGCGGCTTTGGGGAGATTAGAACTCTTATGCACTGCTGGTGGGAATTCAAAATGATACAACTGTTTTAGAAAACGATATGGCACTTCCTTAGAAAGCTAGAAACAGAAATACTACATGATCCAGCAATCCCACTCCTAGGAGTATATGCTAGAGAAATAAGAGTCATCACATGAATAGACATATGCACGTCCATGTTCACTGCAGCATTGTTTACAATAGCAAAAACATGGAAACAACCTAGATGCCCATCAACAGATGAACGGATAAACTAAGGTACATACACAAAATGGAGTACTACGCAACTATAAAGAAAAATGATGATTCTGCAAAGCATCTCCTAACATGGATGATACTGGAGGGCATTATGCTGAGTGAAATAAGTCAACCACAAAAGGACAAATATTGTATTAGACCACTGCTGTAAAAACTCATGAAAAGGTTTACATTACACATAAAGGGAAACCTCTTTGGTGGTTACAAGGGAGGGAAGGGGTGGGGATGGAAAAGCACTAAGTAGACAATAGATAAGTGCTAACTTTGGTGATGGGTAAGACAGTACAGAGTACTGGGGAAGCCGGCACAACTTGTAAAAGACAAGGTCATGGAAGCTCCATAGACACATCCAAACTCCCTGAGGAACTGAATTGCTGGGCTGAGGGCTTTGGGGACCATGGTCTTGGGGACCATCTAGCTCAATTGGCGTAACATAGTTTATAAAGAATATGTTTTACATTCTACTTTGGTGAGTAGCATGTGTGGTCTTAAAAGTCTGTGAGCAGTCATCTAAGATACTTCACTGGTCTCACCCCTTCAGGAGCAAGGGAGAATGAAGAAAACTAAAGATACAAGGGAAAGATTAGTCCAAAGGACTAATGGACCACATCTACCATGGCCTCCACCAGACTGAGTCCAGTACAACTAGATGGTGCCCAGCTACCACCACTGACTACTCTGACAGGGATCACAATAAAGAGTCCCGGAAAGAACTGGGGAAAAATGTAAAACAAAATTCTACTCACAAAAAGAGACCAGACTTACTGACCTGACAGAGACTGGAGAAACCCTGACAGTATGGCCCCCAGGCACCCTTTTAGCTCAATAATGAAGTCACTCCCAAGGGTCACCCTTCAGCCAAAGATTAGACAGGCTCATAAAACAGAACAAGACTAAAGGGGCACACCAACCCAGGGGCAAGGACTAGAAGGCAGGAGGGGACAGGAAAGCTGGTAATAGGGAACCCAAGGTTGAGAAGGGAGAGTGTTGGCATGTCATGGGGTTGTTAACCAATGTCATAAAACAATATGTGTACTAACTGTTTAATGAGAAAATAGTTTGTTCTGTAAGCCTTCGTCTAAGGTGAAATAAAAAAAAGTGCTCCTGGTGAGCCTTTAAAAGAAAATGATGAATGTGTGGTTGGACAATGGAGGAAGAGTGATGCTTTCTATGCAGTGGCAAAGAACTTGTCCGGATTATGTTCAAGTGTTTGGTGAAAGGTAGAACTTGTAAGTGATGAACTTGGATATCTGGCTGATAAGATTTCTAAGCAAGATCTTAAAGGGGCCATGTGGCTTCTCCTTGCTGCTTATAGTAAAATGTAAGAGGAAAGAGATGAACTTAAAAATGAACTGTGTGAAATGAAAACAGAACTTAAAGATTTGGAAAATTCTGTTGTACAAACTAAGGACACATGTCCTAGAAAGTTCACCAGAGATGTGGCTACACAACGTTTTGTTAAAGAGATTAAGCCTGTGACTGACGGACCTAACCAACTACCAGAGCAGAAAACCTATCAACTTAGACTGAAGGGGATAGAGAAAGAACAAAAGGAAAGAAAGCTGTCTGCCTCTTGGAATTCTATAGGTAGGAAAGAGATCAAAGAAGTTACATTTGTTGTCGTCCAAGAAAAGAAAAGGACCATCCCTGGAAAACCTTGGAGATAAACAGAACTGTTGAAAGGAGCCCAGGAATCACAGCCTTCTCGGTTTCAAAGGGTGGGGCCACAGCCTCCTAGGTTTCAAAGAGTCGGCTCTTTGCCAACTCAGTTCTAGAGTGTGAGACTGCCATTAAGGAGTACCGGGAGATGGGACCACTGCCCAAAGCTGAAGGGAAGGGGCTGCCACACACAAGGGGCGGAAGAATGGGGCCTGTTGGGGCCGAGGGGTGTGGTTGCCACTTAGGTGGACAAGGACAATGGGGCAACCCAAAGCTGAGAGAGCAGAGTTGCCATCCCAGTGGGGCTGAAAGGCTGAGGTGAAACCCAGAGCTACGGGGTCTCTACCTAGAATCCAGACAGCATGGCCAACACCCAGAGTCTGGAGGGCAGGCCCATTGCGCAGATGGTCTCAGAGAACAGAAGACTATTTTCAAACCTTGAGAACTAACGTAATGTGTTCTGCTGGGTTTTGGACTTGCTTGTTGCCCATTATCCCTTCTTTTCCTCCAATTTCTCCCATTTGTAATGGAAATATCTACCTTGTGCCTATTCTACCATTGCATTTTGGAAGCAGATAACTTGTATTCTAGATTTCACAGGTTCACAGATAAAGGGGAATTTTGCCTCAGGATGGAATGCACCCAAAGTCTCACCTATATTTAAGTTAGATGATTCAAATGATGAGAATTTGAACTTGGAATTGATTTAAGATTTGGGGGATGATGTTGTGGGGTGAATGTGTTTTGCATGTGGCAAGGACATGAACTTTGGGCGGGTCAAAACGTGAAATGTTATGGACTGAATTATTTCTCCCCAAAATGTGCTGTAAATTCTAACTTCTACGCCTGTGGTTATAATCTGTTTTGGGAATGTGTTGTATTTGCTACGTTAATGAGGCAGAATTAGTGTAGGGTATTTCTTGAGTCAATCTCTTTTGAGATATAAGAGAGATGAAAGCAACAGAGGTGGGAGAAGAGAGATGCCAAGCCACACGAAGATCACCCAGGAGAAGTTCAAAAGAGACAGGGACCTTCCTCCAGAGGCAACAGAGAGAGAGACTTCCCTAAAGTCAACACCCTGAAATTGAACTTCTAGCCTCCTAAATTGTGAGAAAATAAATTTCTGTTTATTAAAGCCATCCACTTGTGGTATTTCAGTTATAGCAGTTGTGGTATTTCAGTTATAGCAGCACTAGATAACTGTCTTAGTCATCTAGTTTTGCTATAACAGAAGTACAAGTGGATGGCTTTAACAAAGAGAAGTTTATTCTCTCACAGTCTAGTAGGCTAGAAGTCCAAATTCAGGGCGCTGGCTCCAGTGGAAGCCTTTCTCTCTCTGTTGGCTCTGGAGGAAGGTCCTTGTCATCAGTCTTCCCTTGGTCTGGGAGAATCTCAGCGCAGAAACCTCAAGTCCAAAGGATGTGCTCTGCTCCCAGCACTGCTTCTGGTGGCATGAGGTCCCCAACTCTCTGCTTGCTTTCCTTTCCTTTTATCTCTTGCAAAATAAAAGGTTGTGCAGGCTGCACCCCAGGGAAACTCCCTTTACAGTGGATCAAGGATGTAACCTTAGTAAGGGTGTTAAAATTCCACTGGAATTCTCTTTAACGTAAAATTACAATTACAAAATGGAGGACAACCACACATGGCCTAACCAAGTTGACAGATATTTTGAGGGGACACAATTCAATCCACGACAATAACTAAGACAAATACCTAAGGGGTTCAAGATGACATTTCTCTATGTTCATATATGTTTCAAGTTTTCCGTAGCAATAATTAAAATAAATAAGTAAATATTAAAATACATTCTCGATCTCTTCTATCACGATGCATCTTATCTGATATCCTCTAAATTACTCTTAGCCTTAACCTCCAAATTGGACCTATGTCCAGAGACAGGGATTAAAATAAAACTGAGGAAAATTTAAAATTTTATTTACTAATATGATGTGAAAAGTAGAGAGATGATAGTAAAATGGTGGTCATCTCTAATGTTAGAAGCTGAGGGCCATTCCAGTAGTTTGGTGATATTGTTTGTGTGTGTTTAGAGAGGTGGGAAAGTGGAGGGAGCATGGTGTGAAGTTACACAAGGTTGCTGCATGGAAGCAATGTTTTAAAGAAACTCTAGATTCAGACGGTAAGGAGCATGAGAAAAAAAGAATGAACAAACCCAGGAAGGGCCTGATTACTAAAGGCCAAGCTCAGGAGATCTCTGAATATTATCACCTATGCAAAATAAAGTAAAGAAAGCTTAACATGGAGTTTCTGAAGGTTCAATCCTAATAACACTGGACAAGCTGAACTCTCAGATGGCTACAAGGGCTGTAGTTTTAGCCTGAAGCTGATCCAGGCAGGAAAGGATCCTACATCTTCAAGGATATAGTTTTCCAAGAAAAATTTATCTGCCTTGGGATGGAGATTGGAAGTAGGGTACACTAGATAGAAATGTCAGTGATGCAGTGGCGTCGCTAGGGTTGGTGTCAGTGCAGTAACTCATGGTGTCACCTCCCCCATGCTAACTACAATATTATTGCTAAAACACCAGAAAATTTGACAAAATCGGTGACTATAAAAACACGAGCAGCAACAAAAACAACAGCACATTCTTGTGGTGAGTGTGGACAAACCACGTGATTCAAACCATCATTGTAATTGGATAATAATGACAGTTCTGACCTGAGTACCTCAGAAGATTCAAAAAGTAAATTAGCTTAGAGTTTTAGCCTTGCACATATATCGATACATGTAAGCTGGGCTTATGAAAAATGTTTTTGTTGTTATGACTAACTACAGGGATATTTTTATAAACATTAATAAATTTCTGCTGAAACATTGCACAAGAGTTTTACAGACAGTCATCTTGGTGTCACTCCCTCTGACAGTGTCACCTGGTGGGGTCCACCCTCCTCTGTCCCCAACCCCCCTCACCTCCCTTGTGGTGCCACTGCAGTGATCAAGAGTTTGGACTTAAGGAAAGAGCAATAAATTGAAGGATTGAGATAGTTTAGGAGAGATGGATTACTGCTTTCATCCAGTCCTGAGCTAATGAAGCAATATACAGCTGAAACGCACTTCATCTCTCTATAGTTTGTTCCTAAAATTGCCCAAGAGGATAGTGACATTAGTGGAGGGATTGAACATGTTCTGCGTATTTTATTTAGGTGGGTATAGTGGGGAAAGGTGTGTTCCAGAGATGGAAAACGAGGTCAGGCTGTAGAGAGTTCTTTGTATGAGAAATTCCTCCCCTCTTGAATCCCTTAAGTGGTCAAGGCGGTAACTTTTTGCTCAAGATGAGGGACAGCACACATGTACACCAATGTTCATCGCAGCACTAGCCCCAAGGTGGAAACAACAGAAATGTCCATCAACAGATTAATGGATAAACAAAATGTGGTACATACATACAATGGAATATTACTCACCCGTAAAGAAAAATGACATCCTGAGGCATGCTACAGCATGGATGAACCTTGAAAACATTATGCCAAGTGAAATAAGTCAATCACAAAAGGATAAATATTCTATGATCTCACTTATATGAAATCTCTAGAATAGGCTTAGAGGCCAAAGTTTTATTAGAGGTTACCATGAGTGCAAGAAAGGGGGTAAAGGAAGAACTGTTGTTTAGGAAGCAGTGAGCTTCTATTTATTTGGCAATGATTATTGGTGATGGCTGCAAGCACAGTTAATATAATTGTATCACTAAATTGTGCATGTAAAAAACATGTAATTGGCAAATGTTGTCTTATATATACTTTTACAATTTTTAAAAAAATCTGGCTAAAGATGCTTTCTATTTGGGGTCTGAGAGTGGTGTTTCATCAACCACTTAGAACTTAATTTCAAAAGCATAAATAAATTTCCTAAGCCCCTTATTCTCTTTGTAAATAGCACTTTCTCACTTCTGTGCTATTCTTCATTTGCCTGGAAAGCATATTAAGACTTTTTAGTAGTTATCTACAAATGAATAGCAGCTTTGTGAGTCCTACTTTATTTATTATTCTAATTTGAGATTTCGGTATTGATATAGACAATGTAATTATTAAAATAACCAAAGATACAGAGTTAGCTGGCGTGCCTATTACTTAAGAAAACACAATTGAATTCAAACTCACCACCACAAATTTGATGACCTTTAATGGGGACAAATGAAGATTAAATCATTTCAAGAAAAGAAATGGATGTTAGGAATTTACTTAAGGATGATAGAATATTATCTATTAGTCACAATGTATCAGAAATAGCAACAAAACCTTTATATTGATCATTGACCAGGTCTTAAGCAGAGCACTGTTTTCCACGGTAAATTCTCACAACATAGATGAGACGACAAGATGGGGATCTTTTCTGATGGGGAGACATTCAGAGGAGTTTGACCAATATGTGAATGTTTAGTAAAAGACAATAGGAAAGCCTAAACGAAATAGGGTAATACACATTAAGGAAAATACCACTAAGGTAAAGATAAGTTCTAATATCCCTCAAATATTTAGAAAGGAATTATACATAATTGTGATCAATTGTTCTACATTTCAGTAGCAGGCAGGGAAAGACCAAGCCGCAACAAGAGAGGTTTAAATATAAAATAATTTTCTTTATCATAAAGACTATATGATTTTGTAATGAGTTGTTATTGTGGTTGTGTGCTGTCAAGTCGGTTCTGACTTAAAAGGCCCTTGTACAACACAATGAAACAGTGCCCAGTCCTGTACCACCTTCACAATCTTTGCTGTTTGAGCCCATTGTAGCAACCACTGTGTCAATCCATCTCATTGATGGTCTTCTTTTTCACTAACTCTCTACCAAGTATGATGTTCTTCTCCAGGGACTGATCCCTCCTGATAACATGTCCAAAATATGTGAGACATAGTCTTACTATTCTTGCTTCTAAGGGGCATTCTGGATGTACTTCTTCCAAGACAGATTTGTTCATTCTTCTGGCAGTCCACTGTATATTCAATATTCTTTGCCAACACCATAATTCAAAGGCATCAATTCGTCTTCGGTCTTCCATATTCATTGTTCAGCTTTCACATGCACAAGAGGCAATTGAAAATACCATGACTTGGATCAAGTGCATCTTAATTCTCAAACTGACATCTTTGATTTGTAACACCTTAAAGAGGTCTTTTGCAACAAATTTGCCCAATGCAATACATCGTTTGATTTCTTGACTGCTGCTTCCATGGGCGTTGATGTGGATTCAAGTAAAATGAAATCCTTGACAACTTCAGTATTTTCTCCCTTATCATAATGTTGCTTACTAGTCCAGCGGTGAAGATTTTTGTTTTCTTTACGTTGAGGTATAATCCATACTGGGAAACCCTGGTGGTGTAGTGGTTAAGAGCTACGGCTGCTAACCAAAAGTTCAGCAGCTAGAATCCACCAGGCACTCCTTGGAAACCTTATGGGGCAGTTCTACTCTGTCCTATAGGGTCGCTATGTGTCAGAATCAACTCAACAGCAACGGGTTTGTTTTTTTTTTTTTTTTTGGTTAATCCATGCTGAAAGCTTGATCTTTGATCTTTCTCAGTAAGTGCTTCAAGTCCTCTTTGCTTTAAGCAAGTGAGGCTGCATCATCGGCATATTACAGGTTGTTAATGAGTCTTCCTGCATTTCTGATGCCTCATTCTTCATATAGTCCAACTTCTTGGATGTTTGCTCAGCAAAGGGATTGAATAAGTATGGTGACTGGACACAACCCTGACACAAACCTTTCTTGATTTTAAATGATGCAGTATCCCCTTATTCTCTTCAAATGACTGCCTCTTGGCCTATGCACATATTCCGCATGAGCACAATTAAGCATCCTGGACTTCCCATTCGTCATAATGTTATTCATAATTTGTCATGATCCACACAGTTGAATGCCTTTGCTTAGTCAATAAAACACAGGTCAACATCTTTCTGGTATTCTCTGTTTTCAGCCAGGCTCCATCTGACATCAGCAATGGTATCCCCATTCCACACCCTCTTCTGAATCTGGCTTGAATTTCTGAAAGTTCCCTGTCAATGTACTGCTGCAACCGTTTTTGAATGATCTTCAGCAAAATTTTGCTTGCTTGTGAATTAATGGTATTGTTCAATAATTTCCAGTCTGTTGAATTGTCTTTCTTTGGAATGGACACAAATATGGATCTCTTCCAGTCAGCTGGCCAGGTAACTCTCTTTCAAATTTCTTGGCATAGACGAGTGAGCACTTCCAGAACAGCATCCATTTGTTGAAATCTCTCAATTGAAATTCTGTCAATTCCTGGAGCCTTGTTTTTTTCCAATGCCTTCAGTATTTTTTCCTTCAATATGTTACCTCCTGAAATGGTTGAACATCAACCAATTCTTTTTGACACAGCAACTCTGTATTCCTTCCATCTTCTTTTGATGCTTCCTGAGTCGTTCAATATTTTGCCCATAGAGTTCTTCAATACTGAAACTTGAGACTTAAATTTTTTCTCCAGTTCTTTCACCTTGGGAAAAGCCAAGTGTGTTCTTCCCTTTCTGCTGTCTAACTTCAGGTTGCACATTTCGTTATAATACCTTGTCTTCTCAAGCTGTCCGCCCTTTGCAATCTTCTGTTCAGCTCTTTTACTCTGTCATTTCTTCGATTGTAATGAATGAGCACTGTGAAATCCCATCAGAAGATTATTTAAGATGGATTATGTTATGAATTTAATTGAGTCCCCCCAAAATATATTTTGTAAATCATAAACTGTATATCTGTGGTTATAATCCCTTTTTGAAATGGGTATTCTTTGTTATGTTAATGAGGCAGTATTAGAGTAGGGTGCGTTTTAAGTCAATCCCTTTTGAGATATGAAAGGGAAGATTAAGCAAGCAAGCAAGCACAAAGGGAGGGAAGATATAGGCCACATGACCACCAAGGAATCTAGAAATACAGGCTGAAAAGAGACAGACTTTTCCCAGAGCAGACAGAGAGAGACAGAGCCTTCCCCTAAGAGCTGGCACCACAAATTCAGACTTCTAGCCTCCTTAACTATGAGAAAATAAATTTCTGATCATTAAAACCACCCACTTGTGGTATTTCTGTTATAACAGTGCTAGATATCTAAAACAGATAACAAATGCTTTTTTATAACAAAGACACTCAAAACAGCAAGTTCAAATTATTTCTATCTCTAGAATTCTCAGGTTACCTGTAGAATCAAAGATCAATACCATCCTTTCGGAAGGAATGACTTAACAGAGAATTCTGAAACCCATCTAATTTTTAATAAGTTGGTGACTAGCAATATTCTTAAGGAGCTAATATGGCAGTAAGTATGGTGGAAAAGCATAATAATCTGAGTAAGACTCTTACAGTTTAAATTCTGACTCTAGTGTTCACAAATTCTGTGACTCTCCATCCCACTCTTCTCATTTGGAAAATACAACATCTGACCTCTGACTTCAAGAGTTATAGAGATGATAAGATAATATATGTGACAGTAATTTGAGGATAAAATAAGCGTAATACACGTATGAGTTTTCATTATTAGTAACCAAACTAGTATCTAGTTGCCATGGAGTCAATTCTGACTCCTGATGACTCCACATGTACAAAGTAGAACTGTGCTCTATAGAGTTTTCAAGGCTGTGACCTTTCAGAAACTGATTGCCAAGCCTTTCTTCTGAGGCCCCCGTGGGTGGGTTCAAATCACTAATCTTCCAGTTAGCAGCGAAGCACTTAACCGTTTGTGTCACACAGAACTCCTTATTATTAGCAGATATAATATTAGAAATAAATAATTTTGATGCCTCAGTGACATATATATGAATCTCTTAACTAGAAATATGAAACCTTTCACTCTTTGCACAAAGGGAATCTATATTCAGGAATTAAAGAGGAACCTGAGGTTAATCATTTATTTTATTAAAAAAAAAATTTAAAGTACACAAAGTTATTGCTTGGAGAATTTTTACAAATGAATACACCAACATAGCCACCACCTAGATTAAGACATAGACCATTTTCAGAATATTCCCTCATGCTCCATCCTAGTCAATACTCCCTCCCAAAAGATAACCACTAATCTGCCTTCTCTCCATATAGATTAGTTTTTACTGTTTTTAAAGTTTGCATAAATGAAATCATACAGTGTCTGGTGTCTTTGACTTAACTTTCTTTCTGAGATCCATCCATTCTGTGGTATGAAGCAGTTGTTCATTCTTTGATTACTATACATTATTTCATTTTAAGAATATGGCATAACAGAAGCACTTCCAGAATGACATAGCAAGAACCTCTGAAAATCTCTTCTTCTATAAAATCAATGAGAACACTGGCAAAATTGTCAAAATCAACTTTTTCAGAACTCTGGAAATAAACCAAAGGCTTTCCGCAATACGAAGAGTTTTATTCCATAAAAACAACTGAATTTTGGTAAGAACAGTGAACTTTGTGGCGTGTTAACTTACCCAGTCACCTCAGATTCATGGTAGTCTTGAAAATCAACAGCCTTTCACCATGGTAGCTATGAAAACTAGTGTAGTATCCACCAAAAGGGCAAAACTGGCTTTAGAGCTCTTGAAAAAGCACAATCCCTGGTGAATTGTCACTATTTGACCTGTCTGGGAGCTCCCTGGAAAAGCCCCAATCCAGGAGTATGTCTTTATTTGACTTGACTCACAGTTTGCTTAGTGAGGAGAGCTCTATCCCCAAGGCATTTGGATCAACAACCAACATTCATGCAAGCAGCAGTCAAGGAATGAAACAATGCATTGCATTGGGCAAATCTGCTGCAAAAGACCTCTTTAAAGTTGTAAATGGCTAAGATGTCACTTGGACGACTCGGGTGCATCCGACCCAAGCAATAGCCTCAGTCACCTCATATGCATGTGAAAGCTGCACAATTAAAAAGACAGAAGAATCAATGTATTCGACCTGTGGCATCTGCATGGTATATTGGATATACTGTGGACTGCCAGAAGAATAAACAAATCAATCTTAGAAGAAATATAACCAGAATGCTCCTTAGAAGTGAGGATATTGAGACTTTGGCTCACTTACTTTGGGTACATCATCAGGAAAGACCAATGGGCTAGAAAAGGACAACACGTTTGATAATGTAATCATAACAATAGACTCAAACATACTAATAATCATAAAGATGGAAAAGAACTGGGCAATGTTTCCTTCTGTTATACATAAGGTCACCATGAGCCAGAGCCAATGGTAACCAATAACAATAACAACTGAATTTTATACAATAATTTTTCTGCATCTGTGGAAATGATCTTCTGGGCTTTCTTCTTTGTTCTCTGATGTTATTAATTACATTGACTGATTTTTGAATGTAAAACCAAACTTTTATTTTTATAATAGATCCAACTAAATGATGATGTATTATCTTTTTACTATATCATTGGATTTCACTTGCAAATTTTCCTTTAAGATGTTTGCAACTATTTTGGGGAGTAATTTGCCTATGATTTTTCTTCCTTGTAATGCCTTTGTTAGATTTGAGTATCAAGGTTAAACTAACTTCGTAAAATGGGTAGAGAAGTGTTGCCACTTATTTTTATTCTCTGAAAGAGTTTATGTAACATTAGTGTTATTTCCTTCTGAACAAGTTGGGAAAAAACAAAGGTGAAACCACATACGCCTGGAGATTTGTGCGTGTGTGTGTGTGTGTGTGTATGTATGTATTCGTGAAGTCCGTGTGGCAGTGGTTAAGAGCTCAGCTGCTAACCAAAAGGTCAGTAGTTCAAATCCACCAGCTGCTCCTTGGAAGCAGTATGGGGCAGTTCTTCTGTGTCCTATAGGGTCGCTATGGGTGGAAACCGACTCTATGGCAATGGGTTTTTGGCTTACACGCATATGTGTATGAATCTTATTACAGGTTCAATTGAGTTAATAGTTATGTGATGATTTAGATGTTATATTTTGTGTCAATTTTTCTATCTTTTTCAAGAAATTTGTCAGTTTTATTCAGGTTTATTAACAATGGTCTCTCATAATATTCTTTTGAATGTCTATAGGATCTTCAGCGATATGACCCTTTTTATTTCTAATACTGATAATTTACTGATTTACTCTTTTCTTGCTCCGGCATGGTCAGTTTTATTAATTTTGTTTTCAGAGAACCAAATACTGTTTTTGCTAATTTCCTCTATAGTATGTTTATTTCGTATTTCATTGATTTCTGCTTTTGCTTTTATTATGTCCTTCTGTTTCCTTTGCATATAATTTGCTGTTGTTGTCATTGCTTTCTGAATTCTTGGAAGGAAACTTGATAATTGAGTTTCAGCATTAATTCTTTACAAGTAAGTGTGTTTGTGGCTATAAATTTCCTGCTACACATTTTAGCCACAGGCAATAGTTCTGGTATGTCACATTTTTGTTAATATATAGTTCAAAATATTTTCTAATTTATATTGCATTTTCTTCTTTGACCCATGGATTCTTTAAAAATAAATTGTAAATTTCAAAACATTTGTTTATTTTTCTGTTAATTGTTTCTAGCTTATTTCCATTGTGGTTAGAGAATATACTCTGCCTAGCCTACATTTTTTGGAATCTACTGATACTTGCTCTATGGTCCAGAATGCTGTTGATTTTAATTAGCATTCCCTGAGTATTTGAAAAATGCTTATATTCTGCTGTTGTGGGGTATAGTAGTTTTTCACTATCAAGTACTGAAATATGCATTAAAAATCTTCAACCACGGTTTCCAAATTTGCCTCTCTCTAATATCTTTTTTTTTTTTTTACATTTTGAAACTGTTATTAGATATATCCAAATTTAAGTTTTTAATCCTGTTGATTCCTTTATCATTATGAAATACTCTGTTTAGCAATATTTTTTGTCTTAGTGTCTGCTTTGTCTGATATGAGTATACCTACGGCACTTCCTTTTAATTATAGTTTCATGTTATATCTTTCATGCTATTACTTTTAGCCTTTATGTGTCCTTTATATCTAAGGTGTATCATTTGTAAACATCATACACTAGGGTGTTGTTTTTCTTATACACTCTGACCATCTTTGACAATTATTGGAGTCCAACAAATATAATGTAATTATTGATATATTTGAATTTAAATCTACCATTTTACTATATGTTTTCTATTGTACCATTTTTTTTTCTTTTTGGATTAGTCTAGTGATTATTATCCCATTTGCCCATCTACTAGATTGTTAGTTATATATTTTTATTATTTGTCCTAAAATAATGAATTCTAACATTCATCTTTGAATGATTGCAGTCTACCTCAAGTAAATACATTTAGCACTTCTTGAATAATGTGAGGAACTTACAACATTTTAACTGCATTGAACAGAGACCTGAAAAATATTAAAGGGAGTCCCCAAGAACCAACACACAACCTTAAGTATATCCCACCTGAATTTGGAGATCATCTCAAGAACAGATTTGACACATTGAACACTAATGACCGAAGACTGGACAAGTTGTGTGATAACATCAAGGATATCATACACGAAGAAAGTAAAAAGTCATTAAAAAGACAGGAAAGAAAGAAAAGACCAAAACTGATGTCAGAAGAGACTCTGAAACTTGCTGTTGAACGTAGAGTAGCTAAAGCGAATGGAAGAAATGAGGAAGCAAAACAGCTGAATAGAAGATTTCAAAGGATGGTCCAGAAGACAAACTAAAATATTATAATGAAATGTGCAATGACCTGGAGTTAGAAAACCAAAAGGGAAAAACACATTCAGCATCTCTCAAGCTGAAAGAACAGAAGAAAAAATTCAAGCCTGGAGTTGCAATATTGAAGGATTCTATGGGCAAAATATCGAATGACTCAGGAAGCATCAAAAGAAAATGGAAGGAATACAGAGTCATGGTACCAAAAAGCATGGTACCAACATTCATGCATTTCAGGAGGTAGCATGTGATCAAGAACCAATGGTACTGATGGAAAAAGCCCAATCTGCACTGAAGGCATTGGTGAAAAACATGACTCCAGAAATTGACAGAATGCGAACTGAGATGTTTCAACAAATGGATGCCGTGCTAGAAGTGCTCACTCATCTATGCCAAGAAATTTCGATGGCAGCTAACTGGCCAACCAAATGGAAGAGATCCATGTTGTGCCCATTTCAAAGAAAGGTGATCCAACAGAATGCAGAAATTATCAAACAATATCATTAATATCACATGCAAGTAAAATTTTGCTGAAGATAATTCATGTCTTAGTCATCGAGTGCTGCTATAACAGAAATACCACAAGTGGATGGCTTTAGCAAAGACAAGTTTATTCTCTCACTGTCTAGAGGCTACAAGTCCAAATTCAGGGAGTCAGCTCCAGCTCTCTCTGCCAGCTCTGGTGGAAGGTCATTGTCATCAGTCTTCCCTTGGTCGGAGAGTATTTCAGTGCAGGAGCCTCAGCTCCAAAGCATGCACTCTGGCACTTTTTTCTTGGTGGTATGAGGTTCCCAACTCTCTGCTAGCTTCCCTTTTCTTTTACCTCTTGAGAGATAAGAGGTGGTGCAGGCCACACCACAGGGAAACTCCCTTTACACTGGATCAGGGATGTGACCTGGTACAGGTGTTACAATCCCACCCTAATCCTCTTTAACATAAAATTACAATCACAAAATGGAGGACAACCACAGAATACTGGGAATCATGGCTTAATCAAGTTAATACGCACATTTTGGGGGGGACATAATTCAACCCATGACAGTTCAAAAATGGTTACAGCAGTACATCGACAGGGAACTGCCAGAAATTCAAGCTGAATTCAGAAAAGGACATGGAAGGAACAAGGAATATCACTGCTGATGTTAGATGGATCTTGGCTGAAAGCAGATAATACCAGAAAGATGTTTTAACAGTGTTTTACCGACTATGCACAGGCATTCAACTGTATGAATCATAACAAATTATGGATAACATTGCAAAGAATGGGAATTCCAGACCACTTAATTGTTTTAAAAAACAGCTTGGGGGCAGCATCTGATCTCCTCTAAATTCACAAGGGGAAAGGAGAATCAAGATCAACAGCCCAAGGCTGATTTCTATAAGGCAGAGGTCACATATGCCTCCTCTCTCTGCCATCTTTACCAGCTCTAACACCAACCATCCCTCCCACCACACTCTCTACTCCTCTGCTGGGTTATCTGATCAAACAGAATGCAAAAATTATAGAACAATATCATTAATATCGCATGCAAGTAAAATTTTGCTGAAGATAATTCAAAAATGTTTGCAGCAGCACATTGACTGGGTACTGCCAGAAATACAAGCTGGATTCAGAAGAGGACATGGAACAAGGGATATCATTGCTGAGGTCAGATAGATCTTGGCTGAAAGCAGAGAATACCAGAAAGACACTGTCTTAGTCAACTAGTGTTACTGTAACAAAAATACCACAATTGGATGGTTTTAACATAGAGTCTCTCACAGTCACAGTCTAGGAGGCTAGAAATTCAGGTGCCAGCTCTAGGTAGGCTAAGGCTTTCTCTCTGTGTCAGTTCTGGGGAAAGGTCTTTGTCGTCAATCTTCCCTGGTCAAGTTGCTTCTCAGCACAGGGACCCTGGGTCAAAAGGACACACTATTCTCCTGACTCTTGTTTCTTGGTGGTATGAGGTCCCCACATCTCTCTGCCTGGCTCTCTTTTTTATATCTCAGAAGAGATTGACTTAAAACACAACCTAATCTTGTAGACTGAGTCCTGGCTCATTAACATGACTGCTGCTAATCCCACTCATTAACGTTATAAAGGTGGGATTTACAATACCTAGGAAAATCACCTCAGATGACAAAATGGTGGACAATAATACAATACTGAGAATCATGGCCTAGCCAAGTTGACACACATTTTTGGAGGGCACAATTCAATCCATAACAGATTTTTACCTGTGTTTCATTGACTATGCAAAGGCATTTGACTGTGTAGATTATAACAAATTATGGGCAACATTGTGAAGAATGGGAATTTCAGAACACTTAATTGTGCTCATGCAAAACCTGTACATACACCAAGAGGTCTACCACGGACTGCTAGAAGATCAAATAAATCTGTCTTGGGAGAAGTTCAACCAGAATGCTCATTAGAAGCAAGGATGACGAGACTTTGTCTCACACACTTAGGACATCGTTGTCAGGAAGGGACCAGTCCGTGGAGAAGGACATCATGCTTGGTGGCGTGGAGGGTTAGCACAAAAGAGGAAGAGCCTTGATGAGATGGATTGACACAGTGGCTTCAACAACAGGCTGAAGCATAGCAATGATTGTGAGGATGGTGCAAGCCCTGGCAGCATTTGGTTCTGTTGTACTTAGGGTTGCTATGAGTCAAAGCTGACTTGACGGCACCTAACAGCAACAACAATTTTTTTGTTCTAGAGTTTCCATTTGATTCTATTTTTATATAAAGTGCAATTCTGTGGTGGAATTGAACTACTTTTCCTCTATTTTCTTTTTCAACTGTGTTTTAGGTGAAAGTTTACAGCACAAGTTGGTTTCTCATTCAAAAATTTATACACAAATTGTTTTGTGACAGTGTTGCAATCCATGCAATGTGTCAGCACTCGCTCCCTTTCCCTTTCCACCCAGGGTTCTCCAAGTCTGTTCCTCCAGTTTTCCTGTCTCTTCCTGACTTCTCATCTTTGCTTTTGGGCAGGTATTGCCTGTTTGGTCTCGTATACTTGATTGAACTAAGAAGGACGTACCTCATGTGAGTTATTGTTTGTTTTATAGGTGTGTCTAATCTTTGGCTGAAAGGTGGACTTCACGAGTGGCTTCAGTTCTGAGTTAACACAGTATCCAGCGGCTATAGTCTCAGGAGTTCTTCCAGTCTCTGTCAGATCAGTAAGTCTGGTCTTTTTTTGTTTTGAGAATTTGAGTTTTGTTCTAAATTTTTCTCCCACTCTGTTCACTAACCTCAATTGTGAGCCCTGTCAGAGTGGTTGGTGGCGGTAGCCAGGTACCAGCTGGTTCTTCTGGGCTCAGACTAGTGAAAGCTATGCTTCATATGGTCCATTAGTCCTTTGGACTAATATTTTCCCTTTGTCTTTGGTTTTCTTCATTCTCCTTTGTTCCAAATGGGATGGGACTAATATATGTGTCTTAGATGGCCGCTAACAAGCTTTTAAGACCCCAGACACTACTCACCAAAGAAGGATGTAGAACATATTCTTTATGGACTATGCTATGCCAATTGACCTAGATGCGCCCGAGACCAAGGTTCCCAGCCCTCAGCCCAAGTAACTCAGTCCCTCAAAGTGTTTAGATCTGTCTAGAAGCTTCTATGATTTTGCCTTGATCAAGTTGTGCTGACTTCCCCTATATTGTGCGTTGTCTTTCCCTTCACCAAAGTTAACTTGTCTACTATTTAGTGATTTCCCTTCCCCACCCCTCAGTCCCCTCTTGACCATCAAAGATTGTTTCTTTTTGTGTGTAGACGTTTTCATGAGTTTTTATAGTAGTGGTCTCATATAATATTTGTCCATTCGTGATTGATTATTTCACTCAGCATAAAGCCCTCCAGATTCATCCATGTTGTGAGATGCTTCGCAGATCCATCACTGTTCTTTATCATTGCATAAGTATTGCATTATGTGTATGTACCCCAGTTTGTTTATCGAGTCATCTGTTGATGGGCACCTAGGTTGTTTCCATCTTTTTCCTTTTGTGAACAATGCCACAATGAACATGGTTGTGCATATGTCTATTCATGTGACAGCTCTTGTTTCTCTTGGGTATATTCCTAAGAATGGGATTGCTAGATTGCATGGTATTTCTATTTCTGGCTTCTTTAAGGAGACATCATACCATTTTCCATAGTAGTTGTACCATTTTACACTCCCATCAACAGTGCAAGAGAGTTCCAATCTCCCTGCAACCTCTCCAACATTTTTTTTTTAATTAGTTCCAGTAATGTTGAGGTGAGATGGTATCTCACTGTAGTTTTGATTTGCATTTCTCTGAAGGTTAATGAACCCTAAGGGGCAGTTCTACTGTGTCCTATAGGGTCACTGTGAGTCAGAATTGACTTGACAGCAAGAAGTTTAGTTTTTTTTTTTTTTAATGGCAAATGGTCGCAAGCATTTTCTCATTTGTCTGTTAACTTCCTAAATGTTGTCTTTGGTGAAGTGTCTGTTCATATCCTTTGCCTGTTTTTTTATTGGGTAATTTGCGTTTTTGTCATCGAGGTGTTGAATTGTTCTATATATTTTAGAGATTAGACCATGTAGGGTATGTCGTAGCCAAAACTTTTTTCCCAATCTGTAGGTTCTGTTTTTACTCTTTTGATGAAATCTTTTAATGAACATTAGTGTTTAATTTTTAGGAGCCCCCAGTTATCTAATTTATCTTCTGGTGTTTGTGTGTTGTTGGTTATGGCATAGTGGTTAAGTGCTGCGGCTGCTAACCAAAGCGTTGGCAGTTCAAATCCACCAGGCACTCCTTGGAAACTCTGTGGGGCAGTTCTACTCTTTCCTATAGGGTCACTATGAGTAGGAATCGACTCAATGGCAATGGGTTTGGGTTTTTTTGATTTATCTAATAACTCAGAATCAACTCAATGGTTGCTAGTTTTTTTTTTTTTTTTCTTGGTTCTAATAAATATCTGCATCACCTATACTTTTTCACTTGCTCTGGTGATCATTTAGTCCTGTTTTCTGCATGCTTTGTAATTTTTAATTGAATGCTGGACATTGTGTGTGAAAAATTGTGAAGGCTCTACATGAAGTTACCTTTTTCCAGAGAGGACCTAATTTCCTCCAGGGGTCATATAATATATGGACTGATTATCTTACCCTGTCAACACTAGATTCCAGACTTTGTCAGGCTCATCAGCTTGTGGTTTGTCCTAATTGTTAAAGCATAACCTTTATAAGGAACACCTTTCTTACATTCTCATCTGAAATCCTGAGGTGTTTACTTGGGCTATTCTAACTGGTGTTCCCTAAACTCCCATCTCTATTTCTGCAACTCTTCAAGACTGCCAAAATCTCTATTCAGCTCTTTAAACTCCAAGCTACTCCTTTCTAATTAGTTTCTCTGCATTTCACCCTTTGCACTTTAGGAGTCAGCCCAAGCCTTGTGGGGGAAATTTCACAGAATTTTGAGCTCACACCTCTGTGGTTTCCTCAATTCCTGAATCTTAATCCCTCAAGCCTAAGCACCTTGGCTATCCCAAACTCCAACATTTTTCTCCTAACCCACTAAGATTGTAAATAATCTCAAACTACCACTTTCTTCTTAGGCTCCATTGCTCATGCCATGAATCTGCAAATACCCCAAGTGAAAAGCTGAAGTGAATGAGTGGCTCAATTCAGTGCACTTCTCTCCTTTCTGGGATTTTGGTCCCTTCTGCCCTGGCTTCCTTGGCTCACCTCCAGTGGCCGTAAATAGTTGTGTTGTTGTTTTTAAATAGTTCTCAGCAGGAGAGTTATCATAATACTAGCTATTCTACCATAGCCAGAAGCAGAGCTATTTACTTATAATTTGCACTTTATCTTAATCTCTACTTTCAACACAGTTTTCCCATTTTCTATTTTCTTGAACACATTAGTAATGGTTAATTTAAAATCCTGGTGGTGTAGTGGTTAAGAACTATGGCTGCTAACCAAAAGGTTGGGAGTTTGAATCCACCAGCTGCTCCTTGGAAACCTTATGGGATAGTTCTACTCTGTCCTATAGGGTTGCTATGAGTTGGAATTGACTCAATGGCAATGGGTTTGTTGTTCTGTGTCTCTAATAATTCAAATATCTGGATCAGCAGATAGAGCTGTAGAGTTAAAATTAAATTGGAAAAATTATGTACCTGGATGAACTTTAAAAGGAGAGATGAGTTAGGAAAGCATTTATTCAAATATTAAACAAAATTTGTGCAATTGTTGTTTTTCTATGATTAGCCTATATAACAAAGGGAAGATGGGTTTCTGAGTTACCTAAGTGTTCGTCCAATACTACAAATTCACCAGCTTGTGTATCTTAGGTTTAACAGCAGTATTCAAATACAAAAGCAAATATTCTTTTGGTTCTGCAAGTAAAAATTTTAGTGCTTTTTTTTTTGTAACATGTATTTCATATTAATTTTTGAATTTGTAGCATCTATTTTCTAACAACAACAAAAAAAACAAAAGAGAGAGAGAGAGTTTGACAGTGTTTTCAGCACATTGTTTTTTCCTTAGTGAAAGAAGTAGGTCTCTTTACTACGTTGCATAGGTCTTGTGGATGGGACATGCTCCATTTAGAGCTCTGTTTCCTGCTTGGAGGGACTATTAACATGCTTGCTACTTGAGAAACAGCATGGCTCATTGGACTAAGCTTTGAGTCAGTAGTTTGGAGTTATAATTCCACTTCTGCCACTGATTCAATTTGTGCCCCCGGGCAAGCCACTTAACCTTTGAATTTGTTCACCTGAAAAATAGGATAAAATTATCCACTTATCTGAAAGAGTAACTAGTGATAACTGATTTTAAATATAAAGCAAGAGATACAATGCATTTTGACCAGTTAAAATTACTGCAAACAATATTACATTTCAGTTTCTCCTAAAGGCTTAGTACTGCTTTGATTAAAATTCTTCTGGTCTAAGTTAAAATGAAGCACAATAAAGTGCAGTTAAGTGTTTTGTTTAATTTGCATGCTTAAACAGGTGGGAAAATCCAGTGCAGTTAAGCCTGAGAAAACAAAAATTAAAAAAAAAAAAGAAAATCATCTCTTTTTTCCCAGAGGCTTTTTTAAATTTCTAAAAGTATCCATTATAAAAAAAAAAAAAATTTTTATTATACATATGTATTATTCTCTTCCATCAAATTGCAAAATTCACATTCACATACACTAACAATAAACTCACATCTATTCTTTTCTTTTTTCCTAATTCCTTAGAAATAGATTTTTAAATAATAACAATTCCTAAAATTTTATGATAATTTTATCTCTGATAGGTTTAAAACATGCTCTCTCCATTATAAAAGGGAGCAAATATTCAGATCATTCCTTTTTCTGGTACGTTGTCTTACTTTGCACAATATATGCTTCTGAAAAAAATATGAAGATTGAATTTTTTATATATGAGGAAATTTAAAATGTACTTAGGAAAGGTGCCGTTTAAAGGAAGTCTTAAAAAGAATGCTTTTAAATATTTAATAAATAGGCTTCAATTTATTTCATAAATTTGATTTTAATTTAAAATAGAGAATAAATTGACTCTCTTTACCATGAGCTTCCGTATAACTGCTTTTGGTACATTTGTAGTCTGAGAGTTTATTTTCCTTATGTATAAAACAGTAATAACATTATCAAGGCTGCCCATCTCACAAAGTTATAATGAAAATCAAATAAGAATGTACATGAAAACACTTTGAAAACCATTTATCTTGTTAGAGATAACATCGAGGTATGCTGTCATTTAATCCCCTCCTGGTGACATCCCCTCATTCTTGAAGTCTTAATGTTTTTACTTAATAATTTTACTCACCAGCCCAATTGTTATCACCATTCTAGATGATTTCAACATCCTTGCAAGTGACAGACACATCCAAATTCTTGGATGCTTTACCATTCTAATTCTTGGAGTTCTTCATCTCCGCTGACCATTTTCTCTATTACTTCAATTGTAATCGTTGGACTCTGTGATCACCAAAGAAAATAGCACTTTAAAGACACAAATTCTCAAAAAAAAAAAACAGATACAAATTCTCATTCTCAGATCATAGCTTCTATCCTTCCAGCTTACTTGTTTAAATATCTGTCAGGAACTAATACGTCCTCCTAATGGCATCAGTCCTCTAATCCATTGCTCCTCTCACTTCTCTCTTACCCAACAGTCTCTTCTAGACTATACTTACCTCAATTCTAACTCAAATTCCATGATTCATCATTCTAATGACTCCTATACAATTACCATAACTTCCTTATATCTCTCTTGCCCAAAATCACTTATTTAACAAATCATCCAATTATGGAAGAATTCATTCTTGCCTTCTCTGTGCCTGCTACCACCTATGTATTGCAGGAAATTACGATGTAACTGGACAGACACGTGATCTCCAATCTCACATGGGCACTCAATACTTGTAATTCTGCTACAATTCTTCTCTCTGTAGTCTCAGCTAGGATAATTTTGCATGTTTTCATCATGCCCGTTCCGCCCTAAGCTGAAAACCTTGCTTTATATTGCAGAGAAATTAAGAGTTTTCGATTGAGAATATCATCATCCTCCATTGTCCAGTTTTACAAACCCACCTGTCTCTGCTTACCTTCCTTATTCCTTTTACCTCAAAAAAAAAAAAAAGGAACGCCCACCTTACTGTCAAAGGCCAACCCACCTGTGTCATGTTCTAAAGCTCCCCCTTCTCACCTTAGCAAGTACTGTATCCTTTCAGTTTTTTCCTCTAGTTCATTTTCAATCTTTCCTCCCTACTGCATCACCCCTTCAGCTTATATATATAATTTATAATCTCTCATCTTAAAGTAGAATCAAAACAAAATCCTCTCTTGATTCTACATTTCCCTCTGCCCCATTTTTGTTTTTAATAACCAAATATCTCTAAAGAATTGTTATTTATGCAGTCTGTCTCCTGCAGAAACTACCGTCAAGAATATCTAGTCTCTCCATGAAGCTATATCCAATTGTCATTTATTTTGTTTCTCAGTGTTCTGGACATCTCAATAGTATTCAACACTGTTCCTATTCTCCCTTTTGTAAAACACTTATATATGACAGCTGTCTTTCCAGTTTATTTGTTTGTTTTCTATCTCATCTCTCTGGATGCTGCTTCTTCTTCCCTTCTTGGCTTCTAATCCTCTACCTGATTGCTGAATTTCTTCTCTCTCTACACTATTTAAATGATCTTATCCACTCCCATAGCTTTTTAAATACCATCCCTATACTGAAAGGTCCCAAATGTATATCCCGAGTATTGCATACTCTTCCAAACTTTAATCACCTGCATCCAATTACTTGCTTTACATCTCCATTTGGGAGTCTCACAGGCAACTCAATTTAGGATTTTCAAAACTACATTTTCCCCTACTTATCTCTCCAATCCCTTCCCAATAACATGTATCTATTCCCCTATATTTTCTCCATTTCAGTAAATAATACCACCATCCACTCGTTTGCTCAAGAAAAAAAAAAAAAAACTAGGCGTCGTCCAAATTCATCAACAAATGCTGTTGATTCCACTTCTAAAACATATCTTGATTCTGTTAACTTATTTTCATATTAATTTACAGAACCACAATTTCTCATCTGAATTACTGCAAAAACCCTTCTGACTACTCTCTCTGATTTATTTAGCAATCTCTTCCAACTCATTCTCCACACAACAGCCAGAGTGATATTTTAAAACACAAACCAGTTTATGTAACTCCCTTGCTTAAAACTCTTCAGTGGTTTTATGCTTCAGTATGAATAAAATTCAAGCACCTTGCCAAACTATGCAAGATCATGTAGACCAAAGTAAGTTCTAGTCTTTTCTTCTTTGTCTTTATCCATACATCTCTCCTTATTGACATGTAAGCCTTCTTTCAATTTCTTGAACACATATTGTGCATACTGTTCCTTCTTCACTAGCTTCTTTCATGGCAATCTCCTTTTTATCTTGTAGGTTTGATTTTAAATACCACTTCCTCAGTAGGTCCTTCCTGGATCATTCTCTCTAATAGGTCTCCTCTTCCCATTTTATCCTATCACTCTTATTCTTTATCTAGGCACTCTGTTTACTTTTTATAAATAATCCTTTACATTTGGCAAATACATGTTTGTTATTTTTCTGTCTTCTCCATGCTACTCTAAGGTCAATGAGAAAGGGGCAGAGACTATATCCATTTGATTCATCAATGTACAAACAGCACCTAGCACATATCCTGTATATAATAATAACTTGTTGAATAATTGAATGAACAGATAAAGGTAGACAATGAAATGAAAACAACCGACTCTCATGCAATCTTGCATTATACAAATTTCAGGACTATACCACCAAAGCTTTATTTGAGATTTTTAGCATTTGTCAAAATGGATGGAGGGCACTATTTTTGAGAAAGAGCCTTGGGTAAATAGCTTATTCGCTACTCTGATCCCTCTCAATTATCTATGGTAAATTCCTAATCTATGAGACTTTTATAATATACAATACAAATTACTAAAAACATGAAATAAAAACAATGACAAAATATAAGCCCAAATATTTTATTAGTTTCCACAAGGATAAATTTCTATGTGAAGTTTCTAAAAAAACTTTCTACATTGTTGTTGCAATGTCTATGCTTATCTCATGGAAGACCAGTAACAAATAGTTTTAAGACCAGCGCTGGTTTATGAACTTACTTTGAATAGCTCTGGTTTACTCCATCATCCTTCACTGGGATTGGTTCTGGTAGTATATCTCAAAGCCTGACCTATTCTTTATTGGGTAGGACTGCCCAAGATACTGCACGACATTTATCATCCTAGCCCCAGGACACTGAAAGCCAGTGACACCATCCTCACCAGGCATTGTGCAAACCAACACACTCCCTATCCCCCCCCATTTCCAGCTGTTGCGGGGAGGGTCAATAGCACCATAATCCAGAACCACGGGGGGTGGGGATGGGTAAGGAGCCCTGGTGGCATAGTGGTTAAAGCGATGACTGCTAACCAAAAGGCCAGCAGTTCGAAACCACCAGCAGCTCAGTGGGAGAAAGGGAAAGACGTGGCAGTCTGAGAACCCTATGGGGTCACTATGAGTAAAAATCAACTTTATGGCAGTGGGTTTTTTTTTTTTTTTTTGGTTGGGGGTGGTTAGGTGTTCTTTGTGCTGCTGTGTAGCATTTAGAGTTGGCACTGTGGTTATCGTTCTGGGGAGATCTAGTTCTTAAGAAAGCTGAACAGGTGTGGTCATGAATATAAATTAGAGGATGGGGAAAGAAAAAAACCCCTCCCCAAATTAATCCTGTTATTTTTGTTTCCCACACATTTACTGGATCTTGAAGGAGGGGATAGTGGAAAGAAAAAGTCCAATGTTACCCTTGGGATGTTACAGAGAAACTACTTGTTTGCTGCGATTTATAGTACTAGCTGGGTTGCAGCAGGTTTTTCCCTCAAAGGGCTGGATACATATTTCCATCACAGCTAGTTTCTCTAAACCCTTTTAACTCACTCGCCCCACTCTAAAATATTCTGCCTAATGTTTTGTCTTTCGTTCATTCCCACATCTTTTTTCTGCTCAGTATGTGTCTTTTTGACCCCACTTGGCACAGTGCTGGAAGTAAATAGAAGTGAAAGGAAGAGTATAAGGGGAAGAGTAAGCAGCAATAAAAGGCAGGCTGCAGCTAGTTTTCTTCACACCCTGGCCACTCATGAAGATGAGGATATTCTTGGAAGATATGCTGTTATCTGCCTTCCTTTCACTTACTAAGTTATCAAGTTTATTCACGTATTATGCTTTACAGCAGTGGCATAAAAGAAATTTGTTACTTGTGCCAATTAAAGAATATCTATATTATCTCAACACAGGAATGGACTTTTATACCAGCTAGAAAGCAGCAAAAATACCTCTAAATTCTTCATGTAAGGAGAACTCAGTATCTTTCATACTGCAAAGCAATTCAGTCATCTTCCTGAAGATGAAGTAAAAGTGTTTTGGCTATTGGTAGGTCTAAAGTCAAGTGAATGCCTTAAGATGAAATTTCCCATGATGCATGGCATACGACCCAATTTCTAAAGCAAGTTAAATTCCAGACCAGTTCAAATTCAGCCCTACTTCAGAGCTGAAGGTTTAAACTTAGTCCATATGTTTTGGAGCCACATGGGGTTCTAGCACAAAAAGGAATCATCCTTTATTCTGGAAGCAGTCTGTGACTCTCATTTACCCGTTTACTCATTAAGCCAACACATATTTAAATCTCTAGATTGAGAGATTCTTCCAGTTGGGAAAAACTTGCAATTCAGATGAACTTCTTGGTGGGACTCTGGACTTTAAACTCCAGCATTAGAGTGGTTACAAGGCAAGGTCTCAGGTTTGGGTAGTGAGTGATGTTAACTGAAGCTATTTGCCCCATAATGCTTTGGCAGACTGGAATTCCTTTCATGTTGCCTCTCCTTCCTTCCCAAATCCAGGTTGTAAAGCTGATACTGTTGTTATGGAAGTGTTGGATTTGGGAATAAGAGAAACTGATTCCAGAACATAGGGAGGAAAGAGGGGCTCTAGGGTTAGCTGTAGCTATCTCCATCTTCTTTTTATGTTTTGGAACTTACATACTCCCATCTTATTAGGTTAAATTATTTTTGAATTTTTTTAAATGCAGGAGTAGGGAGTTAACACTGATTTAGGTACAGAATGCTTGACTGTTGTTACTGGATGTTAATAACGTCCCATGGGATTATTTAACTGTTTACTTAAAGGATATTTTAGTGAAGCTCCTCTTTAATACTACAGAATACTGCTTCTCTTACATTCTCATGCTGGAAAATGTGGGTGGTAAGATAAGGAATTTATTTTCAAGTTTTAATCCTATTACTTGTTATTCCAGTTATTCCACTTTCTCTAGTTTCACAATTCAAGAAATATTGAAGAGATGCAGAGATAAGACAACAGTGGGGCCTGATCCAGGGTATAACTAACATCAAATTCCTGAACGAACTGAAGGTGGTTCTAAGTCAAAAACACTCTTCCATTCCAGAAAGTTAGTGGCAACTCTTGATTCAACCAGAGAATGGAAGATTTATACTTACTCCACTGACCAGCTCACAAAGACAAGAGAACTGCTTGACATGAGATCATTCAGACACCCTGAAAACCAATTTGGGACTTCTCTTAACTATTGCACAGTATCAGCGAAATTCAGAGCTCCATGACCTGAGAACTGGAAATCTTGCAGACAGTCTAAAGAGCCACAATAATTATTAATAACCTTGACAAGTCGTAGAAATGGGCAGATAATTACAGGATGAACTTAATAGACAGAAATACAGAGTAATTTAGAGCAAAAGAAAAAGAAAACAAATACAAAGGAGAAGGCTTGGCTTTGTGGGAAAAATGTAGGAGTCAGTGAACCACACGTAAAACATGAATATGCCATATTAATAGTTGCTTTATTACTATTTCATTATTTTAAAAAGCACAAAAATTCATAATATATATGCAGAAAATTGTGTTTAAGAAAAAGGTCATACCCTAGTCATTCATACAGGTATTTGTTAAGCACCTTTCATATGCTAGACACTTGTGGGTGCTGGGATAAAAATGAAGACAGACAAGATCCCTACCTTCAGGAGCTCACCGTAGTGTGGTAAATGACAGAGCTAGTTTCTTAACATAGTCTTTAGCTTTTATTCTGTAATCAACGTCGAATGCAGAAAATACTGAGTTCCTTGAGGTGGGGATCTATTTTTTAAATTTTGTATCTTAATACGTGCCTACGACAGCACACCTTGTAAGCAATCAACATGGATTAAGGGGCAAAAGAACCCGAAAATAACTAAAATTTGAATAAGCAAATACCTGTCAAACGGTCAAATACACTGATGGAAATCCGCAGTTTTTTCCTCAGCGCGTGATAAACACGCATTTGCGAAACTATTGTGTGCACAACAGTTCTCCACACAATGCTTTGTGTAAAACAAGGGACTGGTGGGAATGGACTCAAATCGCACA
Source organism: Elephas maximus indicus (assembly GCF_024166365.1). Lineage (NCBI taxonomy): Eukaryota > Metazoa > Chordata > Mammalia > Proboscidea > Elephantidae > Elephas > Elephas maximus. Next base: position 44,705,446 of record NC_064824.1, read on the forward strand.
TCGTGCGTGGTAACTGGTGTGGACACCCTGACTAGGCGCATAGCCCCCATCCTCCGTTGATTTCTCCCCCTTCCCCCGTTATTAGCCGAAAGACAAAACGCTTAGCAGAAGCCACAAGGGTGGGACGCACCGCTAAGGCTGGGCGTACAGACACCTGCTCGTGTGCACAGGGCACGCTGGTGGACAGCTCTCCAGGCGCGGTGGACGGGCTCCCACCCTCGGCTTCCACACATGCGGCGCCCGGAGTCTCGGAGCGGACGAGGCGTCCCCCCAGAGGAAAGACAGGGTGCCGCAGACGCCCCCCGAAGGCGTCACCGGCCCCCCACTCGCTTCGGTGTCCTGTTCCTTTTGGGCTTCCCCTGACCACTAAGACGTGCACTCAAGAGAGGCCAGGGGGCGCGATTTGGAAACCAGGAGCGTACGACCCACAACCACATCCACCCGCCCACCGCACAGGACCCACAGCCCAGCCACAGCTCGGGGGCTTTGAGGCGCCCGCGCCCCTTTCTCGCGGGATCTCTGGCCAAAGAAGGCCGGACGCCGAGGCCTCGCGGTATCGAGCCTCCGTCCGCCCCGCCCCCTCGCCCTCCAGCCGGCCCCGCCCTCGCGCTCTCACCCCTCCCCCGCTCCCGCCTCTTTTCCCCGACAATCTCCTCGCGCTCCCGGCCCGGCACGCGCGCTGCGCCCGGCCGCCGCCGCCGCTGCCGCCACCGCCGCGCGTTCCTCCGCCGCGCCAGGCTTCTAGCTTTGGGCCGGAACCGGAAGTCTGGGGGGCGGGGCCCGGCGGAGGCCAGGGGACCGAAAACGCGGCCGAGCTCGGAGCCCGGAGCCGGAGCCAGAGCCTGGACCAGAACTTGGCCACCGCCTGCACCGCCGGCGCCGCCGCCCGCCGCTCCTTCCCCACTCCGCTTCCGCCGCCTCGGCCGCCACCGCCGCGGTTTCGGCCGCCAGCGGTCCGCGGACTTTGGGTGTCCGGGTTGAAGGTCGGTCCGGTCGTCGGACCCAGCTCGGTTCTCGGACTGTCCGGGCGGCAGCGGGCGCCGCCGCCACCGCCTCCTTGTCGCCTCAACCTGGCATTTTGTTTCGAGAGACCCGAGAGGCGAGCGGAGCTGACAGTGATTTTGACAGTGATTTAAACCCGCTTTTGTTGTTGTTGGCTTTTCGTTGTTTGGTTTTGAGTGTTGTGCGTGTGTGTGGCGGTTTTCCCCGTGGTGCATTTTTTTTTTTTAATTGTCGTGCCTTTTTTTTTTCTCCTTTTTTTTTTTTTTTTTAAACCCCGTGAACGTTTTTTGCTCGGGGTTTCCGAATATGTTTTATGACGGTTGATTTTACACCAGGAGGTTTGTCTCCGAGGAAGACCCGGGGAACTGGATATCTAAAGAGAACTTCCTACGGATTCCCCGGCGCCTGGGGAAAATGGGAGCTGCTGCGAAGTTGGCGTTTGCCGTCTTTCTTATCTCTTGTTCTTCAGGTAGGTGCAGGGAGCGCGGCGGGGCGGCTGCTGCTGCTGCTGCCGCCGCCGCCGCCACTGCCACTGCTGGCGGCGGCGGCTGTTGTTGGGTCACTGAGCTCCGGTGGAGCCTGGGGAGGTTCTCCCCCCACCCCGAGTCGCTCTGCTGCCACCCCCCAGGTCTGATTGTGATCTGGAAACCTCCATGGATTTTCCTCGTTTTGAGGAAGGTTGGCGAACTGATAGAACTGCTCTGTTGTTGTGAAAGTGAGAAAGTCATGGTTTGTGGCCATAACACTGGATGACAGCGCTGGTTGAGTTGCACTTAACCCGCAGATACCACAAGTGACAATTTATGCAAAGGTTGAGACCCAAAAGGCGTATTCAAAAATGTCATTTAGTGTGGGGATCCTTCAAAAATACGTTTTCTTTCTTCTTTTTTTTTTTTTTGTCTTTAATTAGCGCTTCACTCCTGACTATTACGACGCAGATCAGGTCAGTTGCTGCTTAATTTTGACAGTGAGAAGCAGTGTATCGTATCAGCAATTTCATCTGGGTCTCCTCTCACGTTTTCTTCAACTTCAGTGTCCAGCAGTGTTAAAAATAGTTGTAGTTGTTGGAGTATTAACTATAACCCGGTGCAGAAGAGGTATGCCAGTTGTGTGTTGGTAATTTGCTGGCATTCAGCCGTCATTTGGGAGCTCTTTTTGGGCATTGATTTTGCTTACCTACTTATTTTAAATGTTTTGTGTTGTTTTCAGGTTAGAACTGCTCATATGAAATTGTTCTTATTGTTAAATACCTGTAGTCATAAGATAAATTTTGGCCCAAAGTTGAAAGAATAATCTGGCCATTTTATATTTGAAATTTGGATTTTGTGAGAACGTTCTGTGGTTGCAACCAGTGGTCGGAAAAACTAGTCTTTTGTACTTGAAATTCTATAAATGAATACAGCGTCTAGCCTAAAGGTGTGCATATGTACATAACAGGAGAGTTAGTTCGAGAGATGAAACAATTCTAAAGTCACTGTGGATCTGTTAATCATAAAATTCAACTAGTACCCAGCCACTGATTGTGGGGTAGCATTATAAGGGGGGAAAAAAAAACGAATTGATAGGTTTCATGGCCATGTCTTTATCTTGTTTGCAACAGGGAAATTAGAGGGTGGTAGCCTTTTCTTTGTGTACCTCTGTGGTGTGTGTGTGTGTATGTGTGTGTGTGTGTGTCCCGTCCATCTTTTCCCTCCTCCGAGGTGGGTTTTTTTTTTTTAATAGGATCTTTTGTAATGTATAGAATTTTGCTGAATGGTACGCTTCCTTGTGGTTAATAAGTGGATAAAGTCTAGTCTTATGTCTGTAGTGGTATTGATCAGTTCCGGGTGGGCTGAATGTGTTGTGAAATGGCGATCATTGCCAGAGATTAACCAGAAGAATCATGTCTGTTTAAATGGAAGAAGGAACATGCTTAAGGCAGGCTGACAGTTCTTTTTGTGCACGGTTTGGGGAGGAAGATAAACAATGGTGTGTCTGAAATGAATGAAGGCCTTGATAGCATTAGACCTTTTGCTTGTGTGACATGACTTAACCATGTAGTTTTTATTTTTCCCGTAGTACTGTTTCTCCTCTGCCCCTCTATGTTCTGGTTGGTGAACTCTTGTTCAAATCCCTTTTCTGATCGCTTGCCCTTGAGGAGGAGGGGCATCATGGCCACTGGAAGGAATTGTGGACATTATTCCCTCCCAAACCCACCTGAATCATACTAATTGGTGAATGCCGTTATTCTTGAGCAGTCTCCAGGTATTCCTTCTGAAGAAGCAGGAAGGCTGTCGCTTCAGATGTTACAGCCGCCTCTGTGGGGTTTAGGACTAAAACGAATTGAGCATCAGTTTCTTGAAGGATTGTTTTCCCTGGGCCAGGAGTTTAATAACCAGAATTTTGAAATAGTTTTGATGTTGCAAAACATATTCCACTTATATGAAACTAATAGTAAATACTCTAGCCTTGGTTTTTTTTTTTTTTTAAATGAACATTCCTAGTTGAACTAAGCTGTGTGATTCTGTTGAAGGTAACTGAAATAATCATGAAGACCTTACTCCATATTTATACCTGAACATTTTTAGTACTTGAATTGTTTGATTTTCTTTTAAAGGGCTTTTGTTGTGAATCAAATGCACAGTAAAAAGGGCTTATTGTGTTTCTCCTCCTAATTGATTTCTCTATGTAATATATGATCTAGCATGTTGGAAGCATGTCGATGGCTATTTTTATGAGAATTGGAGAATTTCTCAAGTCATCAGTTTGTTGTTTCTGGATTTTTTTTTTTTTTTAATAAATGGGAGCAGTAGTAAAGAACAGTTTTATTTCAAGTGTGTAGGATGAATGTTTACTGTTTATTTTAGTGTTTTGTGGACTTTTATTTTTCAGTTTCCTTCCATGTGTTGTGTATTCTCTAGACCAGTTACGCAGGCTGTACCTGTAGGATATAAAAAACAACAAAAAACCAAACCTGTTGCCTTCTAGTCGATTCTAACTCATAGCTACCTTATAGGACAGAGTAGGAAACTGACCCATAGGGTTTCCAAGGCTGTAATCTTTATGGAAGCAGACTGCCACATCTTTCTTCCATGGAGCATTTGGTGGGTTCGAACTGCCAACCTTTCAGTTAGCAGCCAAGTACTTAACCACTGTGCCACCAGGGCTTCTTTTCTTGGAATGCTTCAGATTTCCCTTATTTTGAATTTTTTCATTCCTTTTTCCATCCTCAGGTTCTGTTTCAAAATATAAATCTCCTTCTTAGTTTTTGTGTTTTTATAAGCGCTGTAGTTTTATCTTTCTCCACAGTTTGTTAAAATGTGAGGAGGAGATTAATATTTGCACTTGTGTTTAGGTTTATCATACCTGGAGTGAGTCAGCTGTTGTAGTATTTGAGTTACATTGAAATAAGTTGAGAATTCTTTGGATTCTTTGAGAGCTGGAATAATTTGTTCAATATATTTGATGAAATGAAAATATAGTAATTGTGTGGATTTTCTTCAGTTCAGCTAGGCAATACTTTGTGTGTATGTGTTTGTGAATGTATGTGTGATTTGAGGGAGAGTTGACAGCACAAAGACTTTTCTGGGATTCTTCTAAACTTTGGCTAACAAGTAGTAGATACTAAAACATTGTATTTCTTAAATGCGATTTGTGATCAAATTCAAGGATATTGAAACTTGCAGACCAGAAGAAAAGCAAAACAAAGAAAACATCTCCCACTCCATTTTGAATTTTTTCTATTTATAATTTAAGCGTAGTTCTCAGCCAGGGGTTCTCAACCAGGGTTGGTGATTGTCCCCCAGGGGACGTTTGGAGGCGTTTTTGGTTGTTGTAGCTGGGAGGAGGGTGCTCCTGGCACCTGGCGGGAAGGTAGAGGTCAGGGATGCTGCTCGTCGTCCTGCAGAGCACAGGACAGTTCCTCACAACAAGAAATGGTCCGGCCCAAAATGTCCATCCTGGTGTTGAGGGTGAGAAATCCTGTTCTAACTCTTAATTTTGAACAGCATTAGTACTTTGGTAAAAAGATTCTAACCCCTCTTCCCCAAAGACAGTCTTCTAAATTTTACAGATACATGGTATGATGATCTCCAGGTGGCTTGTATTGAAAGTTTTCATCATCTTTTAAAATTAGAACATGATTAAATTAGAGAAACGGTCTATAGGTATATACATTATTTTATTCTATTATGATTTAATGAAAATAATTTTCTGTTAAAAATAAACTCTCTCCAATTATGTGTTAAGGTAGCATCCTCGTGAAGACTGTATTCTCATGGATAATGAATGTTTGGTCAAGATACCAAGCTTAATTATATTTGCTATTGCTCTATTAGTCTTTTTGCTGTAATAATCATATTTAAGGATATTTCTTTTTATCCTTATTGAAATAGCTGGTGGCAGTGGTGGTGGTTTTTGTTTATTATCTGTGTGTCTGAGACATGGTACCTCAAAGTTTTATAAGTCTCATGGAAAAAAATATGTTCACTATTGCATGTTCCTTGAATGATTTCAGTGTGCAAATTCATTTTTAAAAGGATATTTCTTTTGTCTAGCTCACTTTAATTTCAGGAAACCTCTAAAGTGACTTCTTGATTCTGCAATTTTCTTGAGAATCATTAGTTGTACTTTGGTTACCAGTAGGCTAATTTAGACTATACAAAGTAGCATTCTATGATCGATCTATTGCGAGCCCTTCCTCTTTTTAAGGGTGAATCTTGATCATAATCTCTAAGTGCTTACCTTGTTTTGAACTCCGGTTTTAAGGGAGTTAATTCAGCCAGCCAGGATAAACTTAAAAAAAAAAAGATTCCATGGAAAAGAAACTTCTGAAGTCAGTCCCATACAAGGCGTGCAGATAAGCTTCGTACTGTCTCTGTAACACCCCACCCTGTACAGCAGACTCTGGTGCTACTGCCATTCTCACCTGTGGGCCCACCGTTCATGAAAAGTAAAGCATTACTAAGCTTTAGTCATCTCTAATTTCTCTTCAGATTCTAAGATTTTATTTTGTTGCCTTTTACTTTTGTGAGTATCATTCTCATTTTTGACATCTCATAAATCTGATTTAAACGTGTCTTTTCATGGTGTGTTATGTTGCTACTTGCCAAGTGCCCCTCAGATAGTAATTGGGTAAATTTGGCAATGTTTGATGCTGGGATTACTGGTACTCCTTTACTCTTTATGTTCTGTAACTTAAAATTTCTTACTTTTCATTGGCGTTTCCTTTCTACTTTCCTCTCCTCCTCATCAACTCTCTCCGCCCCCCCTTTCTGTACTTCCCTTTTCTGTAGGCTCCTTGCTGGTGGAACCCAGCCTGAAAGGTGGCTCGAGATGGATCACCTGGTTTAAATGAAGATGGATTGAATTGAGAAAACTTGAGAATTGACCAGATAGTCCTTCCCACTGTTCCTTTATTTGTTAGTTTCTGAACTACCACACACACTTAGGGGTAGTGTTACTTTCTTGGGATCAAATGGCTTGAACTTTAGATTGCTCTTCTTTCCTTTTTAATATTCAGGTTTTGTTTAACTCTTTGCTGCTTTCAGAAAGTATATCTCTTGTTATTGTTCATTCATCCATTCTGCTTAAGCCAAATTTGACTAGACCAGAATAGTATATTTATTGCCACTGCTGGGACCACATTAGCCTTCCTCTGTGGTAGATTTAATTTTGTTAGGTTGTAACAGTCATGTCTAGACAGAACATTGATTTCAAATTGACTATTGAACATGAAAGTTCCAGGAATAGTGTGTAGAGGAAGGAGAAGGAGAAATCAAAAAGGTAAGAAAACTACTGTAGATAGCAGTTGACTTCCACTCATTCTCCAGTGAGATTTCTGTTAGTTATTTTCATATTCCCAGTGCATATAGTGGTCAGGTTTTGTGTAAATAATTAAGCAGCATGTTGTTGTCTTTGAGATTGGATTTTTTGAGCCTTTAGAATGGTGGGTTTAAGGGGAAAAATTGGGAGGTTTTATGGATTCTGAGCAAGTGTGATTATAGTGGTCAGTAGACAGCTCTGCCACTGTCTAGCTCATCTATCATTTCTCTCAACCGAATTGTTGTTGTACTATTCTAGCTAAGGAAACCCTGGTGGCGTAGTGGTTAAGAGCTACAGCTGCTAACCAAAAGGTCGGTAGTTTGAATCCACCAAGTGCTCCTTGGAAACTCCATGGGGCAGTTCTACTCTGTCCTATAGGGTCGCTATGAGTTGGAATCAAATCGACGGCAATGGGTTTGGTTTTTTTTTTTTTGGTTGTTGTTTTTTTCCTGGCTAAGACTAGCTTGTTACCTGTCACTATTTCCTCTTTTCAGTACATCCACATAGCTGCCAGGGTGACTTCATTAAAAAATAAATCTGAATTTGTCACTCCAGCTTAAATATCTTTCACAGTGAGTCACCTTTAGCATAAACTCTGAAGTCTTGGAATGGCCCCCGCCTCTTTTCTCTAACCTGTTAGTAGAATGGCTAGGGTATAGGTGCTGGAGTTAGACTTCTTGGGTTTAAGTCCTGGCTTCAAAACTTGAACATGGGTAAGTCACTTTACCTTTGTGTGTCTCAGTTTTCTCATCTGTAAAATGGGGATTTTAATAGTACCTACTACCTCAGAGGGTGCATTAGAGATTAAATGGTACTTTTTTTTTAAGTGCTAGGCATTCCACTGCTGCTGCTCCTCTCCAGTATGAGTTTTCTATTCTAGCCAAACAAACTCTACTTGCAGTTGCCTAAATGTGCCATCCGTTTATTGTATATGGTGCCTTTGTTCATGTTATTTATTTTTCCTTTACCTGGCTAACTTGTCATTCACTTATTTGGGGACATTTTCTCTGTCACCCAGCCCAGATTGAGTTAGGTGCCTTCTGTTCTTCAAACACCTTGTAAATGACCTTGATCTCAGTAGTTACTGCAAATGTTTATTTGCTTATTTCCACTGTAGACTGTGAGCTCTTCAAAGGCATCTCTATCCTCAGACGCATTCTTAGAACCTGCACCTGATAGGTGGTCAGTAAATGTTTATTGAATGAATATAATGAAATCATTTCACTTCTCTGAGCCTGAGTTTTCCCCTTATCTACTAAAGTGATGGCTTGGATTAGGTGTTCTCTGAACTTTTTTCCTGCCTTAAAAGATTTTGTAATTTTAAGGTTAGAGTTCAATTGTGGCATTTCGTTAAGAAAACAATTTTGCTGGATTTTTTTTTTTTGGCATCCTTAAATTTTCTGTTTTTTGAAATACTGCATCCCTCTTTTTTTAATCCTTAGATTAAACTTCCTAGCATAATTTGAATCATATATGTTTAAAAAGGGGTCTTGGAGATCTTCAAGTTCAGTGGCTTACAAACTTTTTTTGACCAAAGCCGGTAAGAAACACACCTTGCGTAGTGACCTAGTTCCCATTTATATATGTGTCTATCAAAAATAGAAGTTCTGTGAACTATTTACTCTGTGTGGGATACTTTTATTTATTTTTGTATTCTATTTCATTTTTAAAATGTTGATTATGACCCATGGATTGTATCAGTGACCCATTACACGGAGCAGAGACGGAAACTGCATAAGTAAATATATGCAGGAAACTGCGTAAGTCAGTATATGCAGTGGAAAATATATATGCTAAAAACACACACACGCACACACACACATGCACACTGAAAAATATGGTCATTATTTTTCTACAATAGAGATTGTATGGCTAGGCACAAAATGAGGGGAAAAATGGCTCCAGAGGAGAATATGGGCCTGCCCTGGCTGAGCTCTTCTCTCTTCTGGACTAGCTGGATTAGTTCAGCACATGCAAAGATCCTAGTGTTAATTTTGGGAAGTTTAAATGTTTTTCATTTAGGAAAGGCCTGTTGAAGGAGATAGACCTTAATAGTAGGGAAAAATGTCTTGGCAGGAGTTTAAGAAGAATATTCATCTTAATATGAAGGAAAAGGCACAAAATAGGATTAGGAACACAGTGGGAATTGGAGTGCAAACCTGACCTCAGATAGAAGGCAAGTTGGGGTTGAGGAGTTTTGACTAAATTTGAGGAAGAGATTTGTGTGATAAAGAGCTGTTCATAATTGCATGAAATGGTATAACAGTTTAAGTTGAGGAGGTTAAATCTACATGGAAAGTAATTACAGTCGAGAGGAGGAGGAAGAAGTAAATGATGTAGATCCTAATTAAGAAAACAACAAAAACCCATTGCCATCAGTATAGCGATTCCAGCTTTTACATCCTAATAGACATCCCATATATGCATACATGGAATACAGGTCAGAAAAGCAACTTGAAGATTAAGGTAGGATGTCAGTACTACTCAGTAAAATTGGTAAGGAAATAATGAGCCAGGAAAAAAAAAAAAAAGGGAAGCCCTTTAATAGCTAAAGAAATTCTCTAGACACATGTGGGTTTAGATAATAAGCATGAATGAAAATACAGGCATAGATACAGAAAAATCAGTACGTGAAAAACATGAGAGTAGGTATATTCTTATGGGAGCAGACATTATATAATGGATATGTCTCCATTGTGATGTCTAGTTGAATCCTAAGCATTATCAGCTCAATGTATGTATTGTTTAAATAATGCTCACATTCCAGTAATTCCTGCAATTATTCCTACTGGGTATCCAGATTATATTCTTTGAAATCTAGGTGAGGCATTTTCCTCACAGTAAATTTTACTGCTCTGTGGAAGTAGACTTAGAAATTTTTCTAAACTTTGTGTATATTAGTCATATACATCCTAAATCCTGAACCTTTTCAATAAGCATTCTTTTGGACTAGGTAAAAAAAAAAAGCAGTTATTTTTTTGGTTGGTTATTTTCTTAGTGGCTATAAGTTACGCTGGGAATCACTTTCTTCCCTAATGTTGCTGAAGAAAAAAAAAAAAGTGAGAAGGTAATTATTAGAAGAATTGGCTACATATGTGGAGAGGGGCTTCTTTTTAAAATATTGTAAAGACTAATCAAGTCTTTGTATCTTAAAAATAAGCCTACCCGTTAATCAAGCTTTAAGGGAGGATTTTTCTATACTTTCCCTAGTTTTAGAATTTATGTTTTATAGAAATAAGACTATTATTAGGAAAAATATGTGTTCTTCGCACCTTTATGCCTGTATGTGATCAATCATGCCTGTTCGAAGGCATTATTTCAGGAGGAAGGGGCATGGGCAAGGTATGAGATCTTGGCAAGTTTCTAAACCTCTGAGATTCTGGTTTTTTTTTTCATTTGTAGACCAAGATATTGTGAGCATTAAATGAAATAATATGCTTCATAATACGGTATCTGATCCACAGTAGATATTACATATTAGTTCTTAACCTATCTTTAAGCTTTATTTAGTGTATAGGACATTCTTAAGTATAGATTTAGTTCTTGGGGATATTTTTTAATTTGCAGGGAAATTACTTATATGTTAATATGAAATAATATTCTTACTAAATGATTCAGCAAAAGAAAATGTCAATATAGAGTGCCAAGTAGGTGCCAGGAAATATCTAGAATATTCAGAAATTACGGTTCTTTTGGGAAGAGTTTTTTAAGGTCTCATTGCTCTAGCATTCATTAAAAAGAAACTAAATTTCTATTTCCATTTATTTGTTGGAATTTTTTTAAAACAACTTCACTTAAACTTTGTCCTTTAAAATTAAAATGTTTTATGTAAAAGTAAAGTCTTGAACAAGTCCATTTTTTAGGTACCAGTGGCTCGAGCTTTGAGTTCAGTATTTCGAGTGTGGTATAATATTTTAGACTAAAACTTGAGTCTTACGTTCAAATTCCTACTTTCTCGCTGCCTGTCTCTTGACCGTTGGAAGCCACTAAGCCCTTACTTTACAGATCTCCAAATTAAAGAGAATGAAATAGGTACTCATTCATTCAACAAATAAACGTTGAACTACATATCAGGTACTGTGCTGAGTGCTTGGGATGCCACAGTAAACAAGACAGACCTGAAGCTTATAGTCTAAGTTGTCAAATGAATAAAATGATTACAGATTGTCATATGTGGTCTGACAGAAACAAACAAGGTACTGAGAGAGAATACCAAAAAAACCAAATCCGTTGCTGTCAAGTCAATTCCAACTCATAACGACCCTATAGGACAGAGTAGAACTTCTCCACAGGGTTTCCAAGGAGTGCCTGTTGGATTCAAACTGCTGACTTTTTTGGTTAGCAGCCATAGCACTTAACTACTATGCCACCAGGGTTTCCACTGAGAGAGAAAGTAACTCTATTTCCCTCATGTCACATATCACAGTCTGTAATTATTTAGTTTATTTATCTACCTATTTATTACCTATCCCTCCTACTACTAGAGTGGACGCTGTATGAAGAAGGGTGTCTGACTTGTGCATCACAATATACCCAGAGTGTCTTAGAGTTCCTACATAGTAGAAACTCAGTAAATATTTGATAGACTGACTGGTTGCCTGAGGAAATGAAGCAAGGATGGGACTGGAGAGATAGGCAGGGGTAAATCATAGAAGGCTTTGGAAAGGGTGGTGGGAAGCAAAGAGTTTAAGGCAGAGCTACATCTCGATTATGTGTTAAGGTCACTCTGGAAGCTGTCTGGAAAAGATTGGAAGCTTAGGCAGTGAAGAGATGAGACCAGGTAGGAGGCTCTTGCATCAGTCTAAGCCAGAGAGACCCTCCAGCATTCCTTCTTTGAACATTCTCTGATTGTATTCTAATGCTTGCCTACACTTATCAGTCTTCCTCTGGGATTTTCTCAGTCATCCTGTTTTTCCCCTACTTATTATTACTTTAAAAACAACATCATCAGGTTGGCTTCTTGTGCACATGGGAGCTTTGAAACAACCATCTCAACAAAACTCAGAAAAGAGGTAATAAAATGCAGACCAGAGATCATTGAATTTTTTTTTTTTTTTTGTGGCAGATTCCTCTCTCCCTGAAACTTTGGCTCTACTCTTTTTCAAAATACTTGTGTTTTCATAAGATCACCTCTTTATCGTCTCAAATATGTAATAGACTGTTACCGGTGTGGTTGAAGATTCAGAAGTAGAAACTCAGGGTATTTTGTATCTTAATTCTTAAGAATTTTATGTCTTTTTAGGTTATCAGGGTCTTACAGGGTGAAATAATGGATAAACAGTTAATACTATGTTGTTAGTTAATAAAAGTACTGTTCGTTTTACTCAGGGCTGTGGTGTCTAACTCTAGTTATTCAGCTGGAATGTTTTTATCCTAGAAAGCTTTCAGTCCTCCTCTTTTTGGGCATGTGGGGGCAGGGAAGTGATGCTTGATGTGGGGGTGGGGGGTCAGCTTTTTATTATGACAGAGGTTCAGCACAGCCTCTTTAACTAGAAAAAACCTGAATTATTACATAGAAGGAAAACCAGAAGAGATGTTAAACTTTTCTGAATTAAAAAAGTATAATGATGGCTGCCTCTTTTCATTTGGTTTCCATTTATTTGGTTTCTTTAATTTTGGAAACAGGTAAAGCTATTTTTGGTAAGCCACCTTCTGTAAAGAAGTATGATTTCACCTTGTAAATAGTCATAGGCCATTTCATTTATTATTACCCCAGAGTAAAGTAGTTCTAGAAAAAACTGGTTGCTAGGCTTTGTGTTACCTGGTAGTGGAGTTTTAGACCATAGGATTAGTGAATAGAATTTGCTAATTATTTTTATTTAAGATAGGACTTGAAATTAACTTGCATAAGTACATTTTAAAATTATAAGGCGAAATATGAAAAGTCAAAGCATAAAAGAGAATGATGATGAATAATGAGTGAGACAAGTTGCAAGATGCTTACACAAGGTTGGGCATGGTGATAGCAGAGAATTCAGAAGTAGAGTGGAACACCCTAACAAATGGCCAGGAAAAATGACTGAATAGCCATTGGCCATCCCTTTAGTCTATATAAATATCATATAACAACTCCTACCAGGTACTCTTTTTATTCTTTCTTTAGTTCTTTAGACATACATAAATCTGGTTTGGGTATTGAATTAGGAAATTAACTGCTAATTATGTTGTATGTTGAAATGTAAATGGCAATTGCTTTTAGGTGAGAGGATTAGAAATAATAGAAGCAATTAAATTAGGAGGCTTTGACTGCTGAGAAGACTAACAAGCTGTCAGGTACTATTTCTCTAGTAACTACTTCTATCAGAATGATTCTTAGGAAGAATAAACTGTTCAAGCCGATCCTCCCTTACGAAGAATGGAGTAAAAGTAAAAGGTAAGAGTCAGTCAGAGAAGAGTGTAGTTATGCTTTTTTTTCCCTTCTGAGTCAATGAAGGGTGAGTTTGATGGTTTATTTACAGATTTTATCTTTTCACCACTGTAGCTCAGGGATAGCTGCACCCCAAGAGTTGTAGTTTCTAGTTAGTCTCTTGTTATGTGCTGTCGAGTTGATCTTGACTTACGGCAACCCTATAGGATAGAGTAGAATTGCCAAATCAGGTTCTCTAGGCCATAATCTTTACACGAGCAGACATCCAGGCCTTTTCTCCTGTGGAGTGGCTGGTGGGTTCAAACTGCCGACCTTTCAGTTAGCAGCCGAGTGCTTTAACCATTGTGCCACTGGAGCTCCTAGTTAGTATGGCAACACATATTTAGCAGCCCCAATTGAAGCAGTGTTATTATAATTAATATCTAAACTTGTATCCAGGATTGGGAGAGACATCAGCTCAGTAAACTAAAAGCTACATTGTATCACCAAAGAGCCAAAGAGTAGATGAGTCTCCTCTGTTACTGATTATAGAGTTTTCTACCATTGGAACAACAGGTGGTTTACCAGTAAAGGCTAGTTAATTGAACTAAAAGCTAATCTTACTGGTATAAATTTAGCTGTTTGTTGGCAGGCCAAGTATGGTTTTCTCAAAAGTGGCAAACAGCAGTAAGTACTTCCTTCATCTTCAAATTCAAGGAAAGCAATTATATTATTCTTGGGTTGGTGTAGTAGAAAGGATACATATTCTGCAGGGAGAAAAGTTGGGTGTTGGACCTTCCTCTACTATGGTGTGATACAGCATGTGATCTTGAGAAATTGGGTAACCTTAGTTTCTTCATCTGTGAAGTGGTGTTTCTGATTCTTGCCTCACAAGATGATAGTATCTCTCCTGGTCTCTCCAGCACTATCAGATTTTCCTTCTCCCCCTAATCTCTCTTCTGGTTTTTGCATCCTGGGAAGTAGCCAGGTGTAAGCTTCTAGAGTGGTATGGTGACGAGACTTAAATGAGTGTTATGTAGATAATTAGGGAGGAGGGATGGGAAGAGAATGGTGGGGGCGGGGAGAGAGAGAGAAGATTGCAAGGTAGTTTCTTTTCAAACTGCAGGTCATCACCCATTGGAGGGTCATGAAATCAATTTAGTAGGTTAACTACTAGCAAAACAGAAAGAAAGAAAGAGAATATCAGAATGAATCATACATAGTAAAGTTAGTATTGTTTTTGTGAAACTTCACTTATGTGTGTGATTACATGTCTTTGTATACTACGTCACAGTGAAAAACGTGTTTCATGTTGTGGTTTGTGGTCAGAAAAGTTTGAAAGGTTGTTTATGCTCTAAGAGCTTGGGATAGTGATCCTGGGAATTCTTACTCCTCTTATCGTATATGAGAGTTAAATGAAAAATATAAAGGAAGCTTCTTGATTGCTTGCTAAAATGTGTGTCTGGTAGTGTGCTACCCTCTGAGGTAGTTTACGGTCATACAGCTAGTAAGCGTCACAACTGAGATTTGAACAGAGGCGCATCTTATTTTAGAATATGTTCTTCATTTATTATACCGTGTTGTTTTCCCCATAGGGAAAGAAGCTATGTACAACTTCCAGTGAGTTTTTGAGGGAAAAAAGTTCCAGTTGGTGGTAGCTCACCTAATTCTTTGAAACGAGGCTTTGGTTTTGACAGGGCCATTGGAAAGGAAGGAAGAAAATGGTTAGGAACTTGCTGAAGAATGACAACGTCTAAGGGAGGAGGTGCCTCTGTCATTTTGCCTTTATTTTTTCTCCTTTCTTGCTCTGTACCACTAGCCCTGCTCCTTCATGCCTCACCACCACTATGGGCTCTCCACTAAAGCTAGAAATAGCAAGGGATTGAGAATAAGGTTTAGTGAGGAAGAATAATGTAATTGTGTCTTTAGCTGTAAGGGAAATGAGGAGGGAAGCCCTAGTAGCAGGGCCACTTGGCCACCCAGGTGGGTTGGCTGTTCCCAGGTGGCACTTTATAGGTAGGTAAAGGAGCCTTAGTGGCACAATAGTTAAGCACACGGCTGCTAACCGAAAGGTTGGTGGTTCAAATCCACCAGTTGGTCCTCGGGAGAAAAATCCTGGTAATCTGCTCCTTTAAAGATTATAGCTTAGGAAACTGGGGCAGTTCTACTCTGTCTTATAGTGTTACTATGAGTCGGAACCGACTTGACAGCACACAACAACATAGGTAAAACAGCCTGCTTTTAATTGTGTTACAAGCAGAAGTCTTGTCTTTGGAAACTGGTAGCTTTGATATGCTAATTGAAAATAGTTATTTTTTTAGTTATTAAGGGACAGCCTCGCTTTGGCTAGTCCAGATTCAGTTACCTAATTCATATATTTAAAAGTCATAATACGTGTCTTTAAAACATCTATATTTCTTTTATTTATTGAGTTAACAAGTACGGTAAAAACTAATACATGGTGATTCTGATCTCTAACTTGATTTGGAAGTATCTTGGAAAGAAAAAGATTGATGGGAATGCTGTTGTTCTTAACTGGAAAAGTAAAAACCATAGCTGACAGATACTTGGTTAATTGAATGGAAAAATAACAGACCCTTATAAAATATGTTCATCTTTCCCGGCTGAGTGAGGATTCTTGCTTTTGCAGTGAGAATTACTGTTCATATGGAATTAGTTTCAATTAGTAATATATGAAGAATTAGATGCTATCTTTCAGCCCCGTTGCTTACTCCTATGGTGTCGCTTACAACTCTGTATTATAATTGCCTGTTCTTATGTCTACCAGCTGACCCTAAATTCTTTGAGATTAATTCAGTGTGGTGTTGTTAGTGGTGTTGTTAGTGTTCAGTGTAGGTTATAAGCATTTGGAGCCAGATTGCCTGGTTTTGTATCTTGGCTTCATAATTTTCTGGCTCTGTAAATCTTGAGTAAGTTACTTAACCTCTCTGTGCCACAGTTTCCTCATCTGAAAAATGGAGGCAATACTGGTACTTATTTTATAGAGTTGTTATAAGGTGAGTTAATATATGTAAATGAAGCACTAAATAATGAAGGTTACTTGCTTGTGCTGCCTGTTGTTATTGCCTAGCACAATGTCTAACTTTATGGAATATGACGAGTCTAAAACTGAGAGCATTCTAGTATATTTAGGGAGAAACTGAACTTTTGCAGATGGCCACACTGCTCTGTTCAGGAAGCAAATAGTGTTTGGTGTCTTGTAATATTCACATTTATTTGGATTCAAGTTTAATTCTAGAACATCAGTTGGTTTTCAGGGAAGAATACTAACATTTTCAATCACGTAATTTGATGGCATTGTTTTATATAGAGATTTGGGGGGGATCTTTTTAGAAAACTATAAAATAGAATGGAGTAGTGCATCATTCAGTAATATATTCCCAAATGACAACAGCTCAAAACGTTTCCAAAATGACATTGAGATGTAGGAGGATGGGAATGTTAGCAAATAACTAAAATTTCTGAAAGTTTATCTTGTTGCTTTATTTTCTCAGTATCTTAATATCAACATTTCTGGGAAAATAAAAAACCGAAAACCAAACCGAGTGCTGTCGAGTTGATTCCGACTCATAGCGACCTTATAGGACAGAGTAGAGCTGCCCCATAGAGTTTCCAAGGAGCACCTGGTAGATTCGAACTGCCGACCCTTTGGTTAGCAGCTGTAGCTCTTAACCACTACGCCACCAGGGTTTCCATCTGGGAAAATACTTTGATTTATATAACACTTTATAATTTTCCAAATGATTTCATGTGTGCTCTTATTTGAGCCTCATGACGTGAGATAGGTTTCTTTTCTTTCTTTCTTTCTTTCTTTTTTTAATGTGTTATAACTAAGACCCTGAGATAATATGATTTGCCTGAAGTCGTCAGTTACTGGTAGTAGAGCTAGAACTAAAAGCCTGACATTTAAATTCAGTGTTCTTTTGTAAAAATAAAGAACTCTTACCGCTCCTCTCCTCCCCTGCCACCCCCCCCACCCCCCCGCCTGTGGGGTAGTTGTTTTTTGGCTAATCCTTGTCCCATACTTTGAGAAACCCATGTTTAGAGCCTGGGGTGCCCTGAGTAGCATTATACCCCTAGAAAACACCAAAGTAAAAGTTCTTCTTCTAAGGCAGATGTTGTTTTGCTCTTTCTTGTCTTGCTTGATGGCAACCATAAATCTACATATGTTGCTGCCTGAAGGATATTTGTAGGTAAATGCTACTCTCGATGGCTGGAGAAGTACATTTCTCAATCACTTTTGCTTTTGATGAAGAATGGTTAAAATCGCTTTCCTAATAGGTCAGTTTCATTACATATATGCCATTTTCCCTTTTTTTTTTGCTCAAAATTGGAACAGTGCAGTCATTATAACAATAATATTAATGATTACCATTTGTTTAAACTGCCGTTATTAACAGCCAGCACTTATTGCATGCTCAGGGCTAAGTACTTTTACGTTTTAGTGATAATGTGACTCATTGTACAAAATAACTGTTATCCCCATTTTATAGATAAGGAAACTGAGGCTCAGTCACTTGTCCAAGGCTATGTAACTAAGTATGTAGTACTGCTGGGTCATCTAACCCGTGTCTGCAGGGCTTATATCTACTCTTTCTGTTGAACTAAATGTTCTAAAACATACTGAATTTGGAGTTGTCAGTTCCAGAGTAGTATGATTTTCTTTGAACCTGTTCTGCCAGGGTTCCCTCACCCTCCTGCTCCAACAGCAGGTGCTGTTGCTGGCAGCTCTTGAAACCAATGTTGTAGGAAAAAACGCTGAGTTATCAAATTGAGGTGTTGATGGTCTACCATAATTCCTGAAGCCAGTGTAATTTGTTCATTATAAAAAGGTAAATGCAAATTGGCATATAGCAGAGCTTTCTCTGCTTCTGAAATGAAAATTATTGTTTGTCCACAGCTGTTTAAAGGCTGAGACACAGACGTTGTTCCTTTTGGTTATACAATGAGCCAGAATCAGAACTAGGTCAGAATTCGGTGCTTTGATCTCCACTTGAGTAATTAGTGAATCAAATGATCAAAGTAAATGCATCCTTTAAATGATTATACCTTGATTCAGAGAAGTTGAATTAACTGAAATTTACTCATGGAGAAGAAAACAAATTCAAGTTCTTCTTAACTCATTTGGAAGATAATTTAATGATAGTGGTAGTTAATTGCTCACTTGATGCCTGTAACCTATGCTAGGTGGGTGAGGAATATTTTGATAAGTGTGAATGTTCTGGCTTTTGGATTTGTGTTTCTCCAGCCCATTTTTATATTAAGACATATTGATAAAAAGATATAATATGTACTTTGTTTTTCCAAATCCAGGCTTCAGTTTTTCATTACTGTAGCTTTTAAATATCAATTTGCTTTTAGAAAACTGAAAGATCATGAAGAGACTAGGAAGAAAAAGAAATTTTTAGGCTAAGGAGAAGGAATAAAAGGTGGCAAATCAGTAGTGGAAACAAGTAATATAATAAATCCATAGGAATTTGATTTGAATTTAGGTGGCTAAACATAAAAAAAACTAATATGAAGTCATCTCCATAGCTATAACTGAAGTTAACCAACATTTAAAGGTGACCTACTGTTGTGGTTCTCAGTGTGCCACGTACCGTGGAGGTTGTAAAAGAAGTCTGAAATCCTCGAGTGTCTAAGAAACTAGTTACTTTGGAATGATAAACTTTATGTACTAAGCATAATATACATCCCATATGTAATACTAAATTGAAACTTTGATTACTAAAATTAGTGGCAACTGGCACCAAGGGACTATTTTGAGGAAGGGCCTTGGTTTGCTAGGCGAGAGAGGCATTTCAAATTCTCCTTGGTCTAGCCTATTTGAACCTATCTTGGCTTTTTTTCTTCCTGAAATTGTTGCTGTTAAAATGAAAGCGCCATGAGAATAGGGATTGTGACTGTCGTATTTACCACTGCATTCCTAGTACTCAGTGCCCTGAACATTGCGGGTGCTTGATAAATATTTGTTGGATAAATAAATTGATAGGAAAGAGAGTCCCTTTTTTCCTCTCCCTGTCCAGTTTCTTAAAAGGTTTCCGTATTCCACTGGCTCCACATCAGCACCATTTGATCTCCAGCTGATGGTTACCCTGAAGTAAGTGGAATGATTCTTTTAAAGATAAATGGTTTTCTAATTGTCCATCTAAAGGATTTCTTTAATCTGTATTTGGTTACTACTTGAAGCCCTGGTGGCACAGCGGTTAAGCATTTGGCCGTTACTAAAAGGTTGGCAGTTCAAACCCACCAGTCACTTCCTGGAAACCCCATAGGGCAGTTCTGCTGTGTCCTGTAGGGTTGCTATGAGTCCGAATCAATTTGTCGGCAATGAGCTTGAGGTTTTTTTTTTTTTTTTTTGGTCTTAATTGCCTAGTCTAAGGGATTCTTTTAATCTGTATTTGGTTACTACTTGACTTTTCTGTAAATTTGATGCTGTTGTCTACCTGTCTCTTCTTGAAATTCTTTTCTCCCTTTGCTCTCCCAGTTCTTGTCTATGACCACAGCCCTTCACCACCTCCATACTCATTCTGCCCATCCTTTTAGTGGTGCTGTTTCTCAGAGTTTCCGCTTTATGGAATTCTTATTCTCCATACCCTCCCTTAAGGAGCTCTGGTGGTGCATTGGTTAAGCACTTGGCTGCG
Source organism: Elephas maximus indicus (assembly GCF_024166365.1). Taxonomy (NCBI): domain Eukaryota; kingdom Metazoa; phylum Chordata; class Mammalia; order Proboscidea; family Elephantidae; genus Elephas; species Elephas maximus. The sequence continues at coordinate 44,725,261 of NC_064824.1, forward strand.
AACCAAACAGTCAGTGGTTCAAACCCATCAGCCACTATAGTTTAGTTTTTGACACTAAATCTTTGATCCATTTGGAATTTATGTTAGCATAAGAACCAAACCAGTATTAGGCTTTTTTTTTTTTCTTTTCCTTAATGACTAATCAGTTATTTCAACATTATTCATTAAATGATACATCTTTTTGGTATTGCCACCTTTATTATATATTTTATTCCCATATCTACTTGAGTCTTCTTGTGGGCTCACACTGTCGGACCTCATCTTTCTATTTATTCCTATCCTAGGAGAACCACACTGCTTTAATTACTAATACCTTCATGCCTGCTGGGGCCCTAGTGGTGCAGTTGTTAAGCACTCAGCTGCTAACTCAAAGGGTGGTGGTTTGAACCCACCAGCTGCCCCAAGGGAGAAAGATGTGGCAGTCTGCTTCTGTAAAGATTACAGCCTTGGAAACCCCATGGGGCAGTTCTGTTCTGACCTGTAGGGTGACTGTGAGTCGAAATCAACTTGATGGCAACAGGTTTTGTTTTTGGTTTTTTTCTTACACCCTCTCCTACTGAAGTAATTCCATCTCTCATCTTCAGTTTTTAACTAAATGTAGATATCCAGAGTTATCTCTCTGACTTTGATGTCCCTCTTGAGCTCCAGACTTATTAGTCACCTAGTAAACATTAAGTATGTGTCAGGACTGGGGATGTAGAGATGAATAAGACTCAGTCTTCACCTTAGAGGACTCACAGCCTAGTTGGAAAAGAATGGTTAGTAAACTAGCAATTATACAGTAAATCATAGAGCTCTGGCTGCTAACCAGCAGTTCGAATCTATCAGCTGCTCCTTGGAAACCCTATGGGGCAGTTCTGCTGTGTGCTTTAGGGTCGCTATGGGTCGGAATTGACTCGACGGCAATAGTGTTTTTATCGAGTGCCTTGGGATTACCGAAAAAGGTGACTTAATTCACTTTGGAGGGGTGAAGACATGTTTTCCCTCAGTGACACTTGAGGTGAGTCTTGGATGATTAGGAGTTCACTGGGTGAATAAAGTGGGTGGAATATTTTTTATTGTCTGTGTCAAGCGTGGTGGGTGTGTGCTCCCTGCTAGTGACAGCTCCCAGTGTGGATGTCCCCATGACCTGAAGACGTGTAGCCAGGGCGGAGCGGATGTCATGGCCAGCAAAATGATACCAAGCATAAGTCCAGAGGGAGACAGGTGATTATTGGAACAGGAGAGTTAATAACAAGATATATTACTAGTCAATACAAAGCAAGGTGGAATCAGCTGGGAGGAAGATATGTAAGGAAATGATTTAGATAGAGGCTCTGAAAGTTGCATGTGCTGGATTTTCCCTTTTCTGTGATGTTGTTATTTTTGTTAGTTGCCTTTGATTTGGCTCTCACTCATATATATAATTTATATATAACAGAACATAATGTTGCCTGGTCTTGTACCATCTTTCTGATTTTTGCTATGTTTGAGTCCATCATTGCAGCTGTTGTGCACAGGGCTCATCTTCCAGCACTATATCAGACAATATTCTCTTGAGATCCATAGGGTTTTTCATTGGTTGACTTTCAGAAGTAGATCACCAGGCCTTTCTTCCTAGTCTTAGTCCAGAAACTGCTGTAACCTGTCCACCATGGGTGACCCTGCTGGTGTATTAAATACTGGTGGCATAGCTTTCAACGTCATAGCAACACTCAAGCCACTACAGTACGAGAGACAGGTGGTGGTTTCTGTGATACCTGCTGTATTTTGCAGTAGTAGGCGTGATGCATTAAAGCAGTGCTTCTCAGACTTTACTATGCATATGAATCACTTGAAGGATCTTGCTGAAATGCAGGTTTTGATCCAGTATGTCTGAAGTGGGGCCTGAGGTTCTACATTTTCTAGCAAGTTCCTACTGATACAATGCTGTTGGTCCAGGAATCATTCTTTGTGTAGAAAAGGGAGTAAAGAAGCTAATAATGGATGGACATACGTAGGGGAAACAACTTATTCGGGATCATGAATAATTGTTACATGTTTGGGGAACTGGAATTCATTCAGGAAACCTAGATCATAAGGTGGCATGTATGAGGCACGGGGAAGTAATGGAGGATGAGTCTGCGGATATATGCGGAGATCAGATCATGAAGGGCTTGATTTGCTAAGGCGTGTTAACTTAGTGCTGGAGGCGGTGGTGGGGGGGGGTGCATTTTGATTAGAAGAGTGTTCTCTGCTTAGTGCTTTAGCATAAAGAGATGCATTAGGTTTTCATCAAGTTGGGTTTGAAATACTTGTGGCTCATCCTGATAGGGATAGCACATAAGTAGTTGATTATATAAATCTGAGTTGTAAAGACTGAGTATTCAGCCAGTAGATGTACAAGCATGAAATCATCTAGGCAGGATGAAGACTAGGAAGAGAACCAAGGATCAAACTCTGTGGAATACTAACATTTTCTGGGCAGTGAGAGAGAATGAGGACGAGCTTGTGGAAGAGACCAAGATGGGCCCAGAAAGGTAGAAGGTAAAGAAGTACAGTTTCATTGTAAGAAATCTAGATGGAGGAAATATTCAGCAGTACCAGAGGGAGCAAATAAGATAGAGTCTGAACAGTTCCCGTGATATTTGTTAATTAGGTGAATATTTGAGACTTCAGCAAGAGAAGTCTCAGTAGAGTGGTTGAGACCATGTTGCAGAACAGGAGGGTTCAGCAGTGGTCAATTACTTTTTCAAGAAATATTGGCTAAGAAGGGATGCACAGAGATGGGAAGAAAGCTAGGGTCTAGGTGTTTATGTGCTTGAGGGGTGGGTTCATGAGGGAGCTTGTAGAAAGAGAAAAATTAAAATCAAGCCATTTGAAGCCAAACTTGAGTGACATTGTCAACATTTACTTCTTAGCGCTCTCGCAAATCCAAGCAATTACTAAATCCTTTGAATTTACCTTCTGAATATTCCTTGAATTTATTCCTGCTTCTCCATTCCTCCCACCAGTGTTCGGCCCTTACCACCCTTGCCTGGACTCTTAGAATGGACCTTTCCGTCCCAACTCCCCAAACCAAAAAGTATACCGTTTGCTATAAACCATGAAGAATGGAAACCGAGAGATCTATCGTAAATGTGTAAATCTGACCCAGACATTCTACAACGTAAACCCCCTCACTGACATTTCTTCACCTACTCAGGTTGAAGGTCAAGCTTTTTACCGTGACATACGGTATTTCCTGGGAACGTTCCTTTCAAACTTCAATTATTGCCACTCACTATCTTCTTCTCCCACATACTTTTGTTTTCCTGCAAGCTTCACTCATCCTGGGCTCCCTGTAGTTCCTGTGGGAACTGTTCTCTACTGCTTCTTTCTGTGTTCCTATGACACTTTTACTCTTCCTACATTTCATTGACATTTTCTCTCTTCACATTAGCTCTATAGAGGTTTTGTCTAATTCATCAGTGCCTGGCTCAGTGCTTGTGGAATTGAGGCTCAGTTTGTGTTCCTTGAGTAAAAGGAAGTATATGTGGAGACATTTAAACTGGACCTGGGAAGAATGGTAGGATTTCACCAAGTGACCTTTGATGGGGAAGACCATTCTATGCAGAGTGGCCAGCATATGCAGGAGCATTGAGGCAGTGTATAAGGTAGTAGTTAGAGATATTCTGAATGCTTCATTTGGATAGGAGAGAAGAGGTAGAAAATATAATGGGAGCTAAAGTTAGAAAAATAAGTTGGGCACAAATGAAACAGAGCCTTGGCTTATATGCTTTAAGGTTTTTCTTCTTTTTTTCCATAGTGATGGGTAACCCTTGTGGATTATTTAGCTGGAAGTAACAGCAACTCTTGAATTTTGGGGAAAGGCTCTGCAGCCCACCCCCCCATCTGAAAGTAGAGGTTCCTGTGAAACCTCTCTTGTAAGCCTGGCATAAAGCAAAGAAGCAGTTACCACTAATTTATATGGGAAAAATTTTTTGACTGTTCCCAGACCCCAAAAATAACCCACCAAATTGTACCAAATAACATGTAAAACCCTTAGGAGCTCTTTAGGCTTTTCAGATACCTTAGGACACGGCTGCACAAAATAAATCCAGATAAGGTGTAGATGCTCACACACACAATTCGAAGCTTGATGCTGACGTGCTGAGCGTAGTTCCCCGGGAAGGAGCTTGGCGATGCAACTCTTGCTGCTCTGGGTGCGTGCTGCCTCTTTAACTGCTCGCTGTAAAACAAACTCTGAACGCTATTTCTGCTTTTCGCAAAAAGCAAAAATCCTCTTTGGACTTCTTTCTGTTAGCGAAAATAGGTACTAATGTAGGTCTTTTGTAAAAGCGAAGTGGTGTAAAGGGAACTTTCGAAAAGTGGGGAATACCTACCTGTGTATCCTCTTGAAGTGTTACAGATGCCACTACCCTGTCTTCTTTATGCAAGGTTTTAGTAGTTTCTGAGTTTTATTTTTGTAGTTCCCGTCCTAAAGATGATTATAACATACTGCCCTTTTGGGATATATTGGTCCTTCCTGTCATTGTCTTTTAAATATTTTTTAAAAAGAATGCCCTTGTGACTCCTAGATTTTTTTCTTAGAGGTCTAATAAAAGAAGTTTGTATTATTTTTCACTTAATATTAGAAAATATTCTATGAATATTCTAATATTCACCTACTTTTATATCCATTAGAGAACTTTCTAAAGTTGTTGCCTTTTGGCATGGTAACTTGCTATCCAGACTTGTTTAGTGAAATCTGTAGGTTTGGAGGTTTTGCTTTATACATGATTTTCCATGTTATTTTTAAAAAATGTTAAAATTGATTTTGCATCGTTCTTGAGACTGAATATTCATTCTTGCCTTTTGCTTATTCCCTTAAGTCAGTGTACAATTGATGACTGCAAAACCTTCTCAGTTGTGTGTGGGTGTGTTTAAATCTAAGTGTGATATTGTCAAGTTGTGGAAGGAAATCCAGAGATTGAATGTGTTTGGCGAGCTATTACACAAGATTAGGTCAAAGAGGAGAATAACCTATAGGGTAACAGCCATTTAAAAGGATGTGCTTGCTTTATTGTGTTAAAGAGAAAACAGAAAGATGTGGCCTATGGTTGTCTTTTAGTTGAAAAGAGAATTCTATGTATAAATCAACAGTAAATGTTATAGTTTATATTTAAATGCTGAGTTACATGCTAAACCAACTGAATACCAGCTGAGTAACTGAGAAATCCAGGACAAAGAAAATTCATCAAGAGGCATAGTAGCCTGGAAAGCTTCATAAAAGAAATGAGACTTCAGTGAGCTTTGAAAGATGAACTAAAATTTAGATAGGCGGGAAAGTGGTTGTGTATGAGGCGGGGGTGGGGCAATGAGAGGTAGGGGAGGAAGGTTAAGTTGAGAGGCGTGAACTGAGATAGGGCGGGACAATGAGAAATGGCAGGCTCACAGTGTAGTGGGTAGAACTGGCATGAGGAGATAAAGTTGGGAAGGTAAGTTATTGCCAGGTTGTTTGTGTAGGGCATTGAATTTCAGAGTAAAAGACTTGATAAGGTATGTGGAGGTATGAATGTGTGTGTGTGTTTGGGGGTGTGGGAGAAGGTGCTTGTGGGGGATGTGAGGGTGTAAGTGTGAGTGGGGGTGTGAGAGGGTACCTGTGGGGAGTGTGTGGAGTGTGAGAGGAGAGTGTGTGTGAGGATGTGTGAAAGTGTCATTGTGTTCTCCAAAGCAGAAACATTTATAGTGAGTAAGAAATGTCTGAAGTATAAGAAAACCATCAATATTTACAAATTAGTCTTTGTGGTACTCTCTTGTAGCATGGCATCAGATTAAGTGCTAGCCTAGTTCTTTCTCCCCTTAGTATTCCACTTAGTCATCTTTGTTATTTCTTTCGTAAGATTGTTTACTTTTAATCTCAGATAACTCTATAAATCTGTGCCTTTTTTGGATTAGTCTTTGAGTATACTTTGCCAGCGTGCTGAATTTAATGTGCCACTTCTGAATTTTCTCGTTACAGCTTTTGCTTCTTGGGAGCAGGTGTCATTTTGTATAAATCTTCAGCCTGTCTAGTACCCTGCAGGTTGCCTAGGGTGGAGTTGGCACTAAATATTGGAGGTTTATATCTTACCCCTTAATACCTTCAGGCCTGCTAACCTGTAAAATCACTAAGCAGTGTTTCTGAATGCCTTTAGGTAATGATAGTAAGCCTTTTTAGTTGCAAGGACTGTTGACCCTGTATCTTAGTTGTCTAGTGCTGCTATGACGGAAATACCACAAGTGGGTGGCTTTAACAAATCTATTTTCTGAGTTTAGGAGGCCTGAAGTCTGAATTCATGGCACCCACTTTAGGCAAAGACTTTCTTTCTCCATTGGCTCTGGGGAAGGTCCTTGTCTCTTCTGAGCTGCTTCTATTGGGCAGTTGTCATGTGGCATGGCATGTCTCTTCCCCCATCTCTGCTTCCTTTGCTTGCTTGTTTAATCTCTTTTATATCTCAAAAGAGATTGATTTAAGACACACCCCTACACTGATCCTATCACATTAACGTTACAAGGACAACCCATTTCCCAGTGAGATTATAACCATAGGCACAGAGGTTAGGACTTACAACATTTTGGGGGGATACAGTTCAACCCGTAACACCCTGATTTTTTGCATTTCATTCTCCTGTTTAGTTAATTCATTGACTCTGTGGTGAAGATGGCCCCATTTCTTCCTTCTTCCCTTTTAGTGAGAGCCTTCTTTTTCATTACTTCTCAGTATAAACTGTTTTCTGCATGTGTGCTGTTCTTTTCGCTGAGAACTGTCTTCCTTCTTTAGGCAATCGAGAAGTTAGAATCTTTTGGATATACTTCTTCTGTCTAGCCTTATCAAATTAATTCTTTTTATATTTTTATTCTTTCTTCACATTTCTCATGTACTTTGCATATAAGCATACAAATTATTATAAATAATTTCTAAATTTTTAATATGTTTGATATTCCAACTGGCTTGCAGATTCCCCAAGGGAAGAAAATGACTATTTGTTTTGGTGTATATCCACATAGCATTTTGTATACTCTGAGCACTCAGATGTGGTTATTGACTGATGCTTGGTACTCTTTTCCAGTGCTCAGAGCTCATATGTGGAAAGGAGTTTCCCCTGCTATGTCTCTAGTTCTGTTGTTCTAATGCGTGTTGATTTTTATGATATAAAAATTTGTTAGGAAGACTTTTTTTTTTTAATTTCTTTTTGGTCACTGTTGAGTAAATGTCAATGAGTTAATACATTAATGCTAATTAAACTAATTGTTATGTAAACATTCTTCAACACTTCCTTCTGCTGATCACTTTCTTTGCATTTTAGTACCTAAATTCTAAGGACCTGAAGGAGTAATTTATTTTGGTCTGCTTTTTAAAATTGGGGTTTTATTTAAATTGAAAAATTTGTATCTTATCTCTCATAAGAAGATTTGCAGAATATAGAGCCTGGGTGCTTATGCATTTGTATATGTATGATGTAACTAATTATAAATTAATTCTTACAATAAATGTACCAATATTTTGTGAAACAAACAAAAAAAGTAAAAAACCATGCTGTCTCAGGTAAGTCTTCATAAGCAAAACCATAGAACAGCTGCTGTTACGCTGTACTGTCTTTTCAGTTTCAGTGGAATTGAGCAGGAGTATATTGAAAACTCATTGTAGAAATATTCTCAGGATTAAGTCCCCTCCTTAAACCATCTGTTAAGATTTCATTTTAAAGACAAATTTCCTCCTGCTTTTTGGTTTCATCTTGAGAGCTTCTTGAAATTGCCATCTTGCTGTTCAAGTTGTCATCTTGTGAATTTTTCTACTCACTCTGTTTCTTCCTATCATTTCCTCATGGCCTGATTTTGTCTGTCTGTTGGTCTTTGACATACATAGAAGACAAACAATTTGCTGAGTGCTTTCTGTATTATTTTTGTTGTTGTGTGCCATTGAGTAGTGACCCTCTGGAACAGAGTAGAACTGCCTCATTGGGTTTCCTAGGCTGTAATCTTTACAGGAACAGATCTCCAGGTCCTTTCTCCCATGGAGCTGCTGGTGGATTCAAACGGCCAGCCTTTGGTTAGCAGTTGAACTGCTTAACCATTGTACCACCAGGGTCCCTTGTCTACTGTATTACCAAAAAAAAACTAAACCCATTGCTGTCTAGATGATTCTGACTCAAAGCGACTCTATAGGACAGAGTAGAACTATCCTCTAGGGTTTTCAAGGCTGTAAATCTTTATGGAAACAGACTGCCACATCCCGCAGAGCAGCTGGTGGGTTCAAACCACTGACCTTTTGGTTAGTAGCCGAGCACTTAACCAGACCTGTACCACCAGACCTCCTTGTCTACTGTATCAGGGACTCTTATTTGTGAAGACTGCTTGCTTTTCACAACGTGGTGGCAAACCTCATCAAACACTTACCATCTTTGCTGAATTAGCGTCGAAACCATGGAGTCTTTGGTATGCATGTGTTCTGCCGCAGTAAAATTATGATCGATAGCTAACTTCTTAAATATGTCCCACCTATCAGTTTTCTTCATTGAGAAGGAGTCATATATTATTTTTTCCACATTGAACAGATGTAAAAATTAAAAGTAAGAAATGCCTTGATGGAAAAAACTTACTATTTCTTAATGGTAAGTTGAATTCTGAGAATACCCAACATGTTGAGTAGTTGGTTTAAATCATTGATAGCTTACATTGTGTTGTACTTTATTTTTCAAAGTATTTTCTCAGCAGAAACAATTCTCTTGCCTTTTTTTTTTCTTTTTTCAGTCTGACAACACCAGACTGCCATGGTTTTTCTCCTGACGTTTTGGTTATCACTGCCACTTCTGTAAATCCAGAAAAGTTGTCATGGATACATTTGTTGTCCCACACAATTAAAGAATCATTGATTTGACCTGTGACAGAAATGCTTCTGGACGACCATGGTACGGGCCTGAGTCACCCACAAGTATTCCAGGATCATGTGGTGGAGCAGAGTTTGTGGCAGATACTGCTTATATGTCCTCTCTCAAAATTATACTGATATTTCTATCTTAATAATGTGTCTTTTGACACCCAGCATCTTATGTGTTTTTTGTTTTACATATAGGTATTTTAGCAATCAGAGTTGTACTTGTCTTTCTATAGTTTCTCAGATTTTCCTTTTTTAGACATAGCCATTATGTTACCTCATTAGGGGTACCTTTTAAGTACACAGAATAGAAAGTAATGAGAAAAGCTTAAGACACTGATTTCCAAGTAGAGGTTAGAACTGTTTCTAGAATAGGCATGGTGGTTTATGTGCTTTTGAATAGCCCGTTTGCTTGACACCTAACTCTTACTTCCAGTTCCAGGGACATTCATTTCTAGATAGTGTTCTTTGAAGTGTACACATACATTGCTGGTGATGAAACATTATTTTGGATTTTTTAAATTGGATTTACTAATTGATAACTGCTTTGAGGAGGCGATTGGAAAGATAGGGTGGATATGTTCTAAGAAAGTCTCACATGGCAGGTGTTATGATAAAGGCATTGGATCATTGAAGCTCAGGATGATGGAGTGTCTAGAGCAGTGATGGCCAAAAGAAATACAATGCAAGCCACAGTTGCAATTCTCAAAATGGAAGTTTAGATTTTCTAGTAGCCACATTAAAAGAATCCAGATGTAATTAATTTTAATAAATTTTATTTCACCCAGTATATTCAAAATATTATCTTTTCAACATGTAATCAATATGAAAATTATTAACAAGATATTTTACATTTTTTTGTACTAAGTCTTTGAAATCTTATGTATATCTTATACTTAACACATGTCTCAATTCAGATTAGCCACATTTCTGGTGCTTGGTAGGCACACGTGGCTGGTGGCTACTGTATTGGACAGTTCTGGTCTAGAGCATTTCGTGAAGTGGTTTTGATGCCAGGAAATTGGGGAAGGCATGAGAGGAGCAAACAGGAATCTCTGGGATAGACTTCTGAAGGGGCTTCTATCTGAAAAGCTACGTAGTTTCTGGAAACACATTGAGAATCTGTCATGAAAGAGAGCTTTGGTAGATGATGGGGAAACCATCAGGAGGATGAGAACAGCCGAGATTCAAAAGAAGATGAAAATAAGAAATGGCAGTACTTGACAACAGCCAGTTTTCTGTAAAAGTTTTCTGTAAGAACAAAGTAATTGATTATCCTTTTAAAGAAAACATCTTTCTCAGCCAAAGGCTTTTTAGCCCAGCTGTGTCAGTGCATAGTTTGGAGGAGAGAAGTAGGTACTCATAATGACAGCCAAGGGAAACCATTGAGATCAACAGATGAAACTGAGTGCAGAGCAATAATGTGGATATTGGGGGGCAGGGGAGGATGGTTTACACCAATATAGTAGAGGAAGGGTCTGAGGTAAATGATTGATTTTTATGAATTAAGAACCGGACAAATTTCATGGTGATCTAAGAGCAAATGAAAGATTATCCAGGATACTGTATCAAAATCTCTTGCTTAAGCAGTGAATAAGAGGACCTAGTGATAGGGACACTGGCCACAGTAATAAGTGTGGTTAAGAGCTCATACTCTGGAGATGTACAAATTGTGTCTGGTCCTGGCCTGACCACTTAACCTTGTATTCCTTAGCAGATTACAACCATCACGTCTCAGTTTCCTCATCTGTAAAATGGGCAGAAATAGTACACCTACTCCTCACTTATCAACTGTCCCATTATCTGACATTTCACATTCATGACAATAGTAAAAAATCTATCTGACTGGTTTACTCATTAATGACGTACATCTGGCAGTAACAAATGTCAAGGTGAAAAGCAAGAGTAATGCTGGCTGTGATGGCTAAGGTTATTAACTTGGCTGGGCCATGATTCTCAGTGGTTTGGCAGTTATGTAGTGATGTAATTTGGCAGTTATATAATGATGTAGTCATCCTCCATTTTGTGATCTGATGTGGTTATCCTCCATTTTTGCATAACATTCTGGTTTTTGGAACCTAACCATGTTCATAAGTTAGGAGTGGGTTATCTACTTCATAGGAGTACATGGATTCAATGTGCTATGCATGTAATGACTTTCACCAACATGACACACCTTCTTGTTATTCCTCTTAGTTTGGCACATCCCAAGAAGGAAAAAGACTTACCGTCATGTTCTCTTGGAATAAATGTTCACACCACATTTTCTAAGCTGTTAATCTTTTAAAGTAGTTTTCAGAGTTGAGCTTGGTGAAACCTCTTAATTAACGTTGTTGTTGTTAGGTGCCGTCAAGTCAGTTCCAACTTATAGCAACCCTATGCACAACAGAATGAAACGCTACCCAGTCCTCTGCCATCCTTGCAATCGTTGTTATGCTTGAGCTCATTGTTGCAGCCACTGTGTCAGTCCGCCTTGTTGAGGGTCTTCCTCTTTTCCGCTGACCCTGTACTCTGCCAAGCATGATGTCCTTCTCCAGGGAGTGATTCCTCCTGACAACATGTCCAAACTTGTAAGACGCAGTCTCGCCATTCTTGCTTCTAAGGAGCATTCTGGTTGTACGTTTTCCAAGACAGATTTGTTCGTTCTCTTGGCAATCCATGGTATAGTCAATGTTCTTCGCCAACACCACCTTTCAAATGCATGAGTTCTTTTTCAGTCATCCTTATTCATGTCCAGCTTTCACATGCATATGATGCCGTTGAAAATACCATGGCTTGGGTCAGGCGCACCTGAGTCTTCAAGGTGACATCTTTGCTTTTCAACACTTCAAAGAGGTCCTTTGCAGCAGATTTGCCCAGTGCAATGCGTCATTTGATTTCTTGACTGCTGCTTCCGTGACTGTTGATTGTAGATCTAAGTAAAATGACATCCTTGACAACTTCAATCTTTTCTCCGTTTATCATGATGTTGCTCATTGGTCCAGTTGTGAGGATTTTTGTTTTCTTCATGTTGAGGTGCAATCCATACTGAAGGCTGTGGTCTTTGATATTCATTAATAAGTGGTTCAAGTCCTCTTCACTTTCAGCAAGCAAGATTGTGTCATCTGCATAATGTAGGTTGTTAATGAGTCTTTCTCCAATCCTGATGCACCATTCTTCTTCATATAGTCCAGCTTCTCGTATTATTTGCTCAGCATACAGATTGAATAGGTATGGTGGAAGGATACAACCCTGACGCACACCTTTCCTGACTTTTAAACCGCTCAGCATCCCCTTGTTCTGTCCAAACAACTGCCTCTTGATCTATGTAAAGGTTCTTCATGAGCACAACTAAGTGTTCTGGAATTCCCATTCTTCACAGTGTCATCCATAATTTGTTATGATCCACAGAGTTGAATGCCTTTGGATAGTCAATAAAACACAGGTAAACATCCTTCTGGTATTCTCTGCTTTCAGCCAGGATCCATCTGACGTCAGCCATGTTACCCCTGCTCCACATCCTTGTCTGAAACCAGCCTGAATTTCTGGCAGTTCCCTGTCGAAACACTGCTGCAGCTGTTTTTGAATGATCTTCAGCAAAATTTTGCTTGTGTGTGATATTAATGATATTGTTCTATAATTTCCATATTCAGTTGGATCACCTTTCTTGGGAATAGGCATAAATATGGATGTCTTCCAGGCAGTTGGGCAGGGAGCTGCCTTCCGTATTTCTTGGCATAGATGAATGAGTACCTCCAGCGCTCCATCTGTTTGTTGAAACATCTCAGTTGATACTGCGTCAATTCCTGCAGGCTTGTTTTTCGCCAGTGCGTTTAGAGCAGCTTGGACTTCTTCCCTCAGTACCGTCGGTTCCTGATCATAAGCTACCTCTTGAAATAGTTGAACATCGACTAATTCTTTTTGGTGTAATGACTCTGTGGATTCCTTCCATCTTCTTTTGATGCTTCTGCGTCGTTTAATATTTTCGGCATAGAATCCTTCACTGTTGTAACACGGGGTTGAATTTTTTCTTCAGCGCTTTTAGCTTGAGAAAAGCCAAGCGTGTTCTTCCTTTTGATTTTCTATCTCCAGCTCTTTGCACATGTCATTGTAATACTTTGTCTTCTCGAGCTGCCGTTTGAAATCTTCTGTTCTTTTACTTCATCGATTCTTCCTTTTGCTTTAGCTGCTTGATGTTTTGAGCAAGTTTCAGAGTCTCCTCTGACATCCATCCTGGTCTTTTCTTTCTTTCCTGTCTTTTCAGTGACCTCTTGCTTTCTTCATGTATGATGCCCTTGATGTCATTCCACAACTCGTCTGGTCTTCAGTCATTAGTGTTCAGCGTATCAAGTCTATTCTTAAAATGGTCTCTAAATTCAGGTGGGATATATCCAAGGTCATATTTTGGCTCTCGTGTACTTGCGTGCTCTGATTTTCTTCAGTTTCAGGTTGAACTTGCATGTGAGCAGTTGATGGTCTGTTCCACGATTGGCCCCTGGCCTTGTTCTGACTGATGATATTGAGCTTTTCTGTTGTCTCTTTCCACAGATGTAGTCACTTTGATTCCTGTGTGTTCCCAGATGTATATAGTCGCCGTTTATGTTGGTGAAAGAAGGTATTTGCGATGAAGAAGTCGTTGGTCTTGCAAAAGTCTGTCATTCGATCTCCAGCATTGTTTCTGTCAACCAAGGCCATATTTTCCAACTACCGATCCTTCTTTGTTTCTCACTTTCGCATTCCAATCACCAGTAATTATCAGTGCATCCTGGCTGCATGTTCAGTCAATTTCGGACTGCAGAAGCTGATAAAAATCTTCAGTTTCTTCATCTTTGGCCTTTGTGGTTGGTGCGTAAATTTGAATAATAGTTGTATTAACTGGTCTTCCTTTTAGGCGTGTGGATATTATCCTATCACTGATAGCGTTGTACTTCAGGATAGATCTTGAAATGTTCTTTTTGACAGCAAATGCAACACCATTCCTGTTCACGTTGTCATTCCTGGAATAGTAGACTATATGATTGTTCAATTCAAAATGGCCAATACCAGTCCATTTCAGCTCACTAATGCCTAGGATATCGATGTTTATGCATTCCGTTTCATTTTTGATGATTTTCAGTTTTCCTAGATTCATACTTCGAATGTTTAGTGGCTGATGAAATTTCATTTACACATAATCGCTGTTAGGTAAAGGAAGTAGTGCTTTCTGAGTCTTGTTTTATGAATGGTGTTGTGTTGTGAACATGAGAATGGAATTATGAGCCAGAAGTCTGCAGTTGAGTCACAGGTCTTCCACATAATGGCGTGATCACTTCATCTGTCTAGGACACAGTTGGGATTGAACTGATTAGTGTTTCTCACACTGTGGTCTCAGGACCTTCCAGCGTCAGAATCACCTTGGGTACTGGGTAAAGATGCAGATTCTTGGGCTCCACCTTAGACCTGCTGAATCAGTCTTTGAGGGTAGAGCTAAGGAACTTTTGTTTAGTCCTCAGTTTTTGCTGATGTACATCACATCCACTTTGAGAACCCCTGGAAAGGATGATTGTAAGATCTGTTTCGGTTCAAATATGAACCTATTTATTGTATTATGAGTCTAGAATAGGGGTTGGGTAGGATTGGTGAAATCTACTTCTGTTTATCCTGTATACTTGTTTTGAGGATGAAATAAGGTATTTTTAAGTTTGTAAAAATAGGTTTAAGTGAAAAAATATTTAAATTTTGAGCTCCTACAGGGCAGTGACTATAATGATTTCTGTACTAGTTGAGTCTTGGTGGGTCACAGTTCTCATTAAGTAGCATTTGATGGTAGATTTCATAGCCATAAAATAATGATTTTATTTTTACCTTCCCTACCTCCATTTAATTTTTTGCTTTTATTAGTTGTATAGAGGCTAAGCAGAGTTGTAGACCTTCAAACCAGTAAATATATAATTTAAGACTAATGTTATGGATTGAGTTGTGCCCCCAAAAATATGTGTTGTAAATCTTAACCCCATACCTGCAGATATAATCCCATTTGGGAAAAGGGTTTTCTTTGTTATGTTAATGAAGTCATAATAGTGTAGGATGTATCTTAAAACCAGTCCCTTTTGAGATATAAAAGGGGCAGATTAGGCACAGATGAAAGGAAGGACAAATGGAGGAAGATAGATTTCACACCGCATGGAGATCACTAAGGGACCCAGGAACAGAAGCTGGGAAGAGACAGGGGGATCTTACTGTAGAGCCAACAAAGAGAGCCTTTCCCTAGAGCCTAAATTTGAACTTCTAGCCTCCTGCACTGTGAGAAAATAAATTTCTGTTTGTCGGAACCACTCACTGTGGTATTTCTGTTATGGCAGCACTAGATACTAAGACAATATCTGTTCTAATTTTTAAATTTAGAGGTTTAGAGTATGTTAATATTATGAAATTCCCCTCCCCGCCAAATCTTTATGACTCTTGCTTAGATTGTCTTATTTTACTTTCAATATGCTTTTTTTTTTTTTTTTAAGTCAGTTAATTGCTTTTGCTCTAAAAAAAGAAACAAAAAACCAACCCAGAACAAAAAAGGCACCCCACTGCTAGGGTACTTGCTGAGGATAAAATATAATTTCCCGTTTTGTCCATTTCCAGAGGGGGCAGACTATTGTGAAGCATCTACTTTGGGTTAGTTACAGTATTTCATGCTTCAAAACATTCTTATTTAATACTACAGATAACTTCATGGGATTCCTTTTTTAGTTCCTGCTGGATCCCTGTAGGGTACAAAAAGAGTCACTTTAGGAGTTTATTAAAAATGCAGTGTCTCAGACCAGTAACACACCATTAGAGAATTTGATTTAGTGGGTTTGGTATGGTGTCCCCAAATCCGCGTTTTGGTGATTTTGATGAAGCTTGTGCAGGGCCCATGCTTGGAGAAGCACTGCTGTTTTTGTTGATTCCAGAGGCATAAATTGTAGGCGCTGACTCTATAGCATAGACTGGGAATAGCATACTTCCAGCTTGAAAATGAACTGTTGCACATCATTTGTGTAATCAATTGTTGTATAAACATTGCACATCGTGTGTTTGTGTATGCATTTTCCATAGGAACCCAAGATGATATAAACACAAAAGTCAAATGAAAGGGACAAACCCACCACCTGCAAGTTGAAGCTGTTTAGTATCACTGAAACCATTTTTTATAAAAAAGAAAGTCATAGGACATGGCTGGCTGTCATAGGAGTCTATACTTTTCAGCTTTCCCTTTTAAGTTAGTTTCAGGGAGCCAGAAATGTTACCACCTATTATTAAAATTATATTGCAAAATAAATGCAGAATTAGAAATAGGATGGATAGGCAGTGCCAGGTACTCCTGTTAAGAAACTATTGAGTTTTATTATATTCCTAGTATTGTGCTCCTGAAAGAATCTTCTGTAACGCTGCTGGAGTCCCTGAGTGGTGCAAATGGTTAAATGCGCTTGGCTACTAAGCGAAAACATGAAGGTTCGAGCCCCATTCACAGCAAGAAAGGCCTGGCGATCTACTTCTGGAAAATCAGCCATTGAAAACCCTATGGAGCACAGCACAACTCTGATATACATGGAGTTGCTGTGACTCAGAATTGAATCCATAACAACTGGTTTGGTATGGTTTGGTTATCAGTCTTAACTAGCAGTGGAGGCAGAGACCTATGTTTTCACTTACAAAACACTATATGCCATCATTGTCATTCTCTTCACCAGACTTGTGAGGCTTTTAATATTAATAGATGTGCATGTTCCTCTTGGGCACTGACTTTTATCACAGTTGTTCCCTTTCCTTAATTTATTTATCTCATACCCTAAAACTTGGCTGAATTCAATTCATTTCTTAGCACTGGTAGCTTTTTTTTTTTTTTCTGTATGTGCGCTATCATCTGAATAGAGGTAGTTTTACTTCTTTCTTTCCAATTTGGATGCCTTTTATTTTTCTTGCCTAATTGCGCTGGCTAGACATTTCAATACAGTGTTGAATAAAAACCAGTAGCAACCTCATTGCTGTCAAGTCCTTTCCAACTCATGGCAAATCCATGTGTGCAGAGTAGAACCGCACTCCATAGGGTTTTCAAAGCTGTGACGTTTTGGAAGCAGATCTCCACACCTTTCTTCTGAGGTGCCCCTGGGACTAGCAGTGGTGAAAGTGGGCATGCTCACTTGTTCCTCATCTTAGAGGTAAAGGGTTCAGTTTTTCACCATTAAGTATGATGTTAGCTGTGGGTTTTTCATAAATGTCCGCTATTATGTTGAGAAAGTTTCCCTTCGTTTCCTAGTTTTTCTGAGTGTTTTTTATCATGAAAGAGTGTTGGATTTTGTCTAATGCTTTTTCTGTGTCAATTAAGGTGATCATCTCTGTGTGTGTTTTTTAACTACTTCATTTTATTAATGAGATATATTACACTGATTAATTATGTTGAACCACCCCTTGCATTTCTGGGATAAATCCCACTTGATCCAGGTGTATAATCCTTTTAATATACTGTTGGATTCAGTTTGTAATATTTTGTTGAGGATTTTTTACATCTGTTCTTAAAAAAGATGACAGTATATAATTTTCTTTTCCTGAGATGTCTTTAGGATCATGGTAATACTGGCCTCATAAAATGTGTTAAAATGTTTCCTTCTATTTTTTGGAAGAGTTTGCAAAGGATTGGTGTTAATTCTTCTTTAAATATTTGTTAGAAATGACCAGTGAATCCATTTGTCTCTGACTTTTATTTGTTGGGAGGTTTTTTTTTTTTTTTTGATTGCTGATTCAATCTCTTGTTATATGTCTGTTCAGATTTTCTATTTTTCCTCTTCTTAATTTGTTTTTAAAAAGCACTTCTCTGAAAATTGGGGCAGGTGGGTGTAAGTGATAACTGGAAAGAGGGTGTATGAATTCCACCAGGAAGTGGTCTTTAGACTTATGGAAGGGCAGGGACTAGAACTGTTGACCCCTGACTCATCAGCCAGCCAGTTCCTAACTGAGAACAGCTCTGATGAATGCAGTTGTTCTCCATGTCTTTTAAAGTGCTTGTCTCCTTCCATTTCTTCTGACCTGTTACCTTTTCCTTTCCTCATCTCGTTAGTACACAAATACATCATTAAGTTTGAAGAGTAACAATAGTAGCACTGTTACTAAATTTGCCTTGTCTATGAATTCTTTTCCTTTCTGCTATGTACATCTTGATCCCAGGCTTTCATTCTGAAGGTAGACCTGCACCTGAAATTGGCTAGCTATGGCTTTAGTTAATTTTTGGTATTGAGAAAGTAGCTTTTAACTTGTAGGAAAGTGCCCTATTTGAACTTCTTTGAATATTATTTTAGTGTCTTTCAGTGGCCCACTAGTAAGAATTTTTTGCCTCATGCTTAAATGTCTTCCAGTTGGAAGACTAGCAACAGCACCAATAATTGTTACAGTTCTGTGGATCTTTGTTCTTTAAGAGGTTGATGCTTGTAAACATGTATGTGTGGGAGAATGTAGAAGAAGTGGTGGCATGGCATTCAAGGTAGGCTAACAGAAATCACAAAAGTCCTTTTCAGGACATTAATTTTATTAGAACATAAGCAAGGGTATATCCATTTGTTAAATCTCTTCCACTATTGGATTTAAAAGTAGTTAGTTTAACTGTATTTAGTATTCCTCAGTTCTAGTTTTCTAAAGGTGTCTGTCATACCCCTGAACACAAAAAGTTCCTTTTATATTAGCTTAATAGGTAGGAGCTTTTCTGCTTTTACTAAGTAGTACATCTGGTGGCATATTAGAAAACAGTTTAATTGTTCACATAGACAATAACGTCAGTTATTATCGTTAAATGCTTACATGGTGTATTTTCAACGTGAAGATGACATTGTAGGTGAAAGTTACATTGGCGATGGTGATAAAATATGTGGACTAAATACAAGATGGAAACCCTGACGGAGTAGTGGTTAAGTGCCACGGCTACTAACCAAAAGGTCAGCAGTTCAGTTCCACCAGGCGCTCCTTGGAAACTCTGTGGGGCAGTTCTACTCTGTCATATAGGGTTGCTATGAGTTGGAATCGACTCGATGGCAGTGGGTTTTTAAATACAGTGCACTTTACAGATGTTTATATGGAAACTTTCTGAAGGAGGTTAGTCTAGACTGTCTGTGTTCTAATATAAACTTGACCCTTGATGAAAACTGTGTTACTTTTGTTTATTATGCTGCCATTTTTTTTAGTCTTTGAAAACTATATTTTTCACTGTCAACTGATTATACAGAGATACCAGAATACTTGTTACAGTAAAAACTCTAGCTTATATTATGTATATACTGTTCCATTAAATTGTAGAGGAAAAAAATCTATTGAGGCACTATTAAAATCATTCTTCTGAGGTAGTTGACATACAACAAAATTGTTAGATTTTGGACACTATTGATACAGCAAGACTGTTTAAGTATTTGAAGAAGAAAATTTTTTTCTGTTTATCAGATAAAGAATAAATTGAAGCATTTGGAAGAAATGTTTTAAAATTTTTAATGTAAAAGATTCGGGTTGAATATACTTTGTAAGATTAAATAAAAATGCATGTGTTAATCTGATTTTACTGTTTCTGTGCCTCTAGATCATAGACAAACCAATATTTAAAACAACTTTGTTGATTGTTGAAAGGTGGATGGATGTATTTATGTTTGTAAAGTAGGCAGATGTGACTTTTACATATGTTTGGTCTAAGCAAGAGGCCAGGGACCATGAACTAGACTCAGATATTCATTTGATTCAGAACGTTTATCTGAAAATTTTGGTTGGCTTTCACTGGTTGGAGGTAGGGCACATGTTTTATGTTACTGTATTTAGAAATTTTTAGAGAAAGATTGCTAGATTTAAGAGCTTTCCCTTGTCTCTTACAATTTAAGTAGCAAATAGGTAGATTTTTTTCTTTTTTTTTTGGGCGGGTAGGTAACAGAGAAGCTTAACTGATTATTTCACATTTTTAAGAGTTTAGAGATGAGTAGTTTTTTGGGAGTGGAGATGGAGATGACAATTATATATTTTTAAAAAACTTACTAAATGTAATCAAACTGTGTTCTCAGTGGTTGAGAACTACTAACAAATTAGCAGAGATATTTTGCATTTTTTTTTCCCAATTCACAGACTGCTAACTTTACTTTTTATCGAGCATTTCCCAGTGCTTTACTTTTCCCATGATCTCACCCACTAAAAGGCTGGGGATGGCGAAGGGATGGTGGAAATAATGTGTTAAGGCCTTGTTCAGAGGAAGAAGTTCAGTTGTCTGTTGCGAGTTGAGACTAATTGAGGAGCCAAATTGTGGAAGGCCTTCTAAGATCTGTTACAGATTTTGATTTTAAGGCCAGGGGCAGTGGACAGCCGTTGAATGGGCTTTAAGTTGGAGGAGTGACATGATTTTGTCTGCTCTGACCTGATTTTATACGTTTTTTGTTTCATTTACAAGCTAGGTAACATTATTTTGTCTTATTAAGGGTGCTAGTGTGAATGTCTATTTATGGTGGCCAACTTTTCCAAAGGGTTTATTTACTTTCTAAGGTATCCTTGTTGTTTTATGCCTTCAAGTTGATTCCGAGTCATGGTGACCCTATAGGACAGAGTAGAAACCGCCCCATAGGGCTTCCTAGGCCAAAATGTTATGGGGACAGATCACCAGGTCTTTTCTCGCACAGGGTTGCTGGTGGTCTGAACTGTTGGCCTTTAAGTTAGCACCTGAGTGTTTAACCACTGTGCTACCAGGGCTTCTAAGGTATCCTTAGTACCTACCAATAAGGAGGTGATATGGCTGCTCTTTATTGTCAAGCAGTGATGATTAGTGAGCACCTTTTGTATTCCAACTCTGGATATCTCCATAAGTTTTTGTATTTCCTTAATTATTTTTTTATCTTCTGAATTCAGTTCCAAGGCAAAAGTCTACTTTTTCTAGAGGCATTAACGTATTTTTTTCCTTGAAACAAATTTTATTTATAAAGAGGTATTGAAGAAGCACTTCAAGTTCCTTAATCTTTGTGATCTTCTGCTTATTTATCATCCTGCCTGCTTCCTTGCAGGAGAAATTAGAATAGGCCTTGATTGAGGTTCAGAAGTATCTCAAGACTTTGTGAGGGTCTCTCTTCATTTCCTGGTTTTGAAAATTAAACCCCTCATTTTAACCTTGCCAAGTTGAGGTTAAAAATTCCTCAAACTTTGAAATTCTTTTTTGTTATTCCCGATTAGTAACTAGGTGTGAAAGTACCCGGCCCACAGTATGCCAACAGTATTTATTTGTTGAATGCAGAGGATCCTCTTTGTGGAAGGCATAGTGTCCCTATGATTTCATGTAGTGTGTCACCAACACAGACTTTAAAAGGTATCTCTGCGATGCTGATGAAGAGTGAGCTAATTAAATCAGGTGGACACGGGAGAATGTGTTGGCAACTCTTGACTGGAGGGGGGATGGGAAGATAGAGAGAGAGGGAAGATGGCAAAATTGGCACGAAACGAGAGACTGTAAGGGCTGACTCAATAGGGGGAGAGCAAGTGGGAGAAGGGAGTAAGATATATGTAAACCTACATGTGACAGACTGATTGGAATGGTAAATGTTCACTTGAAGCTTAATAAAAATTAAAAAAAAAAAAAAAGTATCTCTGCTAGGAGTGGCAGGGGCAGAAGGGTGATGTTTTCTCATCACAAAGGGGAAAACCTTGGGCTCCTTTTTTTCTTTGTTTAATGGAAATTTCTCCCCCATAATGTTACAAGAAGCCTACTTATATTGGTTAAAATTAGAAGAATACAGTTCTTTTCTTACAACCATAACCTATCGCCCCTTTTTAATTATTAAAAAGGCACAGGGAGCTTGAGGCCTGAAAATTTGCCAGGCATTCTTGGGCTATTCTAGAAAAGTAATCTTAAATGTGGCCTCAGGTACCATTGAGTCGAATAAGAAATCTGCACTTTGTGGTTTGCTCTTTTAGGTAAATTAAGAAATAAGCAAATTGTAAAAAAATTTTTTTTCCCCCAGAAGGGAACCTACTTGCCCTTTTTAAAAAAGGAAATTCTATCATTCCAAATTTGGTACACTCTTTGGGGCTCTAAGACTTTATGTTGAAGCTTTTTAAGAAAATGGTTTGAGAAACTGAGAAATTTCTGTTCTTCAAATCTTGGTCTGTATAAAAGTAGTTAGATACATATTTATTTTAGAGCCATTTATTAGTCTATTATTAGTGAAATTAGTCATTTATGAATTAACAGTGTTTGAAATACATTTTAAGAGGTTACTTTTGTAATTTGTCACGAATTAGGAGTCTAAAAGAGTCTGAAGACTCCTAATAATCACCAGTGGCTAAAGCCTGGCTTTTAAGTACTCTCACTTTGCTTGTTTTGCGTGTACATACACATAATGTCTAGTGTCACTACGTACAATGTTTGTGTTTTTAGTTTTACTCTGGATTACTCGTATTTTTAGTTTATTTCTATTACTGGAGCTAGATGGACAGAATCTTGCAATGTTTTGTCAGTTTGATAGTAAGTATGGAGTATAACAGGCAAGGCAAAAAAAATTTCTGGGAAGAATGCCAAAAACTGTTTGTTTTTTCCTTTAGAAGTGATTGTTTGGTGGTAAGAAGGTGCTTAGTTAAAAAAAAAAAAATCCGGATTGACAGGGCCTAAAATGTTATATTGCCGTGTAGACATTTTATTTGAAAACTTATTCTCCTTTCTCATATTTCTAACTTGCCTATCAAAAGTCCTCTGGGACATTTTGAACTTCAGGGCAAGTTTATGGCAGTGTTACTTTTCTTAATGCTTACAGACAGCCCAGGGCAGCCAAATAGTTGGAAGGTGACTCTGCTTCTATAATGTATACTAATATAGAAAAGACAGGATAGCGGAAAACCTGTAATGTATGGTAGCATAGAAGCAAATTATTAAAATTATAAAAAGTTTTAAAGAAATTATATAGCACACAAAAAGTAAACAGGATTTTTAGTTTTTTTTTAATGCTAGGAATCTTATAAATAAGATGAAAGTATAAAAAAGACTGCTGGTGATTTTCAAAAATAGGGCTAGTTAAGTGATCTGTATTTGTTATTTAATGTGTGTTATCAGTTTGTATTCTTTCCTTTCACTGTAAGTATATTACTGTTAGCTACTCTAGTAAATATTGCTAAGTTTCTTTAATTACTGGTTTTAAATTGGCAGATACTGCTTTGATGAAAATTTTGCAATAAGTTTTTGTGTTTAAAGTTTGTTTCTCTTGACTTTGCTGGTCCCTTAAGGGTGATATTTGAAATTACAATTACTTTCATAACAGTTGAAGTGATCCATCTTTATTCTTTTGCATCAGAGTTTGATTATTTACCAAAAAAGGCCTGCATTTTTCCCAAGTAAATAAAGCACAAAAAAAGCTTTCTTCATGTAAGCAGTATCTTTTCAATGTCATTCAATATAATTGTAATTATAGATTGGTTGTTTTTTAATAGGAACTACTGTGTGTGTTAGGAGGTCTCTTCAGATTTTGAGAATTTACTTTTTATCTGTTATTCTTTGTAAAAATACTGCTTTTTTGTGGTAACAGAACATTTGCCAATTTAACATATTTTGCTTGTCTAATTTTGTGACATTGATTATGGTCACCGTATTGTTCAACTGTCACCATTGTCTGTTTCTAAATTATTCTCCACCATTAACAGAAACACAGCACCCTCTCCTTTTCCCTCCCTCCCCTGGTAATAAACATGTTCCTATTTCAGATAAGTGGGATCATAAGATATTTTTCCTTTGCGACTGACTTATTTTACTTAGCATAACGTTTTCAAAGTTGATCCAGGCCGTAGCATTCATCAGGACTTCATTTCTCTATAAAAACCAAAAAGCCAAACCTGCTGCCATGGAGTCATAGTGAGACTTATAAACCCTCCCCCTACTCCCCAAATCTGTTGCCATCAGGTTGACCCTGGTGGTGTAGTGGTTGAGTGCTGCAACTGCTAATCAAAAGGTCGGTGGTTCAAACCCAGCAGGTGCTCTTTAGAAGTTCTATGGGGCAGTTCTGCTCTGTCCTATAAGGTTGCTATGAGTGACACTATAGGACTGAGTGAAACTGCCCCCTTGTATGTATATATCACATTTTGTTTATCCATCATCTTTTGAGGGTCATTTAGTTTGTTTCCACCTTTCGGTTATTGTGAACAGTGTTCCAGTGAACACTGGTGTGCAAGTTTCTATTTGCGCTCCTCCTTTCAGTTCTTTTGGGTGTGCACCTAGGATTGGGATTGCTGGGTCATATGGTAGTTCTGTACTTAACCCTGAGGAACTGCCAAACTCTTTTCCACAGCAGCCCTACCATTTTGTATTTCCACCAGCAGTGGATGAAGTTTCCAGTTTCTCCACATCCTTGCCCCAATACCTGTTGTTTTCTTTCTTTCTTTCTTTTTAATGTAGTTGTGAAGTGATATCTCATTTGTGGTTTTGACTTACATATTGGGTCACCATGAGTCAAATTGACTTGAAGGCAACTTTTTTTTTGGCTTTCTTTTAATGACTAAAAGTGGTAGTGGTAGAATTCTCACCCTCCATGCAGGAGACCCAAGTTTTTATTTATTTTTGTTGTGCTTTCGGTGAAGGTTTACAGAGCACATTAGTTTCTCATTAAACAATACACATATTGCTCTTTGACATTGATTGCTAACCTCATGATGTGTCAACACTCTCCCCTTTTCGACCTTGGGTTCACCATTTCTAATCCGTCCACCTTTCCTGTTCGCTCCTACATTCTCGTCCTTGACCCTGACCTGGTGTGCCCATTTAGTCTGGTATACATAGTTGAACTATGTGTTTTATTGCCTTGTTTTTTAGGCCTGTCTAATTTGGCTGAAGGGTGAACCTCAGGAGTGGCTTCAGTACTGAGTTGAAAGGGTATCCGGGGACCATACTCTTGGGGTTTCTCCAGTACGCATCAGACCAGTAAGTCTGGTCTTTTTTGTGAGTTTGAATTTTGTTCTACATTTTTCTCCAGCTCTATCTGGGACCCTCTATTGTGATCTGTGTCAGAGCAGTTGGTGGTGGTAGCTGGGCACCATCTAGTTGTGCTGGACTCAGTCTGAAGAAGGCTGTGGTAGTTGTGGTCCATTAGTCCTTTGGACTAATCCTTCCCTTGTATCTTCGGTTTTCTTCACTCTCCCTTCTGCAGACGGGATGGGACCAGTAGTTGTATCTTAGATGGCCGCTCACAGACTTGTAAGACTCCAGATGCTACTCACCAAAGTGGGATGTAGAACATTCTTTATAAACTATGTTATGCCAGTTGAGCTAGATATTCCCTGAGACCGTGGTCCCCAGCCCTCAGCCCAGAAACTCTATCCCTCAGGGATTTTGAATGTGCCTATGAAGCTTCTGTGATTTTGCCTTGGTCAAATTGTGCTGACTTCCCCAGTATTGTGTACTGTCTTACCTTTACCAAAGTTACCACTTATCTATTGTTAGTATTTTTCCCTCTCTACCCTTCCCCTCCCTCATAACCATCAAGGATTGTTTCTTTCTCTGTGTAAACCTTTTCATGAGTTTTTATAATAGTGGTCTCATCCAATATTTTACCTTTTATGATTGACTTACTTCACTCAGCATAATGCCCTCCAGATTCATCCATGTTATGAGATGTTTCACATATTCATCATTGTTCTTTATTGTTGCACAGTATTCCATTGTGTATATATACCATAGTTTGTTAATCCGTTCCTCTGTTGATGGGGAACTGGTTGTTTCCATCTTTTTGCTATTGTGAATAATGCTGCAGTGAACATGGGTGTGCATATGTCTATTCATGTGATGGCTCTTATTTCTCTAGGATCTGTTCCTAGGAGTGGGAGACCTAGGTTTGATTCCCTGCTGTCTGCCATCTGTCAGTGGAGGCTTTCATGTTGCTATGATGCTAAACAGGTTTCAACGGAGCTTCTGGACTAAGACAGACTAGGAAGAAAGGCCTGGTGATCTACTTCTGAAAATCAGCCAATGAAAACCCTATAGATCACAATGGTGTGATCACAATGGATCATGGCATAGGAGCAGAAATGGGCAGCACATTGTTCTGTTGTATGTGGGGTTGCCATGAGTCAGGGCCAACTTGCTGGCAGCTAAAACAGTGACTAATGATGTTGAGCATCTTCTCCTGTGCTTGTTGGCCTTATGTCTTAACTCTTATTCTAAATTTATGCCCAATTCTGACTTCGTATGATTATAAGAATAACCTATTAATTCTGATGGGAGTATTGGCCCCTAGTTGGAATCACCATGGTCCTTCCTCCCACTCCCTCCCAATGATGAACATCTAATGTCAGAAATCAATTTTCCACAGTCTAGGTAAAGCCTGTACCTACTTGTACCTGTTTTGATGTAATTCTGTTTGAATGAGTGCCAGAGAACTGCATTAAAAAAACCTGTTGCCGTTGAGTAGATTCCGAATCATAGTGACCCTGTGAAACCTGAGCATTTACAGTTATCCCACACACTTTTTGGCTATAGGCAGAACAGTTTTCTGTTGTGCTTTGTCTTTGAAGATATCTTGTTTATCCCTAACAATATATATCTTTCACGAAAGTGACTAAATATCAGGAAGATAGCAACAAAGAGAAATATAGGATAAATATGGACGTAAATAAGCTTTGCTATGTCAGGTTTTATAAGACAAGATGAAACAGCCAACAAGTCAACTCTATAAACAAAATTACTTTGATCTTTTACTTTCTTATGCTCAGAGAGACCAAACAGGGACCCACGTAAAGCAAAGGCTTGATTTCCTTACTCGAATTTGCCAATCCTTTTGATACCTGTAGCCATGTAGTCAGTGTGGCTATTAGAAGCCCTTAACTTTTATTGGGTGATTAGTATGACTTCTTGTGTTTCTTCCCATTTCAGCACGGTTTAGTCACTGTATTCAGAATAATCTTTAAAATATCACTTCTTTCTCTTAACTCTTGATGCCTTCTGAAATTCTCCTGGTTATATTCAGTATTAAAGTGTGTGGCACACTCCAGTTAAACACTGATTTTTTATTTATTTGGTTATCTTGTCTCTATTTTAGTTTTGTCTCTCCTTAATAGTTCTGCTTTAGTCCCGTTTTGTCCATGAAGCCTTCTCTTAATGCTCCAGACCCTGCAGGTTGACTTAGTGCACATGTATTGAGTTCCTATACTGTGCCAAGCTCTGATGATGGAGAGATAAGGGCTTGTTCTAGGAACTCATAGTCTAATGGAGATCCTAGGTTATCATCTCCAAACTTCTATTGCATTTAACTCCAGCCCTTATCTTGGTATATTAAATTACAGTACAAACATAGAATCAATTCTTCCTTCTGTATATGACCAGTATAAAGCAAGTTTTTTTCCCTAAAATGTTTTCTTCAAATAATGTCATATTTAGTCCTTACAAAGTTTTTCCTATTTTGAGGCTCTCTCACTTATTTAAAAAAAAATTTTATTATTTTATTTTCAATAGCAATATAATGTTTGAAGAAGACAGATGAGCTTGAATGACTCCAATCAGTGCTAGTTTTGAATGCTTATAGAGGTTTTCTGATGGACCAGGTAAAAAAGGGCAGAGTATTAACAAATTAGGAATGATTTGGGGGGAGGTTATACTCATGACTTGTTGTAAAAATAACCTTTAAAAAAATCACTTGTAGGTATTGTAGGTAGTTCCTTTTTAGAGATCACAAATATTTACCTATAGAACAGTGATAAAACCAACTGTCTTAGTTTTATGTGAATGGGTATTTATGGATTGGAAAAACGTTTCTAGTGACAGTATTATATATGGCTTCAAAAAGTATTGCTTCTCTAACAACTTAATTGGAAATGAAGATGTTTCTCTTTAGGATACTTTTAGATGACTCAAAAAAACAAAGCAATGAGATGACTGTGTTGATGTATGTGAAGTTTGAATGAATTGTTCTGAATAAAATTTATGTGGCTTGTGATTTTAAGACATCCATGAAGCTAAATTAATAAAATAAGCGTTCATTATACTGATTCATGTAAGCATCCAAAGGTTTGTATATTTCAGATTGGTCAAAATGTAAAAAAGGTTTCATTGGGGAAAATTGGAGAATCTTTCATATTGAGGGTTGCTGGATATTTATTCACTTACGTAGTTCGCAAATTTTTGGGTAGTTGCAAGACTACTTAGCATAGTGAGAAACAGTTAAATGATACTTGTTGAACTAATACAGTTCTGTATATATTTACTTATTGTAGGGTTTCTTGGTGCCATGAAGGGTTGTACCTTACCAGAATTTCTCAGTTTCTTAGATGAAATCATTTTTTTGTATGTTTTCGGTTCTTTATGTTTTTTCCTCTAAAATTTGTACTATAAGATGTTTTGGATTAAAAACATCATTCAGTTTGATCTGCCTTCCATAGCGGATTCTCTTTGGATTTGTGGTCTGCCCTTAGATTGGCAGAATCAGTGGCCTGTGAAAGGGAAATAAGAGTTGGACTTACTACTTTTGAAACTTTATTAACCCTTTCTTCCTAGAGGACTGAGTTACCTCTGGAAGGCACAGGCTTAGGGAAGTCATTCAGCTGCATGCCTGTATAGTGTATTCTCAGTGATTTGTAGACAGTTTCAGACAGCATTAGAATACTTTTCCAG
The DNA here is from genome assembly GCF_024166365.1 of Elephas maximus indicus. NCBI lineage: Eukaryota > Metazoa > Chordata > Mammalia > Proboscidea > Elephantidae > Elephas > Elephas maximus. The sequence goes on from NC_064824.1 coordinate 44,753,691, forward strand.
AAACGAGCCTCAGATTTGTAAGTTGCCAAAACAATTCTTTTTTCTTTCTACTTAATGTTGGCTGCACGCATTGTAAAATTGAGATAAAGTAAGGCTGGCCATGGTTCCGGCCATGAAAGACATTGTCATTTTAATCAGAAATAATAATAATAATGATGTGTTAAAGATACTTTAATTCTGTCCACCCATTTCAAGGGGGGAAAAGTAAAACAATAGTAGTTGGTGTATTAACATTTGCATTTTATCTTTCATTAAATATCTATTTGTGTTTGGAGGGCAAGTAAAAGTAAGATCGATGGTCTTAGACCCAATGGCATTCTGACATGTAAAAAGACATGTATAGACAATTCATTAAAGTCAGTAGATAAATATAAAATAAAACATTTTACCTTGGATTCCAAGTAGTGTGCATTTGGGGGGAAAGAGGAGTTCTAAGTAAAGTTATACCTTCCCTCGAGAAAACTTGAAAATTGTCACATATGTGAGATTTTACCTGGGAGGCTTTTTGCAAGAGCTGGGCTTTCAGGAGCTACTAGAGTGGTGGTGGATAGCAGGGGAGAGGGCATTCGAGATGTGTTGGCACGGACCATGTCCAATTGTTCCAGCACCATTTATTGAAAAGGCTACACCTTCTCCATTGAACTGCCTTTGCTTCTTTGTCAAAAGTAATTGGGCACATTTGTGTGAACCTGTTTCTGGGTTCTATGTCTGTTCCATTGATCTATGTCTGTCCCTCCTCCAGTATCCCACTGTCCTGATTATTGCAGCTGGATAGTAAGCCTTAACACTGGAAAGAGTGATTGTTGCCACTTTTTCTTTTTCAGCTTTTTTTTTGGGTGGGCTGTTCTTGGGCCTTTCCCTTTCTGCATAAATTTTAGGATGAGCTTGTTTGTGTTTCAGAAATTTTGCTGATGTTTTGGTATGAATTGCATTAAACCTTGTGCATCAGTTAAGGGAGAACTGACATCTTTACTGTGTTGAGTCTTCCAGTCCATGAACACAGTGTGTCTTTCTGTTTAGGTCTTCTTTGAGTTCTTTTGTTAGCATTTGATAATTATCATCATACATATCCTATACATGTTTTGTTAGATTTGTATCTAAGTTTTATTTTTTTAGGACCAATTGTAACTGGTATTGCATCTTTTATTTCTGCTTCTGCTTGTTGGTATCAGTGTGTAGAAGTGCGGTTGATTTTGTGTGTTGATATTGTATCCCATGACATGACCTTACTGAACTCACTTATTGTAAGTTCTAGGAGTTTAGGATTTTTTTTTTTTTTCCCGTAGATCCTTGGAGGTGTTATACATAGATAATCATGTCACCTGCAAATGGTCTTTTTTAAATTTCTTTCTTTCTAATCAGTATGCCCTTAATTTCTTTTTCTTGCTTTATTGAAGTGGCTGGAACTTCCAGCACTGTGTTAAATAAGAGTGTAACAGTGAATATTCCTTGCCTTCTTTTTGGTCTTAATTGGAAAGTATTAGATATTTCACCGTTTAGTATGAAGTGAGCTGTAGATTTTTTTGTAGATGTTCTTTATGAGGTTGAGGACGTTCCCCTCTAGCCCTAGTGTACTGAGGGTTTTTATTATGGATAGGTGTTAAATTTTATTTTATACCTTTTTTGCATTGATTAATATGAACTTAGATTTTTCTCTCTTAGCTTGTTGATATGGTGGGCTGTATTGATTTTTGAATGTTGAATCAGCCTTGCATACCTGCAATAAATCCCACTTGGTTGTAATGTATTACTTTTTTTTTGTTTTTAAATTAATACACTGTTGGATTCTGTTTGGTAAAATTTTAGTGAGGACTCTTGTATCTAAGTTAGTGAAAAATATAGGTCTGTATTTTTCTTTTACTTGAGCTATTTTTGGTTTTGGTATCAAGGTAGTTTTGGCCTCATAAAGTGAGTTGGGAATAGTCTCTTCTGTTTTCTGGAAAAGATTGTATAAAATTGATTTTGGTGTATTACTTCATAAGGAGCCCTGGTTGGCATAGCAGTTAAGCACTTGGCTGCTAATAGAAAGATGTGGTAGTCTGCTGCCATAAAGACTGTAGACTTGGAAGCCCTACGGGCAGTTCTACTCTGTCCTATAAGATCACTATGAGTTGGAATCCACTTCACACAACAATAATATATTACTTTAATACTTTAAAAAACAAAACACAGATTATGCTCAGATGTAGTTGGCAGTAGGTGAAATTTACTTAATTAAAAAAAAGATGTTTTAGACTTGAGTACACCTTTTGCAGGAATATTTTATGGCCAAATGTCCTACCAAATTTCAGGTCCTATGTATTGCTGTTTTTTTCTAATGGTAGGAAAAAGGAAGCAGTTAGTACTAGTCACTAATGTATAAGCAGTACTTTGAATATAAAGTACTAAATTAACTGCTACTGGGTTCTGTGATTAGACTTACTGATTTACTATAACTTGGCTAAGGAGCTTGGCTGAATGTGAATTACATATCTGGAAATGAATTTGGAAATTGACACCACACACTGAAAACCCACTGCCGTCGAGTTGATTCCGACTCATAGCGACCCTACAGGGCAGAGGAGAACTGCCCCACACAGTCTGCTTAATTTTACAGATACAGAAACCAAGGTAGTGAGAAGTTTGGTAACTTGTTCAAGGTCACAGCTTGAGAAGTAGACTCCAAGTTCAGGTCACAGTCTACTAAAACAGCTGTTCTTAACTAGAGTGGAGCATTTTATCATCAGTGGGTCTTTGAAAAACAAAACAAAACAAAAAGCAAACACACATAATACATATATGTATACATGCATACATATATTTTATCTATGTAATTTTAAGCTACCGATCCCCAGGACTGATAAAATGACACTCAAGCATATGAATTTGAGAAAATATATTTTGATGCACATCATTGGCTAAGAACCACTATATTAAACCCTGCAGACAAGCCTTTTATGCATTTTTTTTTCTTTTAGAAAATAGTGGTATTAACCACTTGAATTTACTTTGCTAGAATAAATGTACAGGTAGAGATTTCAAGTTTCGCACAATTTTAAATTGGGAGATGCCTTTAAAAATTAATATATATAAATAATTTTTGCTCTTTTTTTAGGACTACATGTTTAAAGTCACTATGTGAGCTTAAGAACATAAAAATATAATTTGATTTGCTTTTTCAATTATCATGTCACATCCAGTGTTTGGTTAGAGACATGAGGGTATAGAGACAATAAAGAATTCCCTTAAGGAGAGGTGAGGAGATGGTCATCTTTCCCATAGGCTATCTTTCCACCTATGTAAAACATCAATCAGATGATATACTAGATCTAGAAAATCATCCTGAAATCTTGATTTTCCTTTAAAAGAAAAGTTGAATTTTTTTTTTTTTTAATTTACTAAAAGAAGTCAATTAGTTTATCTTTTCTCTAGACTATTGTGTGCCGTCGAGCAGACTCCAACTCATAGTGGCCCTATAGGACAGAATAGAACTACCCTCCATAGGGTTTCCTAGGCTATAGTTTTTACAGAAGCAGGTTGCCAGGTCCTTTCTCTCTCAGAGCTGCTGGTTTCAAACCGCCGACTTTTTGCTTAGCAGCCGACCACTTAACCCATTGTGCCACCAGGGCTTAACCATTGCACCACCACTGCCATCAAGCCAATTCCGACTCATAGTGACCCTGTAGACAGAGTAGAACTGCCCCACAGGGTTTCCAAGGAGCAGCTGGTAAATTTGAACTACCAGCCATTTGGTTAGCAGCTATAGCTCTTAACCCCTATGCCACCAGGGCTGCCTTTCTAGACTAGGGGTAGCAAATACATGGTCCTGATGTTTTCCCGGCCTCTTCAACTCTAAAACACTGGGCCTCAAAATCCTCAATGGTAGCCATTATTAATTGATTGGAATTGACACCAAAGGTGAAATCTATTTGGCATTTCTGCTTGAGGCATTTCTACTTTTTGTCGGTTTTGTTTAAGTAGTGTTTCTATGCCTCACTAGACTCTCCTTTTGGAAATTGAAAATAATTATGTAGTGATTTTTAACAGGAATTAAATGGGTGATAATTCACAAAGCCCCCCTTCTTTATAAAAGGAACAAAATAATCAAAAGGCAGGTTAACTAGACGTTGAAATTAGGACATTATTGTAAGATAAGGGTTTACAAACCAGAGCTGGTTTCCAGCTGGCAGCCCGTTTTTGTATAGTCCATGAGCTGTGAGTGGTTTTTACCTTTTTAAATTATTGAAAAAAAGATTTTTAAAGGCGATTTTGACATGTGCAAATTACAGGAAATTCAGTTTTCAGTGACCATAGAGTAGAGTTTTGGAAACCCTGGTGGCGTAGTGGTTAAGTGCTACGGCTGCTAACCAAAGGGTCAGCAGTTCGAATCCGCCAGGTGCTCCTTGGAAACTCTATGGGGCAGCTCTACTCTGTCCTATAGGGTCGCTATGAGTCGGAATCGACTCGACGGCACTGGGTTTGGGTTAAGTAGAGTTTTATTGGAACATAACTGTGCTCATTCGTTTACTGTCTGTGGCTCTTTTTGTGCTGCAATGGCAAAGTTTAGTATTTGTGACAGAGACCATATGGCCTGCAAAGCCTAAAATATTTACTGTCTGGCCCATTACAGGAAAAAGTTTGCCAATCCCGGTTTTAAGATAATAATGTGGGCAGTTAAGTTATTGCTGTTGGATTATTTGATAAAAGAGTAAAATTATTCTGTTGGTATTTTCAACAAGTTTCTGAAAAGGAATAATTTAGAAAATGGCTGCTTTCTGTGTACACATAAGTAATAGTAACAGCTGTTTGTTTCCCTTTATTTATAAAATAAAATTGACATAGAGTTACCCGTCCTAGTTTACAGTGTCAACTCATGCTATCATTTCTTCCACAGTTGAGAGGAAGTCCATGATACAGATACTAGTTTATAATTACGTCTCCATGATAGTACACTGTAGAGTAGTGGGTCTCTAACCTTTTTTGTCCCGAGACCCCCTTAGATTCTTAAAAATTTAGAACCCAGAGAACTTTTGTTTATGTGGGTTATATCTTTACTATTTATCCTGTTAGGAGTTAAAACAGAAATGTCTAAAGTACTTATTAATGTGTTCAAAAATTACAATACTAAATTTGCTGTATGTTAAATAAAAGAACAGATATTTATGAAAAATAATTATTTCCTAAAACAAAATATTTTTGTAAACCTCTTTAGTGATTGTTTTGGTAGAAGACAATTAATTGGATTCTCATTTCTCTTTTTCCATTCAGTCTGTTGTGATGTGTTTTGATTGAAATATACGAAGGAAACCTGGCTTCACACAAATACATAGAAAAAGGAGGAGTATTTTAATACCATTTTCAGATAATTGTGGATGTTTTTCTTTGCTATCATACTAAACTCAACAAGGGGTAGTTTCTTTCTTTCTAAAATCAGATTTATTTTATTTTTTAATTGTGTTTTAGGTGAAACTTTATAGCACAAATTAGTTTCTCACTCAAAAATTTGTGGACAAACTGTTTTGTGACGTTGATTGCAATTCCTGCAATGTATCAGCACTTTCCCCCTTTCCCTTGACACTCCAAGTTCCCTGTGTCCGTTTGTCCAGGTTCCCTGTCCCTTTCTGCCTTCTCATCTTTGGTTTTGGGCAGGTGTTGCCCATTTGGTTTCAGATACTTCATTGAACTAAGAAGCACATTACCCACATGTGTTATTGTTTGTTTGATAGGCCTGTCTAATCTTTGGCTGAAAGGTGGACTTTGGGAGTGGCTTCAGTTCTGAGTTAGCAGGGTGTCTGGGGGTTCCTCCAGTCTATCAGACCAGTAAGTCTGGTCTTTTTTTTTTTTTTTTTGAGAATTTGAATTTTGTTCAATATTTTTCTCCTGGTCTGAATAGAACCCTCTATTTTGATGCCTGTCAGAGTAGTTGGTGGTGGTAGCTGGGCATCGTCTAGTTCTTCTGGACTAAGGCTGGTGGAGGCTCTAGTTCATGTGGTCCTTTAGTCCTTTGAACTGATATTTTCCTTGTGTCCCTAGTTTTCTTTATTCTTCTTAAGTCAGGTGTATTTAAGTATAATTTACAGAGTAAAATGTATGTTTTTAGATGTACAATTACATGAATTTTGATTTAACCTGTATAGTCATATAGTCACTAATGCAGTCCAGGTATAGAAAAAGTTTCCTCATGTACTTTTGTAATCAATTCCCTCCCCTCATCCCCAGCTCCTGACAACCTCTAATCTGATTGCTCTTTCTCTAATTTTGTCTTTTCCAGAATATCTTGCAAATGGAATCATATAGTATATAGCCCATTGACTCTGGCTTCTTAAACATTGAGCATACTATGTTGAAATTCATCCATGTTATTGCAGCTATCACTAGTTCATTCCTTTTACTGTATGCATGTTTGTTTATCCATTTACTTGTGATAGACATTGGGTTGTTTCCAGTTTTTGGCAATTATAAATAAAGCCACTGTAAATATTTGCGTACCGGTTTTTGTGTTGACGAATGTTTTCATTTCTCATAGATAAATACCTAGGCATGCGATTGCAGAGTATTATGGGAAGTGTATGTTTAGATGGAAGAAGCTGCCAAACCGTTTTCCACAGTGGTTGAACCTTCTTGCATTACCACCACCAACTTTTGAGAGTTCCAGTTGCTCCACATACTAATGAACACTTGAGTCAATTTTTTTTTGGTATTAGCTGTTCTAATTGGGGTGTGGTGGCATTTCATTGTGGTTTTTATTTGCATTTGCGTAATGATGCTGGGCATCTTTTCACATGGAATTTGCCATTCATATCTTTTCTTTGGCAAAGTGTTTGAATCTTTTGCCCGTTTAAAAAAATTGGGTAGTTTATTTTCCTATTATTGAGTTGTAAGAGTTCTTTATGTATCCTGAGTATCAGGATACATAAAGATATGTGTTTTGCACATATTTTCTTCCAGTCTGTGACTTTCTTGTTTCTAAACAGCAGTTTTGGAAGAGTAGTGGTTTTGATATTGATGAGAACTGATTTACCAGTTCTTTCTTTTGTGGCTCATGTGTTTTATGTTCTTTCTAAAAATTCTTTCATAACTTGAGGTCAAAAATGTTTTTACATGTTTTCTTTTACAAGTTTTATAGTTTTAGGTTTATGATATGTTTTGGGTTAATTTTCCTATATGGCATGAGATAGGGATTGAAGTTCCTTTTTTAATTTTTGCATATGAATGTCCAATTGTTTCAGCATCAGTTGTTGAAAAGACTGTTTTTCTTTGTTGAATAGCTGTGGCATTTTTGTTGTATATCAATTGACCGTATTTGTGTGTTTGTCTGTTTTGGGGCCCTCTATTCCATTTCATTGATGTTTGTGTCTGTTTTTTCACTAAGATCACACTGTCTTGATTGCTGAAGCTTTAAAGTAAGTCTTCAAATCAGGTAGCATGAATTCTCCTTTGTGCTTTTTTTCAGAATTGTCTAACCATTCCAGTTCCCTTACTCTTCCATGTGAGATAAGAGATAGTTTCTTAAAAGCTGGTTGCGTTGTGGAATCTGAAACTCGGTGAACTTTTGTCCACTGTTACATTAAAATATATTGGTCTGTCTAGCACATGGAATGAATTTTTTTTACTCATGAATGCTTTTGTAACATCACACATAATTCATCTGGAGAATACTGGTTCTTGGAGTTATGCAGGCCTTCTCAATATTGGCATGTTTCATTATACAGTATTTCAAAATCACCATTGACCTAATCAGAAAAGCATTTTTAAAGTATTGAGAAGGTGTGTCACTCTTAACAGTGGTAAATACACGTTTTCAAAAATTCTTTTTCTTCTCTTGAGAGCTCAACTTTTATCATTGGCAGTACATGCTATCAGTTGTTTTTCTTGAAGTAACAGGTTCACTGTGTTCATTTTTGAGACCATGGCTGCCAGATGCCCAAGTATGAATAATCTTAGTTTGCAGCTCACTCATACAAAGGGCGTTTTCTTGAGGCAGCCGTCATACTTGAGCATGCAGCCGAAGTGCTTTTGCTTACTTCCCATTGTATAACAGAGAAGATTGAAAAGAAGCCTACTCAAAGGTTGAGACTTAATAAAATTAACGCTTTCTATCTACTGTGTCATCAAGGACATTCTTAAGTGAAACTGCCTTTTCCAGAGAAATCTCGTGATATGTGTGGTCATTTCCTACAATATCCTACCTGGAAACCTAAACTAATGTTATAATACTGGGAAGACAGTAAATAATTGACATTGTATGAACACTTGGAATTGGCATATTGGGAGACAACCTCTTATTTTAAGAGCTAATACAATTATATTAAGTTGTTTTATTATCTTATAGGTGCTATACTTGGCAGATCAGAAACTCAAGAGTGTATTTTCTATAATGCTAACTGGGAAAGAGATAGAACTAATCGAACTGGTGTTGAGCCCTGTTATGGTGACAAAGATAAGCGGCGGCATTGTTTTGCTACTTGGAAAAATATTTCTGGTTCCATTGAAATAGTGAAGCAAGGTTGTTGGCTGGATGATATCAACTGTTATGACAGGTAAGGAAACATTTTATTTTGTATGATAACGTTGAGTGATTTTCATTCCTCTCCCCTCCTTAAAGGTGGATGATCAGTGCATGGATTTTAACTTAAATGTTTCTTGCTTTTTAAGATGGGATTATAAAAAGCATTATAACATGCTCTAATGACAGAGTATTTTAAAGTAATAAACATGGTATGTTTATGTTTATCTTTTTTTTTTTAATCATCTACCAAATAGTGAGAATTCTAGATAAGAAGCATTTCTTCACTGATTTTTTTTTTTTGTAAAAACCTTTTGATTTTTTTTTTTTTTGGTGCCAATTTTCGGGAAAAAAGGCTCTAAAAATTGCTTTGAAAGACAGTATATCTGCTGTACAATCTATTCTCAAAAGAATAAAGCTTAATCGTAGTATTTAATTTCCTTCTTTATGTATCTAGGAGAAATTGAACTTAGTACATTTCCCTCCCCTTTTTTTTCTTGCAAAGTAGGCCTTTGTTCTTTACCCCAAGAGACATTTTAACTTGACATTGAGAATTACATCAGAACTAACACAGTCCTCATAGAAAGCTGCATTTTATTTAAAAGATCTTGTTTAAATTGTTTTATTCTGTACTGGCAGTGAAATACCGTGATCATTTTATTGAGCGCCTGTCATCTTTCCATAAGGCATCCCATAGATGGGTTGATCAGTTAGCTGCTTCAGGTCACAGGATTTCCACTGGGGTGGGTGCTGATGACTGGCAGAGACATTTTAGAGCCAAAAAAGTGTTGGTTGATATACTCACTGAACACTGTAGATACCTCCTGGTCCCTTTTCAGGAGCCTAAACTGATTCCTGGAAATCTGTGATCAATTCATCATGTCTGACTAGTATTAAAATTGACTGAATAAACCCATGAAAATTGAATTTGCTCCACTTTTCATGAGAAATCGAAACACAGTCATTTAGGTACATATTTAGTATATGCTAAGTCAGTAAATTATCCAAGAATTCTTTATAGTTATACATTTTAGTTGCATTACTGTTTACAGAAGTAATCATTAAGTGATCATTGCTATTATGAAAGGTAAGTAGGAGGAAATTGGGGGGAAAAACGAGGTTTGAGGATCATCTTTATCTCAAACTAGAAAAAAAAAAAAACCAACCACACTGCCATTGAGTGGATTCTGACTCATAGTGACCCTATAGCACAGAATAGAACTGCCGCATAGAGTTTCCAAGGAGTGCCTGGCGGATTTGAACTGCTGACCTCTTGGTTAGCAGCTGTAGCACGTAACCACTATGCCACCAGGGTTTCCTGTCTCAAACTATCTTTTATTAATTAGTTGAAATCAGAGATCCCTATTCTTCTTGTGGTAAAAATCTACTGTATTTCATTTGGGTGAGACCCAGAACCATTTTCACTTAGATAGAACTTTGGTACGGATAACAGAGCGTGGGCTGTTTGGTACACATGCTTGCTCTTCTATTATTACACCAGATTTGTTTCTGGGGCATTTAAGCTAATTAAAAAAAATTTGGATTTTTATTTTTGTGCCCTAAATTTTATTGAAAAACAAGTAATAGGGATAGTAAAAGAATAGAAAGGAAGAGTCAAGAAATACCAAAGTATGGAGGAAAAGACAAGAGTTTTTAGTTTTTGGTACATACCCCCCCCAAAAAAAGTATATATATAGTTTTTAGTTTTTATGTTCATGAAATTGCATGGGGAAAAGTAATTTTGTGTAATTTCTTGGCGTTTAATCATGTCGATGATCTTCTGTGTTCTGAAGCATAATTCTAAATATAACAAATTAGTTTTTAAATTTGTACGTTTCTGTCTATAAATTGTTAAAACTTAGCTTTCATTTGTCTTTTCATGTCCTCAAAACCAAAACCAAACCTGTTGCCGTCGAGTCGATTTTGACTTATAGTGACCTTATAGGACAGAGCAGAACTGCCCCAGAGTATTTCTGAGGAGCAGCTGGTGGATTTGAATTGCTGACCTTTTGATTAGCAGCTGAGCTCTTAACTACTGTGCCGCCAGAGCCCCTTTTTTTTGTCCTACTGAACAGATATTAGTATAGCTTTTGTTTCAAAGTTTGATATGGTAACACTGCCCTCTGTCTGAAATTTCTTGAGCTTTTCACTTTTAGAGTTGAAATTTAACCTTAATATTTTAATAACCATCACAGAATTTCACAGTTTATTTGTAAGATGTGTCTTTAAATTCACCTCATGCTTATTAGCAGTATTTAAAAGTGTGATTTGTATTTTTCTTTTCATAGTCATGGCTATTTCTCAGTGCTTGGTTAGATTTTGTTCTAGAGGCCAAATAGATATCATCTTAACAACTTTGGTTCTATATAGAGTTGCCCATTTTTTTCCCTTTGCATTAACCTATCTAACTCTAAACAGTTTTTGAGTTACTAAGTCCTGTTGTTCGTTGTTACATATTTATTCTCTGCCTGTTGCTTATCTCAGCCCTGTTCATTGTGCTCCAAAAAATTACGCCTTTAATTTCCAAGCCTAGTTTGGGTGTCTGATGTTGAAGTATGTTCTGCTCCTGAGATAGATGCTAGTATCAGTTTTTATTTTCTACTTTTATATATAGTTTTTCTAGCCATGAAATTGGAAAACTATTCCCTATGGCAAGAGCATTTATAGACCAAATTTTCTCATTGGCTTTATGTTCATATTGAAGCTTTTCTAATAATTAAAATACAAAAAAGATGGTTGCCTTGGACTGGTAGTTAAAAAACAAATTAAGGCAATCGTCTCAAAAAGCAAATGTGATTATCATAAAATTAGCAGTTGATTTTTTTCTGATGAAATTTATTAATAGGAATCCAGGAACATTTTTGCCTTTTAAGAATTGATCATTGGATATTAATAAAAGTCCTGAAATTGAATATAATATAAATCCCTGAGAAGAACTTTAGAAAAATACTTCTGTAGGTTAAGTGTAATAATGTTGATTTTGATATTTTCTCCTCTGTTTGTTTGTAGGACTGATTGTATAGAAAAGAAAGACAGCCCTGAAGTATATTTTTGTTGCTGTGAGGGTAATATGTGTAACGAAAGGTTTTCTTATTTTCCGGAGATGGAAGTCACACAGCGTAAGTTCACAGGGAAAATACATAGGTCCACTGAAGTAGTAAATTGAAAATATAGTTGTATTGGGTGAAATAATTTATTCCTACCTCCTCTATTTTTTCCCTAAAATTTGACAAATAATATATATAGTGAGTTGGTTTTTTACCTTCCTTTTCTATAGCTACTTCGAATCCAGTTACGCCTAAGCCACCCTATTACAACATCTTGCTTTATTCCTTGGTGCCACTTATGTTAATTGCGGGGATTGTCATTTGTGCATTTTGGATGTACAGGCATCACAAGATGGCATACCCTCCTGTACTTGTTCCAACGCAAGTAAGTTATTATCTCATACTTTGTGCTGTTTGAAAATGATGTATATTTGAAGAAAAAATATTTTAAGGTTTTAAAATAAGTGGGAATCTTTTTATTCTTCTTATAATCCTCTTTTTTTTTTTTTTAATTGCCTTTAGTGAAACCTATTAGATTGTTGAAAATCGTTTTCCTTTGGAGTTAAATTTTGAACGCTTATTGCCATGGGAACTGTAGCTAATTCTGCAACATTAATTTGCTGTGCCCTAAACTTTTCTTATTTAAGGGTTGAGGTAGAGTAGAATGAGGGGTATTCCCATTCCTGTTCTTCTTTAGAGAGTTTTACTTTCATTCTAGTACTTTAAAGTATGAGATATACCCTGCTTTGTTTCTTAATAAGTAATTAATGGTGGAGAAGAAGTGATACCACAATCCTTTCTTTCCCTTTCATCCTTTCTTCCATTCCTAAGTTTCTGTGTCTTTTTCAAGACTACTTGCCAGAACATCCTTTTAACCATAGGAAGGGACCCGAGAAAGTGAGGAAAAGAGAGGTTTCTCAAGGCTTCAGAAAGATAGATTGATAAAAAATTTTGTGTTAGGGAGCAGCATTTCTCATCATGTGTTGTCAGTAGTTCCAGGGTTTTTTGTTTGTTTGTAGTATATCAAGTGTGTACTGAAGACTAAATACTTTTTTAATGCCCTTAATTCTTACCTCTACCAAAATATTTCTGAAAGATAGATGTGGTTGGTAATAGATTAAATTAATTAAATTTTCCTCATTTTTTTTTTTTTTTATACCATGTGGACAGTTGGCCCTTATCCAGTGTTTTATAAGGACTTTTAGTAGTTAATACTGTAAAAGTCCAGGAAAGCTGATAACTTTTGGGTATACTTGCTGAAGACATCTCTGAACTCTAGTTTTTACTGTGTGTCTTATAACTCTTAGGATCAGATTACCTTGGCCTTCTGGATCTCTTGGTTTAACTTTGGTTTTCTAATACCTTAGGATTAATTGTTAAAACTTGATAGAAGAAAATGGTAAAGTCCTACAATTCAGTGACCAAAACAACTCCTTCCCTCTAAGCTCTATTTACATAACACGCTTCTTTCTCAGGACTTGCAGCAATCTGTTAGCATTAGGTCATTGATCCCCATAATCTTTGGAAGATGTGTATATGGCGGTATAAGCCAAAGGAAAAATGCTTTGTTCAGTAAATTAGGTAAACATGCTATCTTATACAACTTAAATATTTTAATTTTTAAACAGTAATTAATTTATGGGCTAATTAAAAATCATATGTAAAAGTATTTTAAAATAACAGTTTTAATGCCTAACTGACATATGTATAGTTTAGTCCAAATAGCCATAGGACACATTTATCCTCTGTTGATTGTAACCATTTTTCATTAGTATTTAAATTTAGAAGAGATAGTATACAGTATGATAGTTTCCTGAACTTATCCTAGATTTGTGATATGATAGAAACAAGCTGGAGACTACATTTAAAAACAAGCTTGTTAAAGTTTTTAAAAGATAGAAGGACTTTTCAAATAATGCTACAATTTTATAGGCAATATTGGTTTGTAAACAATATTCATAACAAATGGTTAAGCCATTTTTTAAAGGTCTGAATATTCTGTATATGAGGCCACTTTATTTAGAAGTGTTAATTCAAGGGTTTTGACTTCTAAAAAGGAAAAATGTAACACTATTCATAAATGACTAAGTATCAGAGATCTTCAGTGAGTTTCCATTTTTGTGGATTTTAGGTATTTGTAGCCCTGGTTGATGTTACTGTACACATTTAGGTAGTACTTTGTTCTGTGGTGAATGCACATGAATTATATGAATTGCTTAACAATAAGGAATAAATTTAAAGGTTTTGTGCTGAAGGGACCTGGAATGATTAGGCTTTGTTATGAAAAATAAAAGACGTATCTGACTTTATGCTTTCTTTCTGTTGTAAGCTATGTTGTGGAAAAGGGGTATTGTCAGCAATGTGGAACTGCGTTTGTGCTATTTCTCATTGTCTCTGAAACAGAAATAATATGGTGTCATGCTTTTACGTTATATTTTGTGATGAGAGGTTGATACAAGCTGTAGTTCTGCAGGAATCATTAGTGTACTTTTTGTTATAAAAAGCTCAGTTTTATCTCCTGTTTAAAAATAGTGATTGAAAATTACATCACCATTTATTAAATACAGTGTACTTGGGTACTGTTAAGTTTTATATATATATATATGAATAATATATACATATATACACATGTACATTTTATATATATGTGTGTATATGATATATATAAACTATATGTATGTATATATATAAAGGAACTCTGGTGGCACAGTGGTTAAAGTGCTCAGCTGTTAACTGGAAGGTCAGTAGTTCGAACCCACCTGCCACTCTATAGGAAAAAGATGTGGCAGTCTGCTTACATAAAGATTATAGCCTAGGAAATCCTGTGGGGAGTTCTACCGTGCCCTATGGGGTCACTATGAGTTGGAATCGATTTGACGACATACAACGACAGCATATATATAGGCAGTCCCTGGGTTATAAACGTCCAAGTTACGTGCAACCCATATAGTTACAAATGAACCTTCATATTAAAAAATTTGAGGTATATACAGTGGGCACATCAAAGCATTATTATTACTGTATTATTATCTTACAGATGTTTTAGTGTACCTGGAAGTATTTCTTTAGTGTTTTTTTAATGCATAGAAAGGTACACTATATACTAAGTCAAAACATTTGACTGATGTTAGGATCTGTACCTGTTTTGACTTTCCTACAAATTTGACTTTAAGACAGACTTAGGAATGGACCTTGTTTGTAATTTGAGGGCTGCTTCTCTGCGTGTGAAAACCAAACCCATTGCCATTGAGTTGATTCCGACTCATAGCGACCCTATAGGACAGAGTAGAACTGCCCCATAGGGTTTCGAGGGAGCACCTGGTGAGTTTGAACTACCGACCTTTTGGTTAGTAGCCGTAGGTAGCTCTTAACCACTATGCCACCAAGGTTTCCATACATAAGCTTTTTTCCAATGATTACCAAACGCTGACTTGCATATGAGGTTTGTCTTTGGAATTGGTTAAAAAATACAAATTCCTGGATCCACACCCCTGAAAATATAGGATGTGTAACTTCAGATATTGTGTTTTTAATAAGCTTCCCGGGTGATTCTGTTGAACAGCCAGGTGTGGAAAGCACTGATATAATTTTCCCTCTCAGGGTTGTTTATGTAGTTTAATGCCCATTTTTAAATTAAAAAATTGAGACAGAGCAAAGCTCATGAATAGCAGAGCTGGATCTGAACGAAGAACTCTTCTGACACTGAATTTTTACTCTTAATGCTTATGCTGTTTTTCCTCTCTTTTTTAAAGAAAACAAATGTTTTTGGTGTTTCAGGTAGTGCAGTAACATCTCTGCCATCTCAAAATTATCTGTAGGCTAATTTATTTTCCTACTTTTGGATGTTGGATAATTTGTACGACTACTAAAATGAACAGTAACATCTCATATTAACATTGTCTCGCATAGGACAAAAGGGAATATAAGCAAATCGTAGATATATGTTGTTGTTGTTAGGTGCTGTTGAGCCTGTTCCGACTCGTAGCGATCCCATGTACTACAGAACAAAACACTACCCACTCCTGCACCATCCTCACAGTTGTTGCTATGTCTGAGCCCATTGTTGCAGCCACTGTATCAGTCCATCTCATAGACATATATATATATAGAAGGGCATGTTCCTGTGTTTTCCATTAGGAATTTTTTTAGCATGTTTTAAAATAAGGTATATAAATGTGATGAGATTGTAGGTATAGATTTCTGTGCTTCTGAGTTGAAGCTGCCAATGCCTCCTAGTTGTTCAGGACTTTCTGGAAGAGCAGGAGAAGTATGGGGAGATGTACAAATACGTTTGAAGTTTTAAGATGACTTCTGTATTCCACATCTGATTTTTGTCTCCATGTTCAGATTTTAATTCCAGGACCAGTTAGGAAAGATCTTAGATTCTTGTTACGGACTTCTGGAACATCCTTTCTCCAGATTTTTCAAACCCGTTTAGATACTGACATAAAATTTGCCATTTCTTTTCTTAGGGAACTCTTTCCCCAAAGCTTTGGCGAAAGGCTGGTTTGTGAATGAACTGTGGTCTGTTGTGAAACATCGGTCTCATAATATGACTGTCATATTGAAGAGTCACTGCTACAGTAGGAACTGTATTTGAAGAGAATTTACAGTGATTCTCAGGCAGAGGAAACAAAAGTTACATACCCTGTACTCACTCACTGGCTTGATCTCAAGTTGTTTATTCCCTTTAGGGGATAAAAGATTAGTCCCTCTGGGGCATTCTGGAGGACTAAGAGGATACCCACATACAGATATGTATCTTCTCACTAAGTTAGTTCTGGCAGTTAAATGGTGGGATTCTTTATTTTTAAGACATCATATTATTTAGAATTTCTAGTTTCATTAATAATTTTATTTTGAAGAAGTGACTTAGGGATATTTTAAAATCTGGTCTTAAATTATGGTTCTTAGTAACCAATAGAAAATATTGGTTCTAAAATAATCTTAGCCCAGTTAAACATACAGGAAAGTTTTTTTTTTTTTCAATTTTTTAAATTCAAGCCATTCGTCTCCCTTTTCAACCCATAACTACTATGTTTTGAACATTATTTCATGATATCATTGTCTTCCCAGTCATTCTGGATGATGGCATTGGACATAGTACTTCTTGTCATTTACCAAGTCCTGTTAATTCAACTTTTCACCTTTACTGATGCTGTCGTAGTTGAAGACGTTACACCCGAGGCTGGATTATTTCTGTAATCTCTTAACTAGTCTTCTTGCAGTTTCTCTTCCTTCTTTTTACTGTTGCTAGAATAGCATTGTACATATATGATTATGTTACTTATATGCTTAAAAATATTTGAGGGCTCCCAGTGATCCACAGCAAAGAATACGAAGTTTGGAGCATGGCATATGTGGTCTTCCATACTCTACCTTTTGAATCTTTCCTCCCGTTACTACCTTGGCCATCCATTATATGCATCTGAAATGGCATTAGTTATGTACCGTCCTTGAAAAAAATTGAGAAATTGTGTGCAAATCATTTTCCATCTTATGTGATTCAGATGAATAACCTCAGTTGAGAAAGACTCATCGTCTTATATGTACATGTTCCATTCTTCCACTAGATTGTAAACTCCTTGAAGACATGGAATGTATTGTAATCATTACTGTATCTAATACAGTGTCTTGTATGTAATAACCAGTCTGTGTTTGCTGAATTGAATTTGTTTCATTTAGAGTTATATTAAGGTGATATTTTAGTATACCCAAGGATTCCGTTAGTAAACATCCAGGTGCTTTAGGACTTTGTCTTAAGATAAATCTTGAGGATGTATTTTTTGGGGTTGAATAAGTTGTAATAGTCCTTTATTCTAAGAGAATGACGTTATTAAGTTGTTCATGCAGTCACAGGCTGAAGCATACCCAGGTCACTTTTCTTCTTTTGCCTGTGCTGCAACTGTCTTTGCACATGTAGGAAGATGCTCTGTAGTCTGAAGTGAGTAAACTGAATGCAAACTGGTTTTTCTATTGCAACTGAGTCATGAATTGGAGGGAATTGATGCATTGAGTCTATTATTAAGGAGTATTTTTGTGGTTAGACTTAATGTGGTTTCGGTAAAAATGTTTACATCATCTTTATAACCATATGTGAGCTTAAGTTTACTGCTTGTGAGATCTATATTTGTGCTAATAAAAAAATACTATTTTATAAGGAAATGAATTTTAGAGTAAAAAATTACCTGCCTTTTACCAAAGTATTAAGTTAGCTTTTTGTTTGTTTTTTAAACGTTATCTGAATAGCACTTCAGTATTGCAGTATTAATATTTTTTCTTAGTGCCACCAGCCTCTTCAGTCCTTACATAATAAAAAGTCATGACATTTTGTCTAGGTTTTGGTCTGATAAGGACTAAAGATTTTCAGATGTTTGGGATACCTGAGTTGGGTTTAAAAAATAGCTCCACTGGCCTTAATATTAAAGTAATAATTGGTAGTCATTTCATGCTATGTCAAATTACTATCGATTGAGAAACCACGCCATCTGTGAAAATACTTTCTAGGATTTTCCTATTGAACGTGAGCCTGTGCACCCTTCTAAAATTAATACAGCACTGAAAGGGTAACAAAACATCATTCAGCCAAGTCAGTTTAGGAAAGGATGGTGCTTCCTTATTTGGGGAAATGCAGAGGAAATTTACAAAATTTTGTTAAGAGTATTTAATATCATGCTAATATTAAGTTATACTTAAAAAATAAATACTATATCCGTAGAAGCACATCTTGAAATAGGTTGACTCTGAATAATCAGCTTTTTTGAACACATCTTTCTCCGCCTCTCTTTTCACTCTTCTGCTTAAAAAATTAAAAATTTGTGCTTGTTGTAACAAGTTATACAGAACAGTGCAAAAAAAAAAAATCATTTGCTCCTCCTTTTTCCCTTTCTCTTATCACTTTTCTGAAATAATCAATTTTAACAGGTTGGTGTGTATCCTTTGACACATTTCTCTAATTTTTATATTAGAGAAATACGTTCAAGTATATACTTTTTTTTTATAAACTATAAAATTTATTCCACAACAGCCTTCCTTTAATTTAACAGTATATCGAGGACTGCTTTTCTGCTCAGTACTTTAGTCTTATTTGTATTAAATGATGTGCTTAAAAGTATGAAATTTGATGAAGCCTTGTTTTCTGCTCGTGGAATACGAAGATTTGGTATGTTTTATTAGCCTTGAGTTTGTGTTAGGTTTCTATTAAGAACTAGAATTTCCATTTCAAAAATATTTTTAACGGTATTATTTTACCATGTTTGAAATATTTTGATATATATACATATATATTAGTCTTAAGCATCTTTTTTTTTTTTTTTTTTGCATAATGCCTAAAAAACAGTACAGGAATACTACATATGTCTTTCTTTTGTTCCCCACCTTGGTGTGTGATTATTTTTGTAATGGCCACCTAAATTACATCATGCTTTATATATACTTCTAAACAAATTATGGGGAGAAGTATCAAATTATCCATAGACATGCATAAAATTACTCTTGTGTCCTCTTAAAGTGCACAGACAGGTACTTGGAAATTAGCTGCAATACCATATCCAAAAGCAAAAAAGGGGGAAGGGGAAAAGAGAAAAAAATAAAACATTTATCAAAAGCTTAAAAGAAGTTCATGCTGTTGCTGGTGTTAGGTTCTGTCGATTTGGTTCTGACTCATAGTGACCCCATGCACAAGAGAACAAAACCCCACCTGGTCCTGCACCACCCTCACAATCGTTGCTGTGTTTGAGCCCATCGTTGCAGCTACTGTGTCAATCCATTTTGGTGAGAGTCTTCCTCTTTTTCCCTGACCCTCTACATCTTTTTTCTACATTACCAAGCATGATGTCCTTCTGTAGGGACTGGTCCCTCCTGATACCACGTCCAAAGTATATGAGACAAAGCCTCACCATCCTCACTTCTGAGGAGTCTTCTGGCTGTACTCTTCGAAGACAGACTTGTTCATTCTTCTGGCAGTCCATGGTATTTCAATATTGTTCACCAACACCGTAATTCAAATATTTATCAAAAGCTTAAATTAATACAGCACATTAAAATTAATCAAAGCACCTGATTTCTAAACATGACTTCCATTTATAAATTTAAAATCTTGAATTCAGTTTTCCTTTTGCCTTGTGCAGAGCCCCATCTGCCAATTTACAAATGGGACTGATACATGTAGACCAGAGTACATAATTTATCTTTTTTCTTGTCTGGTAAGGAGATGGTAGCTAGGAAGAAGCAAGTTTGCTTTTCTCCTTAGTCTCCATTTCCTGGACCTCATTCTAGACCTGTTTCTTCATTCCTAGCTGCCTCATCACCATAAAATCTTTTTCTATTAATTTAAGACAATGAAAATGAAAGAAAAAGTCAGTTTTTAAATGAAAGCTGCTTGTATCAAATGGGCTGGAAAGTGTTCAGGGTGTTTTTTGTTAACACCCTGGCCTTAACCACTTGTCTAATGATGAATGCCTTCAGTGTGCAGGCACCGTGCTTCCGGATGTGTCATGATAATAAGTGGTGCAGAGATAGTCCTTACTTGCCCTTCTGGAGCCTACAGTTAATATGTAGGTGAAGTAAAAACAGATTGTTTTACTTTAGAGCTAGGAAGTGAAAGGTAAAGAGAGTAAGAAGGGAGTTGCTTCAGTACCCTTTAGGGAAAGAGTGGAGGGAAGAAGGAGGTACACCTGATTCCAGTTTTGTAGTGATTGGGCAAAGAGCCACATCTGGCTTTTGTTGTGAAGAAACAGTGTGGTTGGCTAATGTTAAGTGCTCAGTAAGTATCAGCTGTTGTTGCCAACACAGGAAACGACTTCAAAATTATACTCAAAAGAGATCATTTTTATTGAAACCATTCTGCTACATATCAAAGTCAATGCTTTGAAATTTATTTAGTGTAATAAAAGATTTCATTTTGAATACTGTATCAAGCACTATACTGAGCACTTTACACATATTAACTCATTTAATCTTTGAACACTTCATGATATAGATTCTATTATTATCAAATCCATTTTATACATAAGGAAATTGAGGCACAAATAGGTGAAATGACTTGCCAAGAGTCACTCTATTAAATGGCAAAATGTGGGCATTTATATCCAAAGATGATTGCCCACTGAAGTAATCTTAATTAAATGGCTTATTTCAATAGAGAATTTTTTGGGACTCATTAAAAAACAAAAAACTAAGGATAAAAGGATCTGAGTACATAAATTACATTTTTATAGTGAGTGTGTATAGTGAGCCTAGTGGCTCTGTGGGAGAAAGACCTGGCAGTCTTCTTGCATAAAGATTACAGCCTAGAAAACCCTATGGGTCAGTTCTACTCTGTCACGTGGGGTCACTATGAGTTGAAATTGACTCAATGGCATCTAACACCGTGTATAAACCAAGAAAATCAAACCCATTGCCACTGAGTTGATTCCAACTCATAGCGACCCTATAGGACAAAGTAGAACTGCCCCATACAGTTTCCAAGAAGTGCCTGGTGGATTGGAACTACTGACTTTTTGGTTAGCAGCCATAGTTCCTTACCACTACTCCACCAGGGTTTCAACAACATGTATAGCCTTGTAGATAAACATAACCATTTTACCACACCGCAATTGACTCATCTACAGTGTGGTTTTGATTTCCTTTTCCTCAGGTTCACTTGTACAATGCAAATGCCAAAATAAATAAAAATAAAATTTCTTCTGTAGCTAGTCATAAACCTGCCAGCAACCAAAAGGAATATGGGCATGCCTGCATTTCTGTCAGACTTCACTAACCCCCAGAGTCTTCATTTTATTGCCTTGGTCTTTCTTCACTTTGCTTTCAGGAGTTAGATGAGAGAAACTGTAGGAAGTAGGAGTTTATACAACCCAAAGGGCCTTTGAAAGATCTAATTGGATAGAATTATGGCTATGCACTTGATAATATCAATATTATTGAATCTGTGAATATATAATGTCTTACTTTTCCTAGCTCAGAAACATTTGTTCTGATACACACACAGTATATTATATCTTTATAGATTCTATTTCTATTCTGCTTGGCAGTAGCCTTCTTTTCAAATTAAAAATTGTAAAATTTCTTTGAACATAAGATAACTAGATGACTAAGAGGAGGTAAATTTAGAATTTGTCAGTTTTCACATACTTTGGGTAGGAGGGGCCTTATTTCTTGATAATTCTAAGAGGTTAGTGAAGTATCAAAAATTTTAAAAATTAAAAAAAAAACTTGGAATGGCTCAGATGATTCAAATGGTTCATTTAGTAAATAAGAAAAATTTATAGCACTTATTTTGTGTGCATGTGTGTGGGTGTATATTTTTTGTTAGCTGACATTCAGTTGGCTCCAACTCATGGTGGGCGACCTTATGTATAACATTGCCTCTGGGTCCTGTACCATCTTCCTGATTGTTGGTATGTTTGCATCTATATTGTGGCTATATGTGTGTGTGTGTGTATACATACACGTGTGTGTATATATATATACATATATATGCACACACGTATATATAAAATCAAAATCTGTATTTCTAGAAAAATTTCTTTAAATTCCAGATATGTATATTTAAATGCTTACTTCATGTCTCCAGTTGACCATCTCTAAGCACTAACATTCAAGGGTAATTATATTCTCCCCCAATCCTGGTTCTCAGTAAGTGGCATCACTGTTCATTTGGTTGCAAAAGTCAGAAATCTAGGAGGTGCCCCCACTATCTTTTTCATCTCATCTGCTCCCCTTCTCATTTCCCAAGAACTCCTTCCTCAGGGAAATCATCCCTGTCTAACCTAACAGTGCTAAGTCAGGTTTCTCTTTATAGGTAGGTGCTCATTGCTCTGAATTCCTTTTTTTTATTGTTCTTAGTTTATATTTGCTCATTCATTAGTGTGATTGTTTAATGTCTTTCTCCCCCACACTACTGCAAGTCCCATGAAAGCCTGGGTAGTCAGTTCCTAGCACAGACAAGACACTCTAAAAAGACTTGTTGGAAGAATGAATGAATGGAAAAATACTGTTCGTTCTTTTCTGATGTTTGGCTGTAGCTGATTTCTTTCTCCTCTAAGGGATAAGCCCAAGTCTCCTCATCCAGCAACTTAATTACTTGATATTAATGTGCTGATATTACACTGCGTGATATTCAAGCTAAATTTCCTGTTGTGACTCCAAACTGGTTTTTTTTTGTTGTTGTTACTATTTTTTAAATCTATTCATGTAATTCAGTGAATTTATTGTTTTGGATTCTGTTTTAACCCCTCTTATTTTGTCACATAGTCTGTATATTGAGGCTTGTTCTTGGAGTATCTTGCTTTGGGTCATTTTATAGCTTATTCTAATGTTCATTTATTGAGCAGTGTATTTAGCAAAGATGTATTTTCTGGTAAGATATATGTGTAGCACCTAATTGCCCAGTGTTAGCACAGTGGCATCTGTATCTCTGAAAGCACAACTCATGAAAATGAGACTTAAGAGATCTTTGAGCCTCTTTAAATCTTTGGGAAGCTCTAGTCTAGTTATTCAGGTGGCGTGTTTTTCTTTCAAGGAATGAATTTTTCTCTGGGGTACTGATAAGGTGTTTTGATAGTAGGATTAACTAAGCTTCTTGAATTAATTATAAATAGTACAAAGTCATCACAGGAATAAAATCAAGAAGGAAGAAAAACTAGTTCAGTAACTGGTATGGATAAATGAATTGTCAAGAGTTCTTTTTCATCAGTGCCATTGTCTCCAGAAATATTGTAGAAGTATTGGAAACTGGGGAATAAAACCAAGTATTGGATGAATACTCAGCCTTCCCTCCACTTGTGACATGATTTCTCTGAAATTTGGGGCCTTACCTATTTTGGAAAAGGAACCTTGGTAGTATAATGGTTAAGCGCTCGGCTGCGACCCTGAAGGTTGGTGGTTTGAACCCACCAGTGGCTCCACAGGAGAAAAGACCTGGCAATCTATTCTGGTAAAGATTTCAGCCTAGGAATCCCTATAGGGAAGTTTTGCTCTGTCCTACAGAGTCGCTGTGAGTCGAAATTGACTCAGTGGCACACAACAACAACAAACTATTTTGGGATGACTGGAAAAATGAAACTCTTGCTCTCTCTGAGTATCTCAGTGCACTCAGACCATGGGAAGTATGTATGGGTACTCCATCCCAAGGCCACCACTGCTTCGCTTCTTCATTCTTGATGTGGCTGGTGAGGGATGGATTAACAGTAGGCCTGGCCTGTCACTGTGTTCTACTTCATTCTGGTGATCTTGCTCTTTCCTTGTCTTACTCTTAATTCCCAGTGCATCATTTATTTTGCACACACTCATATAACCATCGCAAACATTTTTGTTTTGCCATTGTGATCTACTGTCTTCCATGAAAGGGGAGTGAAGCAATTCAGGAAGTAGAAGAGTCTAGAGATTCTTAACACAACTGTCAAAAACCATGGTCTTAGAAACTTACGCTAGCTGTATGTAAATTTGTTTGGCTAGCCGTAGTTCTCGTTAAAGGCAATACTGCCCTCTGGTGTTCTGAAGCCAATCTCAATTCATATCTTTCTCAATTGAATAACTTACTGCTATAGTTTATAGTTTAGATCCTGCAATTGCTTTGAAAAATAATAATTATTTAAGACTTGGTTTAGTTTATTTGCTGGCTTAAAGCCCATGAATCAGGTAATTTGGGTTATATTGGAGTTAAGAATTTGTTTATTGCCCTCATCTGATAGGTAATGTCCCAGAATTTTATTTATTTTTTTAATATTACTTTCCTTAGTTTTGTAAGGGAAGTGTTCTCAATATTCTCATTTAATAAATAAATAAATTGGATCACTGCCAACTTTTAAAGGCTAAATCATTACTCTACTTCCTTCACTTTTGTAACTGATGTGTCATTTTTTTCATTTCATTCTGGATATAAATCGTAATTTCTTTTGCCTGTGTTTTTTCTTCACAAGCACGCCTTTCATATAATGATAGAGGTAAGATGCATTGATGTTTGTTTTATGGTTGTGGAACTTTTTGTGGATACTAAACCTTTTGTTCCTATGTTTTTTGTTGCTTTATTGTGCATCCTTTATAGTTTATAAATTTATGTTACAGAGGTTTTTCACCACTTTTAGTATTAAAAACATGACTTATTTGCCATACTAAGAATTTTTGGTTTAAGATCGTTAACATTTTTTATACTTATCTGAAGTATAACGGAGAAACAAATATTTTAGTTGATTAGTATTAAGAGAAAAAATGAAAGTACAGAAGTTAACGCCTAATGACTAGATTCCAGTTTTAAAAACTTTGTATGGTTAATTTTTATAGTATGCCATTAGCTTAAAATTCACCATGTGCTCATTTTAAACAGACGCTTTCTTTCTGGTCCAGGCTATTATCTTTTATTGTGAAATGCGTATTTTCAGATACTTTCATCTTTGGCATTGTTAGCAAATGGGCTGGCTAGAAAAGTATAACTTTTGATGATTTTTGCTGTTGATGTCTAGAGGGTTACAGCTATATTTAGTTTAGAATTCACCCTTCAAATAGAGAACGAGAAAAAGTAAAGTGATTACAGACTGCCTCGCAGCTTCCTACCTCCAGTAATTTATTCCAGAATTAATTACAGTGATGATATTGAGTGGTGGTTTATGTGTGTGTGTGGGGGGCTTTTTCCAACTATTGTCATTTGTTGCTTCCCATCATGATGCGTTTTGGTGCCATGATCTTCACATGCAAGTGGGTAAAGCAGAAAAGTAATCAGAGCCATGTTCTACTGTGTAACTGTTTTAGCTTTGCAAAATAGCATGAATATTGCAAGAGAACTGCAGGCTTGGAGAAAGTTTTCAGGAATTCTGCAATCCTTATAGTTGCCCAGAAAAATGTTTATTTTTAATTTTTTTTTATGTAGCAGGACAAAGAACATGTTTTATGTATAACATCAGAATGTTGCTCTCAGTTACGAAGTTTAAATTTGTCTCCCAAGGCATTTGAATATTTTAAACTATAAACTCTTATTCCTAGAATCAAGTATTGAGTTTTTTGTGGGTAAATTAGTATAATGATGTTAATAAATTGAAAATCATTTATAATATTCTTAGATTATAGGGTAAGTAAAACCTAGATATTAGAGATGCAGTTAAAGCTTTTTATAAATACAAATACAATGAAGAGCTGAAGACTATGAAATAGAAGATTCTAGTAATTTTTCATTTAAAAAAGCTAAAAGGTGTATTGATTAAACAAAAAACCAAGCCCATTGCCGTCGAGTTGATTCCAACTCAGTGACCCTATGGTGATTAGTGTTACAGATTTATAGTTATAATCTGTTACAAAGCTACTTGTTTTTGAACTCTTTAAATATTGTAAAATATAATTTAAAATCATGTTAAAAAATATCAGTTTGAAAAGTTTTGACACTATACATGAAAGTGTCTTTTAGACGCATTTAGTGTTCTTCTTAAGCTTCTTCTTTATAAATTTTGACAACTGTATTTTCTATTACAATCTAATGTTGACTATAATTGTAACCTCATAAGGAAGGCGAGCTAAGACTTCCTTCTGAAATAACAGGAGTATAGAAACTTGCCCAGTAGAGCTGTGGACATTTATGGGAACTTTGAAATTTATGTATGCATTTGGGAAACATTTAATGGTACATCTTTTTTCTAAACATAGACATTGGAAATTATTGTAGGTTAATATCCTAAAATTGTATTTTGAACTGCATATTCTGAATTTGAGATGCAGGTTGAAGCATCTGAATCCTGTTTTGTAGATGAAACCATATTCAATTGGTTGGCACCCGTTAGAGCAGAGCATGGGTAACGGTATATGTTACCCAGAGAGGCATTGTCAGCCCTTGTCTGAATAGTTGTTGGCATCCCTGTTTTGAAAACTGCCTTTCTCACATCTCTCTAAAGGAGGGGAGTCGTTGACTTTATCGTTACTTAAAGTCTTTCAAGTAGATCTTTTTTTATTTAGCTTAATTTTTCCTTTATGCAATTATACAATAATTCTTAGACCTTGAGGACTGAATGGTTTTCTTTGCCTCTAGAAGAGTAGCTTTCAACCTTTTTTTTTCTTGTCTCTACGTATATACAACAGACTCCTTAAAGTAGACTTTCTCATTACATGTAGAGATACCGGTTGAGGAGTGGGGAAGTGAAGGTATAGTATTGATGAAACCACTCCAGAGATTCTTGTGCCCCCCCCCCAGTGAAAATCATAGCTTTAGACACCATTTTTACTGTAAGTTTTGTATTTGATCTCCTTGACCTGTCATTCCATTAACCTTACAGACTAGCTGTAGTAACCTTTCCCGTTTTGAATGTGGGAAAGAAGAGCAACTTTTGTAGACATTTTTTATAAATATCTGAGGTTGAAATGAGTTATAGGTAATCTTCTAGTTTATCTTACTGCTTTAAAACAGGAATTCTCAAGCCATTTAATCAAGATTGTCTGCTTTAGTTTAGAAGAAAGTGCGTATCTATACTGGTTAGTTCCTTGCAATGTTTCTATCGGTAAGGATCACTCTGATGTAGATGTCAACCGTCTAAACTCCTTGAGTGGCACCAGTGCGCTAAGCTATGTCTAAAGGAAGCACTTGAGGGAAGAGAGGGACGTAGAATAGATGCACTGATGTAGGGTGACATAACATGTAAAGGTGTCTTAGGTGTGTCACCCATGTCATAATGTCTGTTGTTCTTGCCACAGAAATTTTAGTTCACAGTACTCATCATGCAGCCCTTGAAACATTTTTATTGCTTTTCTTTGGATGCTTTCCAGGCTTTCTACAATATATATTGCTTTAGTTGCGGATATTGAACTGATAACAGTACTTTCAATGAGGGGTTGCCACTTTGTGTAGGGAGGATTTCCTTGCGATTTTTAGATGTTGTACTTCTTTTTATAGACTGTATTCGCTTTATTCATTAGCTATAGTAATACACTTCTTTTTCACTTACCTCGTTATCTACTATGATGATCATGTATTTTCTGGGTTATTATTTGTACCCTCCTTTCCATTCAGACCCAAAACGCTAATACTTTTAAAAAAAAAAAAAAATCTCGAATCAGTTTTGGGAAGTAATTGTAAGCACAAGTAGGAATTGTTAATGCGTTGGCAGATTAGGATGTGCCAAGCACTTTGGATTTAGCAACGTTAACTTCTGCATTTGTTTTATGTGAGTTGTATTAGGTACACCCATCTGCATTGTGTTTGAGAATGCCCATGGTTGTTCTGAGATTAATGAACAAAAGATTTAAAGTTGGGGAAAGTAGCAGATTTTGAGGAGAGGCTTACTGTGAGTCATAGACATAATTTGCTGTTTCTGGAACTTTTCAAATCTTCATCCTGTAAGGAAGTACAAATTGGGTGAAACCAGTGAAATACTGTGAGTAGTAGTATCCTGAATTCACAGAGAATCTTAGTTGGGAAAAGTAGTGAGACTGGATAAAAAAGATGTTAGATTTTTTTTCTCCTGATATACATAGATAGCAGCAGTGCTGAATATGAAAACTCTTCATTCAAGTTGCCTGCCTTGTGATCACTGTAGATGACTGGTAATGCTTGAGAACTTAGTTCTGGCAGGATTGAAGTTAATGTCATCCGTATGTGTTTACTGTTTCTGTCAATTGATTCTTCGCACACTCATGTTTTTCCTCCTTTTCAGAGTTGATATGTACCTTGTGCAGCTTATTCACAGTATTGTTATTGTTTATCTGTAGGATCCAGGACCACCCCCACCTTCTCCATTACTAGGTTTGAAGCCACTGCAGTTACTAGAAGTGAAGGCAAGGGGAAGATTTGGTTGTGTCTGGAAAGCCCAGTTGCTCAATGAGTATGTGGCTGTCAAAATATTTCCAATACAGGTATGTTTATTGCAGTTTTTTCATCTGTGTATATACAGTGTAGGAGATGTAACTGGCTAGGTCATTGTAACTCAGAAACATTCTGAAGGTCATATATTTCAAGGTGATTCTGGTGATTATGGCAAAAGCAGTTAACCCTTTTATGTCTGCTTTCTCATCTGAGAAATGGAATTATTAGAACAACAATCATGTTTGGAGTGATGGCATTACAATAAATGAACTTATAGGATATATTCTACCAATAAAAATTTTACAGAAATGCTAAGGTGAAAATTCCAATGAAAGATATAACTCATTTTCTGAGTGGTTACATTTTAACATCCCATTGACGTATCAGAAAAACCAAACCGAGGAGTGAGAAGAGTAGTGTGCTTTTAGAATAGCTGCTTTGAGGTGTATCACCAGGCTCTGATTCATCTGCTTGCTACTTTGTTTATATAATCATTTCAGTGTTCATGTAGTGAGTTTTCTTTCAAAAGGCAGTCAATCAAGACTACAAATGAGTGGTTTACTGTGTAATTGGTTTTCTTTTAAAGGGGCCTGGCCTTCTCATTGGGCCCTGGTGGCACGGTGGTTTAGAGCTTCGGCTGCCAGCCAAAAAGTCAGTAGTTCAGACCCACCTTGGAAACCCTATGGGACAGTTCTGCCCTGTCCTAAAGGGTCACGATGAGTCAGACTCGACTCAACAAGCAATGGGTTTTTTTGGTTTGGCCTTCTCATAAAACCATGGTATAATGCGCCTCTGAGCTGTTCTTACAGTTGTTTTGTTCTGCTGCTGGGATAGATCTATGATGATTCCATCCCGTCTCCTGCCAGTGGGCACCTGCAGCTAATAATGTGCATAATACTGAGAGCCTGGCTGGGCCTGGTGATGAAGGCTTTCTAGAGTAGACAGATCTCATTGTCACTACACCTAGGCAGTGGATCTTCCCTATTCCAAAGTTATTATGTAATCAATTTCTCTGTCTTAATATAGCTACACTGTAGCCTTCCTGGCTCCTGTAAAGCCTGTTTCTTAGAATCTTTGAAAATGTTTATGCCTTTTTCTTGTTGTTAGCAGTACAGATGCTGTAAACTATAGTTTTCAGAGGAAGAGTCTATTCTGCTGTTCCAAGATACATAAATAAGATCAGGGAAGAAGTTGTTACATTGTGAGAGGAAGGTAAAATTTAGGAAAAGTCGTTTGGATGATATTAACTTAAACCAAAAACCAAACCCAGTGCTGTCGAGTCGATTCCAACTCATAGTGACCCTATAGGACAGAGTAGAACTGCCCCATAGAGTTTCCAAGGAGCGCCTGGCAGATTTGAACCGCCAACCCTTTGGTTAGCAGCTGTAGCGCTTAACCACTACGCCACCAGGGTTTCCGATATTAACTTAAGAGTATAATAATAACAGTAGCTAACATTTTACTGAATGCTTTTCTTGTGTCAGGTACGGGTGCTTTATATATATTAATGAGAACCTCTGTATGTATATATATTATTCATGTATATGCATATAATATTCACAGCATATAATACAACGTGTAACACAACAATACTATGAGGCAGATACTGCTATCCTCATTTTACTAACAAGGAAACTGAATGATCATGCAATTTGCCGAAGGTTAGTGGGAGGGCCAGGATTCAAACTTTAGACAACTTGGATCCAGAGGGTTCCTAACCATTATGCTGTGGTGCCTCTCATTTTCATTATGCTTTCATATTGAAAAGAAGGTAATTTTTTTATAAGTACATGTATATTAGACAATTGTAAACACAAGTGAATTTATGGTATTTTTGATGATTATAATATTTATGCCCCATTGCTCTCATTGACTTCAGGGAATTCTAAAAATTTTGTGAAGAATGTTTGATATTATATCAGTCATTGAAAAAGAATTTGTTTTCTGTCTAGGTGAAGAGATTCCACTTGCATTTCATCTGTTCAGGGACATTATTTGAATAGTAGCAACAAGTTATTTGCACCGTGGTGAAATTACATTGTAGCACTAACTTGTAAGCAGGATCTGTTGTCATTGTAAGATACAGAAACACAGCATTTCCAACCAGCTCTTGTGTATTCAAACTAGGAACACAGAAAGAAAAGTATATTTTGAGGGAATGGGAAAGGGCAGACATTTTGTATGGAAATATTACTTGTTCAGTGTTTTATTAAAACACAAGACAAAACAAAAGAAACTTTTAATACTTAGCTTTATTTTTTAAATTTTGCCTGAGTATGTAGTTGAGTGATCTCTTAAACATGGTTTATTTATCTCTATTGCTTGTGTTCTTACTTCCTTTTTTTTTTTTTTTTTAACTCTAGGACAAACAATCATGGCAAAATGAGTATGAAGTCTATAGTTTGCCAGGAATGAAGCATGAGAATATATTACAGTTCATTGGTGCAGAAAAACGAGGCACCAGTGTTGATGTGGATCTTTGGCTAATCACAGCGTTTCATGAAAAGGTAAAACTGCTTTCTATTTTAATTTAGTAAAATCAGGGTTAACCTACCTACCTAACGTTGGCTATAAATCCTTCAGACTTGTTTTTTTTTTGGAGAAGGTAGGTTGTTATAGTTGATTATTATTTGACCTGAAAATACAAATCACTCTTAATTAAAATTTGATTTTTAAAATATATTTTAATAAAAGAGCAAAGACGGTACATTTTTCCCCTAACCCTCTACTCATATAATCATAGGCTTTCCTCCATCCCTGTTTTCCTGGGCTGGAATTACCTCTCTTAGGGATACAGGCACTTACTTCGGTGTAACCAGTTCTTAGTAATTTTCATTCATCATTTAGGATACACTTTGATTTCACGAACTAATTCTGAATTTGAATTTTGTGTCTTAAAACTCCTTAATCAGTCTAGCTGATTGACATAGCCAGAGTCAGCAATTTATATGGTATTAGATCTGTCACTACTTTTCAGGTAATTATCACCAAAACACACTTGCTCTTTTGCCTCAATTTTTCTACCTTCAGAGTTAGTACAAAAGTGCTGTTAGTGAAGTCAAAAATTGTGTTCTCCTTGGTAATAGGTTTCATCATTGTCAGGTGTAAGTGGCTCTTTTACTTCTCTGTATGTGGACTTTCTTAATTCTTGATCAAAAGGATAGTAATCTCTAGAGGCGGGATTCTTTATATTAGTTGTCTGTTGTAGGTCTTAATTTTGTATTCTCTTAGTTCTATAACATCTTTATAGTCCATGTAGTTTACCTTTTTAAACATTTTTTTGACCTTTAGATTTTCAACTAGTTTTTTTTTTTAAATATTTATTTTCTAAGAAGGGGGAGCTTGACTGACTGTGTTTATATAAACCCTTAAAGATTAGTGGTATTCTTTTTCTGGTGAATTGGAAGGAGGAACCTTGAACCATTTCAGAAAGATTGCTTTTTGGTTATTATTGTTTGCTGCAATGGAAGATACATTGCCTTCTATAACTTTTTAAAAGTAAAAAGGAAATTCTCCATATACAGATGGCTTTTGTCAAGAGTGTAAGTTTGTTTTTGTTTGTTTTTTTCCTCTTTAGGGTTCACTATCAGACTTTCTTAAGGCTAATGTGGTCTCTTGGAATGAATTATGTCATATTGCAGAAACCATGGCTAGAGGATTGGCATATTTACATGAGGATATACCTGGCCTAAAAGATGGCCACAAACCTGCCATATCTCACAGGTAGACCTAAATTTATATTGTTTTCTCACATAACTTAGTATTTGTTTATAATTAAACTTTAATCCCCTGGATAAAATTGATTTTTTCCCTAGATATGTAACCATGTTATCAGAGGCAGTTGAGTTCTTTTTTTTTAAATCTGCTGTGATATCGGCCCAGAATTATTCTTAACATCATCAGTAAAGTTTACTCATCAATTGATGCTTTGTCTCATTTCTGAAAGCATGGTTAAGAATCAAAGTGTATTTTCTCTCTCTTAAAGGACAGAGAAAGAATTTGTTTTACCTCAAGATGATTATATAAATAGTTACAAGGGGACGTAACTAAGAAGAGACTTTGAGTATCTTTTTTGCTTACGTTTTGAATGACCGTATGACCATTATTTCAGCTAATCTGGGGGGAGGCATCATTTGAACAATTCGGTTTATTTAATGAATTGCCTTTTCTAGGAGTGACAGTACTTACCAAACCAAACTAACCCCGTTGCCGTTGAGTCAGTTTCTACTCCTAGGAATTGAGTATAACTGTCCCGTAGGGTTTCCAAGGAGCAGCTGGTGGATTTGAACTGCCAACCTTTTGGTTAGCAGCCAAACCCTTAACCATTGTGCCATCAGGGCCCCAAATAGTACCAGACCCAACAATTGTCATACCCTCAAAAGGGAAAATGATAATTCCCTTGAACATGGAATATAATTTATCATGTATATTTAATTTCTTTGAACATGGAAATCAATCATTTAAAGATTGTTGTTTTAAAAGTAGGCATTAACTGATTCATTCAACAAATACTTGAGTTGGTATTTAGGTTGTTGGAAGACATTTTTTTTAAGCCAACTCTAACGTAGATTCTGTTCTGGCAAACTGTAAGTGATTTCTCCCTCAGGAATAGCTCCCCTTTCTTCTTACCTTCATACATAGATTTGGACTGCTTCTTCCTGGATTTTTGCTAGGGAACTAATGCTTTGGAGCCCTCAGAGGAGTCCCTGAAAATCTTGGGTCTAAAGCTCTTTCGTTTTTGTAGCATTTGTGTATGTCTGTCTGTTCCTCCTTTATCCCACTCTTGGTCTGTCTGTGCACATAAATTTAACTGTTGCCCTTTTTATGGCATAGATGTCCCTGGCTGGGGTATAGTAATCTCTGTAGGATAAACCAGTTGAAGCAAGTGCATAGCAAAGGATATCTGGTTGCCTTATACTGTTGTCCTTTTCAGAACACTAGGATGTAGCTGGGGCTGTGTATGTTTTTGGTGAACAGTTTCTGTTACACATTCCTAGAGATGCTTTTCTAGTGAAGGGGACATTCTGCAACCAGGTGGAAGAACGTGAGAACCATTACAATAAGGGACCATTCTGAAATGTAGGCCTGTACCAATAGGCAAAGGTCCTGACTTAGCTGTTTTTAAAAAACTTTTTAAAAAATTTTCTATGGGAGTTTATGTGACTGTACTCTGAAATGTTCTTATTCTCTTAAAAAACAACAGTTCTGAAATTGATAGGTGGAAGTGACATAGATAGCATGTTGTTGTTAGTAGCTGTCAAATTGGTTCCAGCTTAGAGATAGCATGTAGGATGGACAATATTTTTGGAATGGCAACTCTTTATAAAACTGCTTTATGGGCAGGACTCCTTGTTATTGTCTGTGTTATGAATAGGAGTTTGTCATTTTACTCTTGTGCCTCAGGCTATGTGGAGACTTTGGTTAAATTTTCTTTTTCTCCTTCTCCCTTTCTATTTTATTCTTAGAAATAACCATTCTTTTATAGCATACATATTCTTTCTCTTTCCTACTTTCAAAAATAATTTTTAAAACATAACTTGTTTAAACTTAATTTGAATACTTTGTGTTTCTATTTGCAAGGGACATCAAAAGTAAAAATGTGCTGTTGAAAAACAATCTGACAGCTTGCATTGCTGACTTTGGGTTGGCGTTAAAGTTCGAGGCTGGCAAGTCTGCAGGTGATACCCATGGACAGGTAAGGAAGATAATCCTAAAATACAAGAAAAAATAAGCTTGTTCCTTATTTTCTTAGGATCAGTCTAAAATTGTTGTTGTGGTTATTAAATCAGTGTCTAATATAGAATTACTTTCCTAAGCGTTGTTCATGAAATGTTCTGAGGAAGACATTGTCATACGGCAGTAGAGAACTGTTGGGACCCTCAGGGGGTTTAGGCAAGCAATTCTTAAAACAATTCAGATGGATGACATGGGATTCTGCTCTTAAAACTAGTCAAGAAGAATCTAACCCCTTTTAACAGGCCTCATGCTTTTGAATTTTTATATCCAACCTAGGTATTAACTCAGTAGTTTCAGCTTGTTAATTCTCTCACTGTCCTAAGAGGAACAGAGGAATAATCAGTCACTGTTCTTGCTACGGAAACCCTGGTGGCGTAGTGGTGAAGTGCTACGGCTGCTAACCAAAAGGTCGGCAGTTCAAATCCACCAGACGCCCCTTGGAAACTCTACAGGGCAGTTCTGTCTGTCCTGTAGGGTCACTATGAGTCGAACTTGACTCGATGGCAATGGGTTGGGTTATTCTTG
The DNA here is from genome assembly GCF_024166365.1 of Elephas maximus indicus. Taxonomy (NCBI): domain Eukaryota; kingdom Metazoa; phylum Chordata; class Mammalia; order Proboscidea; family Elephantidae; genus Elephas; species Elephas maximus. The sequence goes on from NC_064824.1 coordinate 44,788,261, forward strand.
CTACAATGTATTAAGATCCCCTGCCCATTTTTCCAGACAATAATTAGAGTTTCTTGATTTTTGCTCTTTATTTCATTAATTCTTCAATCAACTTCATGACTTTTCTCCAAATTCACTCCAGAGTTTAGAGCACCTATAAAGCCCTGAGCAAATTGCATACTTCTAGTCTAGGTCTACGCAAAGAAAACTCAGCAATGGGAATGTTTAGGAAGGCCAAAGGGGAAAAGAACATTATCCATACTTTTATTCTCAGAAACTGTGAGGTTAGGAAAGGTGTTTTCACTCCTACTAGATCACCTTGTAATCAAGAAAACCAGTTTGACTGGTTACACAGCCAAAATGATTCCGGCTTTGGCTTTTTCATATCTTCATCTCTCAAATGGTGCTAATTATTTGGTCAGCTTATTCTCAGCTTTCTTTTTTGTAGTGTGTCCTGTTGACCCCGAAGAACACAGTTATTAACAAATCTTGGCAATATTGACTAACAATTTAAGAATTTAGAGCAATAGTCAGCAGGCATACAGCTCTAGAAAAGTTGACACCAAACATATTTGGGAATGAGAGCAGCTTTGTGGAGCATATTACTGAGATGGAGATCGTTTGGGAAGCCTAGGGACAAACTTCTAAGCTGATTGTATGATTGACTATTAGAAAACCAAATTTTGGCAGTATTTTCATTCATCAGTTCTCATAACTAGTCTCTCCTTTTTTAAGGGAAAGAAATTGATTGGGACTCAGTCAAGCCATCTTTTAACTCCCTCACATTGGGTTACATGATTAGGTAAAAATACCTAATTTTTTAACAACCACAGCAGTGGTTCCTTGACTTTAGATTTTACAGACCGGAAAATTTCAAGGATATATGGAGGGACTTGCATGCTCTTGCACATTTATGTTATAAGGAAAGTACATTGGAGGAAAAAATAAGAGATTTTATTTTACTAACATCATCAGTTTATAAAGAGAGGACATTTTACACTTACAGGTAGAGAAGCCATAATTGTATAATAAAAGACGGACTTTAGCTGGAGTAAATTTAGCTTTAGGAGAAGTGTAGGGTTTTGGAAAACACTCACAGTGCAATTAAAATATCAATTTTTTATGTAAATAACACATGCCTTCTACATTTGTTTGCCAGCCGCCCTCCCTAGCGAGGTATTTCCATAAGCGTGCGGTGCTAATTTTTTTTTTTTAACAGCAACATGTAAAGAAATTGGCATAGCAGAGCTTATGAAAACCTTGTGGGGGGAGGATGTGATTGGCACACAAACATAGAAGGCGTGCGTTGTTTGCATGAAAATACAGTACTTATTTGAAGTAGCAAAACAAAGCTATGTTTTTTTTCCCCCTTAAAATGTTCTCCATGATAAATGAATTAAAAACTTGAACTTTAGGATCTTAGTGATCTGTCTTTATTTTTTTTAAATATCTTTTACACGTATGGCACAGTGGTTAGGAGCTCAGCTGCTATCCCAAAGGTTGGCGGTTGGAATCTACCAGCTTCCTTGGAAAGCCTATGGGGCAGTTTTGTTCTGTATGGCAGGGTCACCATGAGTCAGAATCGACTCGACGACAGTGGGTTTTGTTTTATTTTTGGTTTTTTTGTTAACATATATAGTTGCAGATAATTGTCCAGCTTCTAGTCTAGGGTAGAGATCACAGTCACCTAGGGGGGAAGGACCTCTTCAAAAATATCAACACCAAGGCTGTTCTCTAGATCTTCTAAAACTCAAATAGATTGTGGTCGACGCAGCTTGTCTTATCAGTATTTCTTAAGCATTTATATATGAATGTTGTATTCATACAACATTCATATATGAATATCAGGCACCAACCAAAGCTAGCTACCATAGTTACAGTACTAAGAAATATTAAATTGTTAGGGACAGGTATAAATACAGGATTGCAAGACAGAAGAATTCATGAATAAATACATTTTTTTAAAGTTTATCTGTCCTTAGCTAATTCTTTTTTAATGTTTTATAACATGTTTTTAAAATACAGAGAAAAAGAAAACCCTCAAAAAAAAAATTTTTTTAAAGGATACATTTCATACAGTCCAGGTGAAAAGTATATACAGTTTTCTTCTCTATTCCATCATTCTCCCCACAAACAGCCACTGTTCAGTTTGCTACAATTCCTTCCAGGAGGAAAAAAAAAATTCTAAGACAGCGTATATATATACATAACTCTGTCGGTATATTTTTTTTAAAGTGTACCCTTAAAGGATCTTACTACTCATACTGCTTTGTTCCCTGTTTTTTTCACTCAACAGTATTTTTGGAGATCTCTCCGTGTCAGCACCTATAGGTCTACCTCATGGTTTTTAAGAGCGGCATAGTACCAAATTTGCTGAAGCAGTCCTACTATGGATGTTTTGATTGTTTCCAGTGGTTTGGCTGTTGCATTACTTGAAATGGAATAAATACCTACATGACCCCATAGTTTGATAGTCATAATTTAGTTACCTGGTATTAGAACACATTTCATTTTCTTGAATTCTTTTTACAAAATCATAAAATGTTCGTAAAGTTAATGAATGAGTACTGTTTACTTTCAACATCTTTTTCAGGTTGGTACCCGGAGGTATATGGCTCCAGAGGTATTAGAGGGTGCTATAAACTTCCAAAGGGATGCATTTTTGAGGATAGATATGTACGCCATGGGATTAGTCCTGTGGGAACTGGCTTCTCGCTGTACTGCCGCAGATGGTAAGGGAAAAATATTTTTAAAAAGATACATATGCCCAGAACACATGTTTGAAAGGGGTGATTATGCTCAAAATAAAGGTAATATTTTGTAGTTTTTTTTTTTTTTTTTTTAAATAGACCGTAGGATGCTATAGCTTAGAGAATGCAGGAGGCAAGGGACCATAGGGTGGGGCAGGAGAGGAAAGGTGCCCATCCTGCACCATTGCCAGATGTTTTGCTGGGCACGTCGCATACCTTTAGCTTATTTCCTAAAACAGCTTGACGAGTAGTGATTATCTCAGTTTTACAGATGAGGAAATTGAACACTCTGACAGATTAACGAAGTATTTTGCCTAAAATAGCCTTAAGCTAGTAAATGGTGAAACCTAGATTTAAAGCTCGGATTCATATGTAGGAAGAGGGCTGTTCTCTGGTTAGGTCACATGAGTCCTCAGGTTCTAAAGTCAACTCTTGGCATGAGAGGAGATGGATGCATATTGAGTCGGAGGCTTTGACTGCCTCCCAGGGCACTCAGGCTATGAGTCGGTTCAGCACTCGGGATGCCAGCATATGCCCAACGAATCAGACTGAACTTGGTCTCTCCTCCATGACAGACCTAGAAGCACGTGTTTATTTGGATATTGCACAGGTTAAATTCTGCCTCCTTAAAGCTGTGAAGCTCTGGTCTGATGCTGACATTAACGTGCACATTAGTCACATTCCCTAGCACAGAACCTCAGATCCTAAAGGGCTCCTGCTCTCTGTTCTTATTACTCAAGTTCCCATTCAAATCATCTTAAGTATTTGCCTTTTTAGGGGCTGGGGAGAGGTGAACTTGCATACTATATTCCTGGTGTGAGAACTAAATAGTGTGGCTAGGTGCTCTGTCCTTAGTGCTCCAAATATATTGCAGCACTTCTTTGGATGTGAGAATGTAAGGCAAACTTCCTGACTACTAAATTCCCAAACAAATGTAAATTAACTTGATCTGTTTTTTTTTATTTCAATTTATAATTGCCTAAAAACTTCCTGCGGATTGTCAAAGACCATAGAAGATACCGTGTTGAATATTTAAAAAGCTGTAACCAGCTTAACCTATGTTAATAAAAATACTTCATTTGCTCTGCTCTCAGTGTAGGACAGACCACTTCTGGAATATGAAATTTGATCAGGGGTAGGTACTGTGCTTTTAAAGGGAACTTAGTAAGAGTGCTCAGGAATGGGCAGCTATTCATTCTTCCAGGATTGGGGGCCTGGTGTGGGAGCAGATCCAGAACCTAAGAAAGGTTGAAGCAATTTGGGGATAATTTTAGCTTGAAGTCTATAGGAAGAAGAGTAAGCTGTTCAATGTATTTTAGCTCAGAGTGGAAGAGGAAGTACATTTTTTGTGTGCATGCATTTATGGAAGCAGAAGTAGGTCAGGTGGCAGATGTTCTAAGAAAATGTATTTCTTAGGAACTTTATTCATATGAACTCTCCAAAGCAAACCCTCCACTGGATTAGGTGTTATGGGGTGTAGATAAAGCCTTGTCCTTAAGTAATTTACACTTAAGTTGATTAAATTCATCCTGGACAGTTACCTCTAGAGGAAGGTAGATGTGAACGGTCTAGCTCAGCGTCCGGTACATAGTAGGTATTCACTACATGTTTTTGGATGAATGTAGTTCCTGAGGAATGTAAGAGAATGTTGTAGGAGTTTAGGGGAGGGAGAAATTACCTTTGGTTGTGGGGAAGTGGGGTAATCAGGGGAACTTTTTATGGAAAAGGAAAAGGGAAGGTGCACGTTGACATTTCTTAAATGCCTTGTACGTGCCGTGAGATACTAAGTTGAAGAGTCACGCCATTCTAAGTCAGGAATTGGGGCAGAAGGGACTGTGAACAACGTTGGTGAAGTAGGTGTTATAAAATTTGTTGCTGGCTAGTGGTTGATGGTTAACTTCAGTGATTGTCTAACTTTAATGCGTGCGCTGAACTCCTCTGGAATCTCTTAGAATGCAGATCGTGATTCAGCGGGTCTTGGGGTGGGGCCTGAGGTTCTGCATTTCTTGTAAGCTCCCAGCTGATGCCAGTGCTGCTGGACTGTGGGCCACATTTTGAGTAGCAAGGATTGAACAGACACCTTAAAATGTCAGTACTCGAAGTCACTGGACGTGCCCAAGCAGAAACCGACTGCCCAGCCTTCAAGGACTCCTAACATCTGGAGAGGGTTTTGTTAGTGGGCTCTTCATGATTCATTGTTTATAATTTATATTCTGTCCAGGAGGAGTTAGTTGGTTTTAAGGGCTTGAACAGGGCTTATGTCTATGTGCACACATACCTGTTAATTAAAATCGCTCAGTAGTGATCTGTTTCTGTCAGTAGGAGACAGTACAGTGATTAAAAGCACAGACTTTAAAATCATTAAGAGATGGATTCAGATGTCAGCTCTACTACTTAATAGCTATGTGTCCTTGTGCAAATTCTGTAACCTTCCTGAGCTGCTTTCTTATCTGTAAAATAATGGTAATGCCACTTTGACATCTGTGAAGATAAAATGGAATTAAATAATATATACCACGTTCCTGGTCAGGATAAATGCTCATCAAATATTAGCTATTATTAACCCCTAAATGTATTTTCATATATATCTGAGTAGGCCTAAGAAAAAATAGAATTATTTGTGTTGTTGAATAAATCCTGTTTGTCTGTGAAGGCACATTCTGACTTGTGGGGAACCCTGGTTACAGAGAATATGTAATTTAAAAAAAAAAAAAAATGCACTTCTGGTAGCTCTTGTGAGGGCAGAAAGGAGGTGTGACCTTGAGGTGTGTAACTCCTCATGTGGAGCGTGAGGTGTAGCATGGAATAAAGATGGTTGTAACAGATTGAACCCAAAGTCTTCAGAGAGGAGACACTGCTGATAACATTTTGACATGAATTGCAAGGAGGAATGGGTACCTTAATCCTTTATTACTTCCTTGATGTGCAAATATTGTCGCCTGTGTCCCACATACAGATGTTGATGGGCATTACAGTGCAGTAGGTAAGAAAGCTCCTTACACAGTCCTCAATGGGGTTATGTGCCAAATCAGAGACCTTTTATCTTCTCTCAATTAGAGTTTGAGTTACCCTGTGGTACAGTAAAAGTTGAGAGTCCATTTCTTTCCTGTCATAATAACATGTAACAGTTGAAAAAAAAGGTGATAAAGATTCTGTTTTAGAAGGTTTGTACAAGTTTGGAAATAAGGGAAATTTGAATTCAAGTGATTTTTTCCCTCTTTTACATTTCAGGGCCTGTAGATGAGTATATGCTGCCATTTGAGGAGGAGATTGGCCAGCACCCATCCCTTGAAGACATGCAGGATGTCGTCGTGCATAAAAAAAAGAGACCTGTTTTAAGAGATTATTGGCAGAAACATGCTGTAAGTTATACAGTTAGCTTTTCATTTGAAATTCCAATAAAACACCCTTGAGAGAAATGACTTATCTCTGCATATTTCTCTCCTGGGAAGACTTTCTGGGGAGGTGGTCTTCACAAAGGACATTTTGTACTAGAATCCTAGAAAGAATGGAATTGGGAGTGTCAGTATGCTCACGGGGAAGGGTGTGAAGCCATGGAGCCTTAGGAGGCTCTTCATCTCTCTGTTTCTGTGCCTATTAGCATGCCTTCTACTTGGAGAGCTTCCCAGGAGAAGGACTAGTGACCCAGAGCCCGCGGCTAGTGGGGTAACCTGCTATTATGATGACATTTTAAAAAGCTTATTATACCTTAAGCACCCAGTATTCTCTCCATAGGCATTTGCTTGAGCCTTTTGATTTGGGATTGGGGGAATTTCAAGTTCTTAAAAATGCTTTAATGCTAGAAACTAGGCAAAGGATGAAATGATATCGCACTGATCATTTGGTCTAGACAGAACTAGAAACATGGGTAAACAGGTAGAGAATTCTCGAGAATGGCTGTCTGACCATCTTTTTTATTTAAATGCAAACTAGAAATGCTGATATGAACTAAGAAAATAATAAAGGGTGGTCGATGACCCTTTAGCTGTAGTTTTGAGTCCAGTTCAAGGGTTAGCTTTGAAATGACTTGGTTTGTGAACAACAGCAACATTTTTGGAATTAGAAAATACATATTCCTGCCGTGATGGTCTCCAGTACTAACCTCCCCTGCAAAAAAAAAAAAAAAAAAAAAAGAATTTTCTTTTTTTTTTTTTTTTTCAGAATGCTTTTCTTCATGGTCCTGCACATAGTTGGTGTTTAATGAAAATGAATGTTGGCAAATAATATCAAACATGGTTGGTTCTCAAACTTTGTTTGATGCAAAAAAATAGCAATTCTGTTTCCTGGTTTGAAAAAAAAAAAACCATTGCCATTCCTTGAGTTGATTCTGACTCAGCCACCCTGTAAGACAGAGTAGAACTGCCCCATAGCATTTCCAAGGATCAGCTGGTAGATTTGAGCTCCTGACGTTTTTGTTAGCAGTCTGAACTCTTAACCGCTATGCCACCAGAGCTCCATATCTCCTGATAGAAAACAAAACTTGCTCTGGTGTTTGACTATGTTTGTTTTTCTTTTTAGGGAATGGCAATGCTCTGTGAGACAATAGAAGAATGTTGGGATCATGATGCAGAAGCCAGGTTATCAGCTGGATGTGTAGGAGAAAGAATTACTCAGATGCAGAGACTAACAAATATCATTACCACAGAGGACATTGTAACAGTGGTCACGATGGTCACAAATGTTGACTTTCCTCCCAAAGAATCAAGTCTATGATGGTTGCACCATCAGCACACACTGAGAAACAAGACTCTGAACCAGAGCTGCTAAGCTAACAGAACTGCTTACAGTTTATTTTCTGTGTGAAATGAGTAGGATGTCTCTTGGAAACGTCAGAAGACCCTCATTTAAAAATGTGGCTCTGGGAGACTTACTGCATTGCCTACAGCACAGATGTGAAGGACGTGAGACTAAGAGAAAAGTTGCAAACTCTATAAAGAAACTTTTGAAAGTGTACATGAAGAATGTGGCCCTCTCCAAATCGTCACGGTCTTTTGGACCTGGCTAACTGTGTGTGTGAAAACTGACATCAGATTTCTTAATGTCTGTAAGAAGACACTAATTCCTTAAATGAACTGCTATTTTTTTTTAAATCAAAAACTTTTCATTTCAGATTTTAAAAAGGGTAACTTGTTTTTATTGCATTTGCTGTTGTGTTTCTCTGAATGACTATTGTGATGCCAATATGACACAGCTTGTGAATGTTCAGTGTGCTGCTGTCCGTGTACATAACCAAGTCATCAACGTGGGTACAGTAAGAGGCTTCCAAGCGTTACTTTAACCTCCCTCAACAAGGTATACCTCAGTTCCACGGTTGCTAAATTATCAAATTGAAAACACTAACAAAATCTGAATAATAAATTCATCCATGTTTTGTAACAAGGTATTACAAATTCACTGTGTTATTTAAGAAAAAAAAGTAAGCTATGCTTAGTGCCAACGGTAAGTGGCCATTCGTAAAGCAGTGTTTTAGATTTTGTGCTAGCTTGTAATTTAAGAAAAAAGTGCTGTTTTTTGAAATGAAAAAAAGAAGTGTCATTTTTCCCTTCCCACGTTTTAAAGCTTCATCTTATATCTGTTCCCAAAATATTGCATACTTACCTAAGTATATATATATATATATATTTTTTAGGTGTGCTGTGTTTGGGGAATATTTGGAAATTTAAAGCATGATTTAAATTTTTTTAAGTGAGCTGTGACACTGGAAAGCTCTTCATTTTTATTCTTTTAAAATAGATTTTTCCTATTTATATATGTAAAATTGTAGTGTATTTCTTTCACCAAACAGTGTGTGGGACATTCTTTATCACTGTTTTAGGATCACCTCAGGAAGTGTCATTACCCAGAATTCCTCACTCTCTGCTTTGAGACTTATAACTTTATCACTATATTTCTGCTTGGTGCCATCTTGTCAGAGTAATATTTGATGTCTGTGATATGTAAAGAATTATCCTAGGATGGACATTTTGAATTTAAGCACAGATTTCAGATGTTACTGCTTTAAAACAAATCAGGGATAACAGTTAAACTTATGCAATGACATTTAGAGGTAACCAATGTTGATATAGACAACGTAGCCTAGCTTCCTCCCCAGAATTGCTTTGACAAGTAACTCTGATATTAATTTAGGATAGTTCATGCCTTATCCTTGCTAAGAAAATGGAATTGATGGTAGATAGGTGCCAAAGTGCTTTTCAAACCAATATTACATTAGAGTATAATTGGATTCTTCCTCAAATTTATATATAAAAAAAAAAAGGCCAAAGTAAATCATTAATTTCCTGAATTTTGAGATTACTGACCAACAAATAGCCAGTATTATGCTATGTACCTTTGTCAGGTCATTTCTAAATCCATACATTAATTTTATAATTTTTTACATGTCACTATCAGGAGCCTCACTGTGAATGTTATCTTCAAATGGTTATTTAACCACACAATACACACTACATTTTACATATTATATGCACTTAATCTCTGGGAATAATAAATTATATTATTTATAAGACGACATAGGTCAACAGACTCTAAGCAGGGAGGGAAAGAAGGGTAATAGCATTGCTGTCTGTGTGCCACACACCATACAGAACTGCTTGTGCTCTTGGTCACATAATGTACCCAAGGTGTCATTGTATTCCTAGGAATACCCATTTCAATGTTGAGTTCTCTTTATTTCAAAAAGTACTTGGCCTCTCAATTTCTTGATTTGGTTTTGCTTCCATTTTGAAACAAATCAAGAAGGGAACATATTGAGAAATGTGTGTACAGGAAAATTGTTCATCTCCTGAAGACTAATTTCTATCTGTTGTAAACATTTAACCCTCTTTTTTAGTTCAAAAAAATTCAAAACAAAGGGATATTATGAATATGTTTGGCTTATGTGAGCACTAGAGATAAATTTTATAAACCGGTTATTCACAATATAAAATGTTTTCTCTTGGCGTTAGAAAAAGTTTTTTAGAAATCCTGGGTATTATACTTAACTCTAGCGATCCAATTTTAAAACTTGTATCCTTTTGAGAACTATGTTAATAGACAAATACTTTTTCTAAGCAGTAATATACGAATGTTCCAGTGACTACCTGTCTGATACCTAGTCTTGTTAAAACTTTCTTTTGCAGGGCATTTTAGTGTTTGGTTTACAGTCAGCGCAGATTGGGCAAGTTAAAAGTTTGAGCTAGGATACTGGAAAACGGAAAGATCAAAGAAAGAAAAACCGTGACTTCTTTGTTTTGGGGTAAACTGAGACCCCAGTAACTTTTTCCTCATGTGTATGGTGCTCCTCCTGACTAGTCTTGTATTTTGCCTTTCTGATAGCCATCAGAACTGCTGCTCTAACTTACACTCTTTACCTTGCTCAGATCTCCGTGTGAGGATTGCTTTATGATCAACTGCCATAGGACTGATGGATTAACCAGTGTTTGGCTTTATTCGAAGTCTTTGCCCTGCCACAGCTCTTGTATGTATTTTAGATGCTAGGAAGTTTTTAGCATGTGATGTGTGATTCTTGTTTGGATGTTTATAACAAGTACCTTATGAATTCCAGAACAGAGACTGTGCCTCAAAGTTGTTGGTCCCGTGAACTTGCACTGTCTTTCATGGTGACATTTTGAAAATACAATCAGGAACAAAAAAAAAAAAAAACCCGCCACCTTGGAATTTAAAAATAGAATCATGTCATGAAATTATAGAAGAAATCGCTCCCTCTTTCCTCACCCCTAAGTAACATCTACATTTAAGTAAAATGCAGGTGGTAGGGAAAGAAACCCTGGCCAGATGGCAGTTAGTGGGTTAAACTGATTATTTAAAAAAAAAAAAAAAAAGCTTTGCCACAGGTATTTTCCAGCTTCTCTTTTTTACCTTTTTTAAGAATTACTTTTTAGGAACATTTGGTATAATGTGCATAAAATTATTTACCGATTTATGGGCAAAATGATACAAGTAGCATATTTGATTGAACATCATTTACCTCAGATATTCAACCAGCAGTACGTTTTTTATGCAGTCTCAACCCATATCCTATTTGTTACCTCTCAAGATATTGGTAAGCGATTAATTTAGCTTTACTCTGTATTTCTTGTCAGTGTTTTGGGCACAGGTTGTTGTACTACTGTCAAATCGTACTTGCTGTTTTTTCTGCAAGTATTTAATGAAAAGCTTAAAAAAAAAAAAAAAAGGACCCATAAAACCCCACCTTGGATAAGTGATTGTTAAATATTGTACAAATAAAATGTTATGCTATCCCCATTCCACCCCCAAGTTAAATAAAAAAGTGAATACGGTATGATTCGCATATGCAGTTTTTCTTTAAAGAGGGGAGTAGTAGCTTTGTAATTTGTAGTTAGGCTTAAACATGTTGAGATTTGTAAGAATGGGGATAGTGGTGAAAAAAGGGAGATTGTTAAGTTGTGGCACTTCTCTCCATTATAGTCTAAACAGATTGTATTCCCGCTGAAGTGTACGTTGGTCCTGCCAGCTACAGGAAGCCAAAGGCTAGCTGGGATTAGTTACCTTGTCTTTTCACATGGAAATAGAAAATTTGGCTTTGGAAATACCATCATCAAAGATAAAGTACACTTCCTAAATACCTATCTAGTTTATTGACTGAATGGGTAAGATTTATATTCTGGTACCTTGACATAGGGCATTTAGTGCATCAGGGAAGCTAACTTTCATTTAAATATTTTATGTTGTAAAGGCTTTATTCTGTGGCTTTCAAAGAAAATGGGAGTGGAAAAGCTGGCAGTTCACACAAATTCTCAGTTTCCTTAGGGTGAGGGTGAAGCATGGGGCAGCACTTATGTTAGTTGGAGAGAACCTGTGTTGCCTTCTAAACCAAATCAATAGCCACCATGGTGGAACCTGCATGGAATCACTACAAAAAAGTCTGAATTGTTTTCTACCACGGGTTTTACGAAACGCTGATGCTTCAGGAAGTTAACAGATGTTGTTATGGTACAGTAAGTTTGGACCAAACAGGTTTTAATCCCTCAGAGCCTTTCACAGGCATTTGCATGTAAATCTGGGAGCCCCCCTCCCACATTTTAAAATATAAGATCCTGTTTTTGGTGGGCCATCTGAAGGGAACACTTGAGTAAAAGCACTGAAGCCTCTGGCACTATTCCTCACCTGCTTTCATTGGTTTTTGTTTTGCTGTTAAAAGCCTACATTCCTTTTGATGAATGAATGAGTTTAAGCTTGTAAGTTTAAGTTATTCATACAAGTTTTCACTAGGGCTTTTCAGTTTTGGTTTTTATTCATGGTTTAAGCAGTTTAAGAGATAAAGTCAGTTAAAATTTTGTATATAACATTTTAGCTTCTTTGTACTGGAGAGTATGTAAAGGGGAAGATCAACATCCCTTCTTCCCACCCAAATGTCTTCAGGATGTAGGCATGTATTTCTCACTTGTATGGCTTTTACTAAACCTATTTTTTTTCTAATTTGCTTTGTAACTGTTTCATGTTTACTTCAATCACTGAAAATTAAAACCCACCTTAGTTTTTTAATCTTTGTACTTGGCTGTTGATGTATCTTCTGTAGCTTACCCACTGAGGCAGAAGGCGGCTAGTAGCATCTTAAGCTAAAAAAATTTGCATCCCCGTAATCAGTTCATCATCATGTTACCCTTTAAAGCAGATAGTACTACCCTGAAAACAGTCCAGAATTTTTTTAAAAGGGATAACTATAGCTCAAAATGTGAAATCCTTGCTGAATATTAATGAGACATTGCTGGAAAGTAAATGGTAGTGATGTCCAGACTTAGAGAAGGCTTCACTTTTTCGCAGGGGAGGAAAGGCTACATGCACGAAAGAATAGGTTGTAACTACTTCAGAACTACTTTTCTGCAAAGAAATCTTGTATTCCATTCTGTATCTGAGACTTCTTAAAAGCCAGATAAACAGTTTATTAGGGCACACTTTAAAAAATACTCTGTAAGGAACCCACTGTCTTGCAGTGGCATCTGGTGTCAGGCAAACCAGGGTCTGTCATTCCCTACCTGTGTGGTTGTGGATACTGCCACTGCTGTTACTTTCTCGTCTGTAAATGACAGTACCTAGATCTCCTAGGGCCTTTGACAGATAAGCTACATGCGGGTAGGGACTCTGCCTTTTGTAAACCTTGCGCCACATACACAATAGGCAATCAAATGTTTTTAAATAGATGAAGTCACTAACATTTACTGAATGCTTATTAAATTTCTAAGGTCCCTGGGTGGCACAAAAGGTTTGCACTTGACTGCTAACCTAAAGGTTAGTGGCTCCAGGCCACCTAGCGCAGTCACGGAGGAAAGTCCTGGTGACCTGCTTGGGTAAAGATTACAGCCCAGGAGGCCCCGGGAGCAGTGTCTGTCCCGGAACACGTACGGTTAACCTGAGTCACAGCCGACTCTGTGGCAGTGGGTTTTTTAAACCAAATTTCATTTTAAACATGCCAGTTTTAGTTCATGAATCTTTGAATTGATAAGGTAGTGCTTTCACTGACATTTCCACATTCCTTAGGGGTTTATTTTTTATTCAAATAGATTTAGCTAACAATACGAACACTTCTATTATTTGCGGTAGTGGTTTTCCAGGAATTTCCTAAAGTGCTTGTTAAAAAAAGAAATTCTGATTCCTTAGGCCTAAGGGGTAGGGCCAAGAATCTGCATTAAAAAAAAATCCTACAAGGGATTCTGATGCAGATGGTGTGAGGACCACATTCTGAGAAGTCTAGAAGAAAATATTCAAACTCCTCGGTCATTCTCTTATCTGTGAACCGTCCTCTGGCCAAATTGGTCAGTCGCCTTAACCAGAAGACCCAGGTCTCGGACAGAATCTAAAATTCCTGTGTATACAAAAAAAAATGGAGCACCTCCTACTGGGCGAAAACATTAATCAGTTTCTTTCTTGCTTTGGCTGCTAGGTTAAAACGAACTCTTCAAATGTACCACATAAATACTTCAGAGTTGTTAAATAAACATATGGTCCAATCCCTAATTTTTATTCTTTTGAACTGCTACTTACAACATAGTCTAAATTAACAAATCAGAACAGTGCTTATATTCAAAAGCAGACACAGCCAGGATGCTACACGTGCCAACAGTCTCCCGTAAGTACAAAAATACACGTTTATAAATACAAGATAATGTATTAACATATCTTTTCAAGTGACAACAGCTCTTCGTTCTTTAGAGAAGTATGCCTGGGCCTCCAACACTGAAATCACTGGCTAACGTTCATAACCAGCTTAGTGAGGATGTTGCCCACTGCCTAACATCTGTAGGGCAGTTGGGGTATTTCTGTAGAGCATTCATAATTTGAGTATTATCCAAAAGTAGTTTCATCAGCTGATACTCTTTCTGTGCATTTAGTGAAGTTCTTTCCATGGGCTTTATTAATTCTAGCTGTTGTAAGTGTTCAAAAGCCTGAAAGATGAAAGAAACAATTTAGGCTCAACAGGAGAAGAAAGTAACAAAGTTAACTCAGGGAAGAGTGAGTGAGGGTTTTGGTCAGTTGTGGAATAGAGTGCCAGTAAATGAAGCTTTTACTAAGAAATCACTAGGGTTCACTTTCATAAAACTGTATGTGCCAGGTAAAACAGTGTAAACTCAAAGTTATCTGTCCCTGTGCTGCTGAATATAATCAGAACAAACATTATGCACGATATGGCTTTTGTTCCTAATCTCATTTTATACTGTATTTCCTCCTAGTACTTCAGTTAATGAAGGATTTCCAGTTCTCTAAAAAACCTGACCATCTAATAAGACCTGGGTTACTCATTTGCATTTCCATTTTGTCTACCTTTATAAGGCTTTGTAGCGGTTAATAGTTTCAGCAAAGAGGAAAGCAGGAAACACACCTAGGCACACACAAGGCCTATTCAGCTGATAATGAAATTATTCAGCAGGCAGGAACGGGATAGGCTGACTGCGGCAAGGAGCCTGGCTCAGACTGCTACAACCTGTCAAGAAGTCCCCTTCTTCTGTCTTCTTCACTTTAATAGGGCTCTTTCCTGTCTGCTTCCTCTTACCCCTCAGATTACTGTAGTGTATTCTTTCTAACCATGATCACTGTTCTAGGTATGTTATTTAGCTATGAAAAAAAAAAATGATACACTAACCATTAAATATTAATACACGGAAATAGATTCCTGAAGCTTTCTATCCTTACAGCCTCATTGTAAAAAATACCACTGGAATACATTATGCATCAAAAAATTCTTCTGATGAAAACAAATAATGCAGACACCCTTCATCTGTGAAAAATGAGAAAAAACTGGAGGCTTCAGATGTTGGGTTGAATAAAACTGAGATTTAAAGTATTTCTGGACAGCAAAATGCTTTCTAATTTAAAATGTAGAAATTAGGAACGGCAAACTATTCATAAAAATTTAAATGCTTAGGTAACCCTTTCCACTGTTCAAACTCCGGTGAACTGACTCTCAGATGGATACAGACATTAGGGGAAAAATCTCTCCAGTGTGCTACTTTTCCTTTTGCTCGGAAGAAATGGCAATACAATCCTGTATACTCTTTTTCTTGCTACAACAAATAAAATTTTGACTACTAAAACTCAAACCAAACTCTCTGCTGTCGAGTTGATTCTGACTCATAGTGACCCTACAGACAGAGCAGAGCTGACCCCATAGGGTTTCCAAGGAGCACCTGGTGGATTTGAACTGCCAATCTTTTGGATAGCAGCCGTAGCTCTTAACCACTACGCCACCAGGGTTTCCATTTTGACAACTAAGGCTGCCAAAAGACAAAGGGGTCTATTTCTTTAAAAAAAAAAAAAAAAAAATGCTGCCCAATAAGGTAACCAGGTAACCACTGGCCACACACAGCTATTAAGTACTTGAAATGTGATTAGTGTGACTGAGGTACTCATTTGAAATTTTTTTTTATTTAAAATCTGATACTTGATAGGAAGTTTTTACATTTGGAACAATATAGGAATGTAAATTATTTTCAACAATAAATTTTATGGAATCTAAATAAAGATCAAGTATTTCCAATGAACATTCAGTGAATTAAGATGTGCTGTAAGAATAAAACACACACCAAATTTCAGACTTAATACAAAAGAAAAAACTGCAAAATACTTCATTAATTTTCTATTGATTACATAGTAAAACAATGACATAATTGGGTTAAATAAATCATAAAAGCTAATTTTCTTTTTCCCTATTTTGTGGCTATTAAAGTTACATTATGTGGTTCACATATTTCTAGTGACAGTGGTGACCTGGAGTTTTAAAAACTCATGCCTCACTCCCTCCTCCCCGCCCCCACCCTCCCGCCACACCACCACCCCTGAGTAAAGCTTTCTCTGTCTGATCTACCAGCCATTGAGACTTTGTCCTTTAGTTTCTTAATCGCTTGTATCTGCATTTTGGTCGCCAGTACTTGGGCTGGAAAGGTATAGGATTTTATCTTATGTCTGACACACTAGAATCGAACAGTTCTCTTTCAGGATGCAAGTGCTATGAACAGACAGCAGAGGGCAGTATGCTTCCACAGACTGTAAAAACTGGTAGTTTCTTCAAAACCATTCAATTTTTAGGTAATTTGGGAAAAATATCCTATGATAAATGACTAAATTTTAAAAATTGGCAAAAGAGAAACGTCTATGTATAAAACATTAGGTGCCGTTGAGTCGGTTCTGACTCACAGTGACCCTTTGTACAACAGAACAAAAACATTGCCTGGTCCTGTGCCACATATAATTGGCAGAAAAATAAGAGCAAACCCAATCTTACCTTCATGACAACAGGTTTCTCAAAATTATAAATGGAATGAGCTTTCCTTTGAACAAACTTCTGAAACTCTGGGTAGAAAGCAATGACATTAGTACCTTCAAGTAAGTAGAAGGGAAAGTCAGAGAAAAAAAAAAAGAGACTGAAGTTTCTTCTCACCATTATAGACCATTTGAAAATTAAAAGGCTCCTCTTCATAGATATCATTTAAATGTTTCATTGCTATTATAAGACAAATTTCCAAGACTGACAAACCTATAGTAAAAGAAAAACTGAGTTGTAGTTTACTTAGTGATACATAACATTGAAATAAATATGAAACAGTATGATATGGTGAAAGATCGTGGTTTTCAGGGGTGGGGAAGGTCAAGAAGCCCCCAGGTTCAAATGTGTTCAGTGACTGCTATCTATATAATCATAAGCAAGTTACCTAGCCTCCCAGAGCTCAGTTTTCAAACCTACAAAAAAGGGATATTTCTGAACTTGGAAGTTACAGGGATTAGAAGCAGTATTATCAAACATTCACCATATGCCCCATAATAAACAATAACTAGCAATTGTTATCTGACTTTAAATCACATAGGGCTTATGGGTGGGGTTTATTCAGAGACTACTGAAACCGCTGGAAATTATACCCACAACTATGTATGCACTGTTTTCCTGGCCAGAAGGCTTATTAGATTCTCAAAAGTGAGCTCAAAATGATGAAAAGCCAGTGCTCCTCAGCAGCATTTGATGTAATGAGTTACGCCAACAATGCAGTCCTATCTGAACTTCCAATGGGGCAAAGGAAGCAGAGCTCCAAGATTCTTTCACTTTAACTGCCCTGACAGGGATCCCAACAGAGAATCCCTGATGGAGCAGGAGAACAGTGGGATGCAGATCTTAAATTCTCGTAAAAAGACCAGGCTTAATGGTCTGAGACTGGAGGGACCCTGACAGTCATGGTCCCCAGACCCTTTGATAGCTCAAGATTGGAACCATTCCCGAAACCAACTCTACAGACAGGGATTGGCCTGGACTGTAAGACAGACAATGATGCTGGGGAGGAGTGAACTTCATGGCTCATGCAGACACATGAGGCACTGTGGGCAACTCCTGTCTGGTGACAAGATGAGAAGGAAGAGGGGGACAGGAGATGGTTGAATGGACAGGGCAAATACAGGGTGGAGAGGAGAAATGAGCTCTGCCTCATTAAGAGGGGAGCAGCTGGGAGTGCACGGCGGGGTGTGTATGGCGTTTTGTATGAGAGACTGAAATGATTTGTAAACTTTCACCTAAAGCACAATAATCTAAAAAAAAAAAAAAAGATTCACTTTAAATGGCTCCTCTAAAGGGCTAAGTTAGGGCAACATGAAATGGATGAAAGAGCATTCTGTATATAAAGTGCTATAAAAAAAAACCAAACCTGTTGTCACTGAATCCATTCCAAGTTATAACAACCCTCCAGGACAGAGCAGAACCCATTAGCGTTTCCAAGGAGTGGCTGGTGGATTCAAACTGCTGACCTTTTTGGTTAGCAGCCAAACTCTTATAACCACTGTGCCACCAAGGCTCCAGAAAGCACTATACCCAAAATTAATTATAATGGATTTAAAAAATTATTCCATTATCTAAGTTCAAATTTATAAAATACACAATCCAAAAAAAAACAGAGCAGGTGTCTCACCATGTACGATATTTGCTTTAGAGTCCATGCTACACAGCTGACTGGCCTCCATCAGATCTGCTGCAGTCATAAATGGGTGTGATGAGGTTACCCGATTTAAAGCAAGCATCTAAGGAAATGCAGATCAGAAAAATAATTGCTTATCTACTTGAGCATTTTTGAAATATTACGGAGCAAAACTTCTTAATTTGAAGAGTCTGTTCTTAGACAAGTAAATATTAATCCTTGGAAAAAGTATTGTCTCATCTTTAGCTCTATTAAAAGTTATTTTAATTTCTATGCCACATGACTGTGCCTATACAAAGCATTAAAAAGTGCTCATGTACACTCTGTACCCATGCCCACTTGTGTATTTTATTTACAATTCCACCTCAACAACAATTTTAAGAGGGAGTAGGGGAAAGGGAAGAGACTAAAGAGAAGTGAGACTACTACTCAAAGTCCCAGACAGAAACAAAAAAGGCAGATCTATGCTTTGTATAAAATTCTTTTGGGGGTACTTACTAACTTCTGATTCTCTAATGGAGTCCCTGAGTGGTGCAAGGATGAATTTGGCTGCTAACCTAAAGGTTGGTGGCTCAAGTCCACCCAGAGGTGCCTCAGAAGAAAGCCCTGGCAGTCAGCTTGTGAAACCCGGCCACTGAGAACCCTGTGGAGCACAGCTCTACTCTGACACACACGAGGTCTCCGCGCGCCGGGACTGACTCCGATACTCTGAAGTACTCCACCTCCCAGTCTGAAGAGAGAATACGAGATGATCTCACAAAACAGCAGGAAGTGAAACTGAGCAAAGCTATTAAGGGACTGCAATCAAGAAGCAAAATCAGATCAGGGCATCTAACCTATATTTTAAAACTTAAGCTGCTTCTACTAAAAGCAGTACTGACAACAGCAATCAACACTGATATTTCAAGTTTTTGTGGGGTTTACAAGCTTCACGTTGAAGGGGAAGGCTCTTAATATAAAAGCAAAAAAGAAGAGCTGTTTGCAGAGCATCCTCCGCAACACAGGTAGATGGCCTTTGTCTAGTTGTTGCCTCCTTCCTGTATGTCTTCAACGACCTGGGAAATCTGCAAGAGGCTGTCCTGTGGGGTGAGGGGTGGGGAGTGTTGTGCAACAGCAGCAGAATAACTACCTTTAGGGGTTGTGATTAGGAAGAGTAGTTACACAGGGAGTTTTGGAGTGCTGGTAATATTCTAGTTCCTGACTTCGATGGTGGTTATATGGATTAGCTTTGTAATATTTGTTAAGTGTACATTTTCTATGTAATAATCCATAATACAAAAATGCTTATAAATATTGAGGGAATGTGGAAGGGAGGACAGTTATACATACATATTTTGTAACTGTAAACCCCCAAAAACCAAACCCCTTGCAGTCGATTCTCACTCACAGCAACCCTGTAGGAGCAAGCTGGTGGGCTGAAACTGCCGACCTGTTGGTTAGCCGCCATAGCTCTTAACCATTGAACCACCAGGGCTCCTTTATATAAAATACAAAGTTATAAATATACATATACTGACAGTATAGAAGAATTCTCTTACCATGTGTCTTAGTTATCTAGTGCTGCTACAACAGAAATACCACAAGTGGGTAACTTCAAGGAACAGAAATTTATTTCCTCAGTTTAGGCAGCTAGAAGTCTGAACTCAGGGTGCAGGCTCTAAAAGAAGGCTTTCTCGTTGTCCACTCCAGGGGAAGGTCCTTGTCTCTTTTCAGCTTCTATTCCCAGGTTCCTTGGTGATTGTGTGGCATGTATCTTTCCCCCATTTGTGCTTGCTTGCTCATTTGTATCTCAAAGGAGACTGATTTAAGACATACGCTACACTAATACTGCCTCATCAAAAGGGCAACCCATTCCCAAATAGGATCATAACAATAGATGTAATTTTAGGATTTACAACACATTATTTTTTGGGGAAACAACTCAATCAGTAACACCTCAGAAGGCTGTGAAGCTAGCATGACCTTAAAGATATATCTCAGAGTGGCAGGTGGGTGGCATCTCTCTAGATATTTTCGTGTTGTCTCAACAAGGATTGACAGGCAAAAAAAAAAGATTCTAATAAAGTTCAAAAACAAGTGATGAGGCATATTTGACATATAGATATAATCCATGAAGCTGTGTTAATCAGAATTTCAAACATTTCTTAAATTTGTTTCTTCTAGTAGAAGTAATTTTTAATTACAATTGCTACAAGTTCAAAGACAATCTCATGGACTCCATCTTGGCATATGCAACACTGAATGCTAGGAGGAAATCAATGTCTATAATGTTCTCGGGGGAAACTGTGATTCAAATTACATCCCATGTTGTTCAAGAAGAATGTCAACAGATATTTTAAGTATACAAGATCTCAAGAGAAAATGGTTCCCATAAACTCTTCTTAAAAAGTATACCAAAGGATGAGCCTGACCTAACCAAGAGATGACAGAGAAATTATGGCAAAAGGATTGGTAGACCAGATGAGGACAGAACTGCCTGGAGCTTGTGGCCTCAGAATGACTAGCATTTTTTAGAAGTCAGGAACTATGAGCCTGGTTTGCATCCTCTGTGGGGAGGGCAAGTGAATCTGCACATCTACTGTATTTAGACTTCTACATTATCAGCTTCTGGAGCAGTAACACCCTTTACTGTTATCCCCTTGGAAGGTGTGTTGAAATCCCCAACTAACACTCTCCCAAGAAGATACTTAGAATACTTCCATGTTCAGTAACCATCAGCTGTGAGAGGGTCAAGATACTCCCCAATTATAGTCATCCCCTCATAATGGTGCACGGAGTTCCTCCATTTGTTTTTCCATGGGTTACCACGTGGCAAGTTTCAAAGCTCACTTTCTGAGAAGATGCTTGGAGATGTCACATCATTTCTCTGTATACCCAAGTGCCTGATGTGATGAAAGAAGGCCCAATGTTCCAAGATAAACAAGGGAACCCACATCTTTGGAAGCTTGTGTTGGATTAGTCTAGGGCCCAGAGGAAGAGAAGATCATGAAGCAGGCAGTCCAAAACCCTGGTTCACAGATGAAGAGGAAACATATGAAAAATTTTTCAAGAATACCATTTTTTTTTTTTTTTTTACTACCTGTGCTAACAGGGTGGGCCTGGCACCTGGGCGGGGCCGTTGCCTCAGGCTAAGAGGGTGGAGCATTGAGCCAGAGAGTATTCTCAGGTCCTGAAACCTAATGGAATTTGCTGAGTTTCAGACCCCTTTTTCCTTCCAGTTTTTTCCCTTTGGGATGAGAATGTCTATCCTATGCCTGTCTCATGATTTTATTTTAGAAGCAGATAACTTGTTCTCTATGTTTACAGGCCCACAGATGAAGAGGAAATTTGCCCCAGAATGGGCCAAATATACCTAGAGTCTCACTCATACCTGATTTAGACTATGAGATTTGGGACTGTTTGAGTTGTACTATATTTAGATGAGATTTTGAACTTATAGTTAATACTGGAATGGGTTAATGCTTTTGAGGCTGTTGGGATGGGGTGCGTGTATTTTGCATGTGAGAAGGACATGAATTCTGGGGGGCTAGCTTTTTTTAGAGAGCAACAATGCATGTGAAAGCTGGACAATGAATAAGGAAGACAGAAGAAGAATTGACACCTTTGAATTGTGGTGTTAGCAACGAATATTGAATATACCATGGACTGCCAAAAGAACGAACAAATCTGTCTTAGAAGTACGGCCAGAATGCTCCTTAGAGGTAAGGATGGCCAGACTGCGTCTTACATACTTTGGACATATCGTCAGAAGGGATCAGTCCCTGGAGAAGGACATCATGCTTGGCAGGGTACAGGGTCAGCAGAAAAGAGGAAGACCCTCAGTGAGGTGGATTGACACAGTGGCTGCAACAATGAGCTCAAGCATAACAATGATCATTTAAGGATGGCTCAGGACAGGGCAGTGTTTCGTTCTGTTGTGCACAGTAGGGTTGCTATGAATCGGAACCAGCTCAATGGCACCTAACAACAACAACAAAGAGCAACAAAAGGTATGTTGAAGTCCTAACCCCTGGCATCTGCGAACGTGACCTTAACTGGAAAAGCACTTTTGCAGATGTAATCAGTTAAGATGAGATCATACTGGTTTACACTGGGCCCTAAATCCAAAGATTGGTATCCTTAAAAGTAGGCCATATGAAGACCCAAAGACAGTGACAAAGAGAAAAGAAGGCCACATGAAGACAAAGGCAGAAAATGGAGTGATGCAGCTATAAACCAAGAAACACCAAATACTGGTGGCAATCACCAGGATCTGGGAAGGGGCCAGGAAGGATTTTTCCCTACAGCCTTCAGAGGGAGCATGATTTTACAGACATCTTTATTTTGACCTCCAGAGCTGTGGGAGAACAAATTTCTGTTGTGTTAAGCCACTCAGTTCATGGTCCTTTGTTAGGGTAGCCATAGGAAACAAATCCACCACCCAATAAAGTAGCCCAGGTTAATTTAAGGGACAGACGTGTTAGCCATTTCAACTATGCAACAACAAAAAAACTGCACCCAGCAAGAACTCTTCTTAAAAGCTGAATCCACTTTTCATATAGTTAGCTGTCTTTCTAACAAGTAACAGCTCCTGAATCAAAGCTATCATTTAAATATTTAAAGATTTCTTTTTTCTTTATTTACTTGTATTTTCATAAAGTTTATTTATTATTTAAATAAGATTGTCAGACAGCAGATAAAAACACAGGACATTCAGTTAAATTTGAATTTCAGATAAACAATGAGTAATTTTTTACTCTAAGTTATGTCCCATGCAGTTATTTGGAACATACTCGTACTAGAAACTCTCTGCTTCACATTAACCACGGTCCAGGTGCTTTGGCTGAGCAGAAGAGCCTAACAATCCTCACCCTTCATTCTCTTACTAGGTAGGACACCCAAATCTCCAGTAGCTCCTTTTTTTTTTAAATTATATTTTTGACATATAAAAACACAACAAAGAATAATGAATACTCATGACCACTTTCCCAGCTTAAGAAATAAAACTTTAGAGATGAAGCCCCTCCCTTCTCTGACTGGATTCTCTACTCTCTCCATACAACCTTGTATATGGTGCTATTACCAGGTATGTATTTATACTTCTGTTTCATATGTATGTACTATTAGATAATATGTTGTTGTTAGGTACCATCAAGTTGCTTCTGACTCATAGAGACCCTAAAGGACAGAGGAGAACTGCCCCATACAGTTTCCAAGGAGCTGCTGGTGGATTTAAACTGCCAAACTTTTGGTTACCAGCCGAGCTCTTAACCATACACCACCAGGGCTCCCCTAGATAACATAGCATAATTTTTAAATACCATATACTTTTGCAACTCTCTTCACTGAACATCTATTATGAAAATATATCCATATTGATGTTGATTCCAGTTTATTCATCTTTTTCTATTGTATTGCTTTGTACATACCCACGACTTAATTACTCATTCTCTTGCTGATAGACATGTCATTTCCCTTTAAACAAGACTGCAAAAAGCAATCTTGACATGTCTTCTTGTGCATCTGAGTTTCTCTAGTCACCTCATTTAACAGACTGCTCTCTAAGGTGCCTATATTTACACTCCCAGCAGCATTTTTTTTTTTCATAGAAACCAAAGTTTATTAGTGGTTATCAGGGGCGAATGGGAGCAGGGAAGGCGGATTTATTGCTTAATAGACACTGAATTCTGTTAAGGGTGGTGAAAAATTTGGAAACAGTGATAATGGTTGTACAACATGGTGAACAGAATTAAGGTCACTGAATGATACACAAAAATGGCTGAAATGCAAATGTTTCATTATATATATTTTACCACACACACACACACACATTTTTCAAGACACTATCACAGGTTACGTCTGAATCCAGAAAGGCTTTTCTTCTGTTTATACAACTGTGTGTAAAACACTGTTTTAGTAGGCATTTTATCTATCTGTTGAATGAATATAAAAATAGCTACACATACACAGTGCTCACCATGGGCCGGAACTAAACTTTAAAAAAAAAAAAAAAAACTCTTTAGGGGCATCAAAAACCAAAACCAAACCAGTTGCCATTGAGTCGATTCTGACTCACGGCCATCCCATCTGTATCAGAGTAGAACTGTACTCTACAGGGTATTCGATGGCCAATTTTTTGGAAGTAGATCACTAAGCCTTTCTTCTGAGAGCAATAAATTTTAACAGCCACAAACACCACTGTCATCAGACATATCCTTTGACACCTACTGGACTGGCAGAAAAAAAAGTTTAATTGTGGCGTTAATCTGCATTTTCCTGGATTCTGGAGAGGCTGAACATCTTTTTATATTATAGGCCATGTGGGATTCTATTTTGGTGGATTGCCTGCTCATATTTTTAGCTCCTTCCTTTACTAATTGTCTTTGTCATACTGTAGAAGCTGTTTATGTATTATGGATAGTGTTGACAATTACATGCATTACACATATCCTCCTCCAATCAGTCTTCATTTTTCTGAGGTGTCTTTTGGTGTTCAGACATTAAAAAACTCTACGTAATTAAGTTTATCCATCTTTTCTTTGTGATTTGTATGTCTTGTTTAACAAATCTTTCCCTATTCCACCCAAGATTACCTAGGTCATGTGCTATTCAATAAATGGTAGCTGTTATTATTATTATTGAAACTGACCAAATAGAAATTACTGAGACCAAAACTATTTTCTTCTTGAAAGGTATTTTCCACAAGGCAGTATCAGACTAATAGCAAATCTCTTAGTGAAGGAAATTCTTCAATTTTCAGAAAAATTAAGTGCCTCTTGATTATGATATTCTTTAAGCTTAAAATGTAATTATTTGATGAAAAACCATGACCAAGTGAGATTTACTCCAGGTATGCAAGGCAGGTTCAACATCTAAAAAGCAATCAATGTAATCCACTGTAACAACAGTTTAAAGATTAAAAAAGTGTATGATCATATCAATGATACAGACTAAGCATTTGACAAAAATCCAACATCAATTCATGATACACTCTCAGCAAGTTAGGAAAAGAGAACTACGTCAACTTAGTAACAAGTACGCATAAAAAAATTCAATAGCTAATATCATATTTAACAATGAAAGACTGAATGCTTTCTCCCTGAGATCAGGAATATGGCAATGATGTTCACTACTTCTTTTCAACACAATGCTGGAACTTCTAGCCATTACAATATAAGGTAAGAAAAAGAAAACAAGGTATACAGATTGGAAAGAAAGAAAGAAAACTGTCTCTATCTGCAGATGAGATTGTGTACACAGGAAATGGCAAGGAAATCTATTAAAAAAAGCTCCTAGCACTAATAAGCGAGTTCAGCAAAGTCAAAGAATACAATTTCAACACAAAAATCAATCACATTTCTATATAATAACAGTGAAGATGCAGAAACTGAAATTAAAAGCAAAATACTATTTAAAATTGCTCCAAAGGAAATGAAATACTTAGATATAAGTTTAAAACATGTATAGGATTTGTGTGGTAAATTTACAAAATGCTGATGAAAATATATCAAAGGTGACCTAAATAAAAGGAGAAATGTACCACATTCATGGACTGGAAGACTCACCGTAATAAAGACGTTCATTCTCTCCAAATTTATCTATAGGTTTAATGCAATTTCTATCAAAATATAATTGTCAGGTGAAAGAGAGTGATAAAAATAACGCTAGTACAAACCAGTAGCATGTGTAATGACCGTAGGTTTTTGCTGACATTGAAATGCTTCTGCAGTACTTCTCGTATGCTTCTATCTTCTGAGAGACACTAAAGGAAAAAAAAAAAAACGGAATTAAGGAACAATGCAGTTTAAAACCTAAATATCTTCTGCCTCACTGATTCATGCACCATTAATTCCATATGATATTTCTTCATTATTTAAACAGGTGCTGGTTTTACTTGTAGAAGACTAAAATCAAAGTTCCAGTCTATTTTTTTCTTATCCCTTTACATTATTTCAAACACATTGTTACTCCAAAATTTTAGTCTAAAAATGGAAATTATACATACTAATGGGTGAAGAAAACGCAGCACAAAATACAACAGAGAACGAAAGTTACTGTACCTGGGGAAACAAGGTGACGTACAGAAAATGAAAGTTACTACATCTGGGGAAACAAAGTGACATACAGAGAATGAAAGTTACTACATCTGGGGAAACAAGGGGACATACAGACAATGAAAGTTACTACACCTGGGGAAACAAGGTGACGTACAGAGAATGAAAGTTACTACGCCTGGGGAAACAAGGTGACGTACAGAGAATGAAAGTTACTACATCTGGGGAAACAAGGTGACATACAGAGAATGAAAGTTACTACATCTGGGGAAACAGGGTGACGTACAGAGAATGAAAGTTACTACATCTGGGGAAACAAGGTGACGTACAGAGAATGCAAGTTACTACACCTGGGGAAACAAGGTGACGTACAGAGAACGAAAGTTACTACACCTGGGGAAACTAGGTGACGTACAGAGAATGCAAGTTACTACACCTGGGGAAACAAGGTGACGTACAGAGAATGAAAGTTACTACACCTGGGGAAACAAGGGGACGTACAGAGAATGAAAGTTACTACACCTGAGGAAACAAGGTGACGTACAGAGAATGAAAGTTACTACACCTGGGGAAACAAGGTGACATACAGAGAATTAAAGTTACTACACCTGGGGCAACAAGGTAACGTACAGAGAATGAAAGTTACTACATCTGGGGAAACAAGGTGACGTACAGAGAATGAAAGTTACTACATCTGGGGAAACAAGGTGACATACAGAGAATGAAAGTTACTACACCTGGGGAAACAAGGTGACGTACAGAGAATAAAAGTTACTACATCTGGGGAAACAAGGTGACGTACAGAGAATGCAAGTTACTACACCTGGGGAAACAAGGTGACGTACAGAGAATGCAAGTTACTGTACCTGGGGAAACAAGGTAACGTACAAAGAATGCAGCATAAACAATATAAGAAGATTGTGGCATATTGAGAGTAGTCATGTACCCCTGAGTTTCAGTTCTTGAAAAAGGGATTGTATGTAGAGACAAACGCAAAAGAAGCTAACGGGACACAACTGCGACTGTTCATACAAGAGACAAAGAGGGCCTCAATTAATATAGCAATGCAGAGAATTAAGATATTTATAGAAGAGACAGTTGATGAAGAATTAACTGGTGGGAGGAGGGAAAGAGAGGGTTCGAGGGGGGGAAGGAAAAAAAAAACAAACAAACTCAAAGATGACATCACGAGGGATAGAAAGTCCCAGGAAGAGTCAAGTGTGAGATACGGCCAAGAAGTGAAACTTGGATTATCAACATCTAAGAAGCAGACAGAAAAACAGCAACAAAGTAGGAGACTGAGAAAGATACTGAAGACTAGAAAAGAATCAGTGATCTAGAAACCAAAGTAAAGGAAAATTCAAGGAAATGGTGATCAACAATGTAAGCTACTTTGTAAAATTAAATTAAGATATATTTTGAGAAGAGGCTAAGGCTTTGGAAATTAGGAGATCAATAGGGCCCTCTGAGAAAGCAGTGCCTGAAGGAACCAAGTAACTGTG
Source organism: Elephas maximus indicus (assembly GCF_024166365.1). NCBI lineage: Eukaryota > Metazoa > Chordata > Mammalia > Proboscidea > Elephantidae > Elephas > Elephas maximus. The sequence goes on from NC_064824.1 coordinate 44,815,932, forward strand.
GTGAATTAGGATTAAATGGAAGGTGAGAACAGCTGGCATTGAAGAGTAGATAACGAGAGAGTATGCTGAAGGCCAGCAGAGCCAAGAAATTGTTTTTAGGATGAAGACTAACTTAATTTTCCAAAAAATCATCTGTAAGAAATAAGAACTTTTCCTTGTTGCGGGAAAAAAAAAAATAAGGAAAACAACACAAAACTGAGCGTTTCTTATTTTCTAGAGCTAGATCTGTGTATCTCCACTTCTTCCACTATACCTAAACCCAGTGCTGTCGAGTTGATTCTGACTCATAGCGACCCTATGGGAAGATCTACTATAGGAAGATCCACTATAAGACGATCCATATTCAAGAATTGAAATAAAGTTTCATGCTCTCAGTAAATAAAAAATTAGGATTCCTACTCCCTTGCTATTGTCTTAGTCTTCTCTTTCTATCTAAAGGGTTTTCTGTAACTATACATGCCTTTTCATCATAAACAGAGCCAAATACATCTTTTGAAATTAGGCAGGAAGAACATAAAATAATGCCAGTAACATAATGAAAACCTTTGGAAAACTGAAAAAAAAAAAAAAACAACCCAAAACTTAGCTTTTCCATAGTTTTCAATATGGAATAAGTTTAAGAAATAGGTGGCTAAACACCACAGATAAACTGGCTCCTGTACCTTTTTTTTAGTACCTTTGACTCTTATCAAGTCACTTATAAAGCAGATGTTGTAAAATCAGAGCACCTAGGAAAACTAAGCAAGATAACCTGGGACAAAATAATTGATGAGACAATTTTTCTGTTAAGAATTCAATTTTTTAAAAAACAGTATCTGCCTTTCTTTTGCATATTGATGCTTCAATAGGTTAATCTTCTACACTCTGCCTTCCTGCTTACCTCTATAATTTTGGTGATCTGACTGCAACTCCCCTTCTTTCTGAAAGCTATCACATTCTTGCTTCCATAATTACTTAATCTGCTCAAAAACAAAACAAAATAAAACAGAAAACCTCTAAAAAATCTGGAGGTGAGTCATTAAAAAAAAAAAAGCTGGCTAACTCCTCTCATTACATTTTTAATTCCACCTTGATTCAAACACTATAAATGATTTAAACATAAGACTATTAATAAGCAGTGACTGGATGCCTATTAAGTTCAATGAACTAGGATAGTCAGTGAAGATAATAGATCCTGGATTTTGAAACATCACTGAATTTCGTATCATTTTAAATTTAGAGCTCTCTTACAGTTTGCTAAAGAAATGACATAAAGGAAATAAGAGAGGGACTGACATTATTCCTTACAGAAATATGGACGATTCCTAGAAATGAAGCAGCCCTCCCCTTTTATTTAGGGAAGCTGATAGGTTTCTTTGCACTGATCAGCACATGAGTTTTGAGTAGCAGCTGCAGAAGAAAGTTCTTGTTGTGTATAGTCTGCTTGGCCAGTGCTCTTTTCACAGATTCTAAGCAGAATGTTACAGGACTATACAGTACCTCAAGATTCATGTTCCAAGGATTACTCAGTGGCAGCAGTATATTTACTAGCTCTTCTAGTGAGTTCCTGCTAACCCTTTTTGCCTTCTCTTAACTACGTAGGGAACTGAAGACAGTAAGTAAACCTTCCTTGAATCTACACATAGTAATGAGGGTTTCCTTTGAAGAGAATTAGCTAAGATCCTCTTTTCAGATGGTTGTTTCAGAGATTCTCTTATACTACCAAGCTGAGATCAAGAGACCTAATTCATTTGGGATAAGGCTAAAACAAATGTTTGAGTTAGGCAGAATGTCCAAGTTCAACCCTATCCTAAGGATCCTTTTTCTCCCTGGAGGATGTGCAATATTTTTTCGATGAGATTCCGTAGGTGACCTCTTATCTATACCATTGCTTTTGGTTTAACCTTGCACTAAAACGACTTGCTGGATGGTCAGCACTGACAGAAAAGATAGCTCCTTCAATGCAGCCTCCCCCCACAACCACGGCATCTGGCCATGGTGCTGACATATTTTTCAAGTGAAGCTCATTTATTAGCACACCAAAGGGAGGTGGCACAAGATGACTTGGAAAAAGAAAATATCAGAACTAAGAGATATAAACTCCAGTGGTGCTAGTTTTACCGTATGCAACAGAAATGCAAGGCTATTAAGATAATGATAGGATGGTGAACACATTCATTCCCACCACTTAACCCTAAATTTGGGATATAGGATCTATAAAAATAGACCAGAAAACTAGGGGTAGCCATCTTACTCCCACATGGTTACAATTTTCTGAGTCATCCAAAGTCATTCTTCACCAGTAACTCCTTTCATCACATACCCGCTCAGAGACATTCAAAATGCAACGTAACTGGGAAGGAAGGAAAGGCAGTACACCCTGGGCTATATAGTCATCTTAGGAAAAATTAGAGCAGGGATGGAAATAATAAAAGCCTGGGGAGGCAGGGCCAAGATGGCGGACTAGGTAGACGCTACCTCGGATCCCTCTTGCAACAAAGACTTGGAAAAACAAGTGAATTGATCACGTACATAACAATCTACGAACCCCGAACAACAAACACAGATTTAGAGACGGAAAACGAACAAATACGGGGAAGCAGCGACTGTTTTCGGAGCCTAGAGCCAGCGTCCCAGTCAGGTAACCTTGGTGCCGGGCTTCTGGGCCCAGGGGAGCTGAACTCAAAAATCTTCTGATGGCGCAAACAAGGGGCACAGCCCTACCCCCCTGAACTGAACCCAGGAGGGGGCCCAGCCAATCCGCGCAGGAGGCGTGTCGACGCGGCTGGTGGGACGAGAAGTCCCTGGGAGGCAGTGACTGGTTTTGGAGCCGGGAGTCCAGCGTCCCACCCGGGGAACCTTGGCGCCGGGCTTTTGCTTGGGCGCTGTCACGGCGCAAGCACGGGGCACAGCCCTACTCCCCTGAACTAACCCCGGGAGGGGGCCGAGCAGTTCCGCAGCGGCAGCGCAGCGACGCGGCTGGCAGGATGAGAAGTCCCCGGGAGGCAGCGACTGATTTTGGAGCCGGGAGTGCAGTGTCCCAGCAGGGGAACCTTGACGCTGGGCTTTGGACTGGCAGCGGAGGATCTGACCGCGGCCTTCAGCTGGCCACACCCCCGGGGGCAATCTCCACACAGCCAGTACACGTAGGCGACACGCCCCTCGGGAATCTCAGATAAAATAGTTATTCTAAGAAAGACAAGCAACTTTGGCTATATTCCGAGGTACTACTCTCCTACCTCTCTGAACCCTCCCCCACCCTTCCCACGCGGCTTCATTAACATTGGAATTTCCTGAGCCAGAGGGAGAACGGCTCCAGCTCCGCAGCGGCTTTGCCTCCCCCCCCTTTTTTTTTGGTCTTTTCCTAACCCATTCTTCCGGCCTGAGAGAAGGAACCACAAAAAACCCAGGGACCAAAAATCCATCCCTAATTGGACTAAAAACACAGAACCAGCTACAGCCAAGCATGTATGATCCAAATCTCGGACTTTCATCCTTACAGGGAACAAGGTGGCGGTTATAATCCAAAGGCAGTTCTGATAGGGATCTGACTGCATTTTTTTTTAGCGGATTTTCTGGAAAAACAAGTTTCCCAGGTCTGATAACTCTGCTTATTCAACAGAGCCCTAACTGACCCACAACAGGGAACTGAGGGCTGAAGCTCCCCCCAGACCACCTAGCCTCTTGCCTTAGGGGTCTAAGGAGGGTGACACCTACCAATCAGTAGAGGTACTTGCATTGGGGGCCTAAGGTACAGCTGCAGTGCCCTCCCACCAAGGTGCTATAGGAATAGAGACACACCCACCTCACTGACACTTGGGGGAAGCCTGTCAGTATCCTGCACCCCCTGGAGGGTGAACCCCAGCTGCTAATAGAATCTGGTGCACACAACTATCACCACTACTTCTCAAGGTGGATAGGTGTTAGGGTGCAGCACACACTTCATGACCCAAAATCAGATTCTACTCAAGAATAGTGAATAGACTCAGGCATATATATCTGGCAACAGCCCAAACCAGCTGGTAATAGGTCATAAGTAAGTCAAGGGCTACAACAAACAAGACAGCACAATCTAGTAGCCCATCCACGTGTACTGAAAGAAAACAAGACTCAGTGAGCAATTATAGATTATATATATGTATTTTTTTTTATATCTTAGTGATGGCTCAGAGACAGCAGTCGATATCAAACCACATAAAGAAGCAGACCATGACAGCTCCTACAACCCCCCCAAACAAAAGAACCAAAATCTTTCCCAAATGAAGATATAATCCTCGAATTATCAGATACAGAATATAAAAAACTAATTTACAGAATGCTTCAAGACATCAGAAACGAAATAAGGCAAACTGCAGAAAAAGCCAAGGAACACACTGATAAAACAGCTGAAGAACTCAAAAAGATTATTCAAGAACATAGTGGAAAAATTAGTAAGTTGCAAGAATCCATAGAGAGACAGCATGTAGAAATCCAAAAGATTAACAATAAAATTACAGAATTAGACAACGCAATAGGAAGTCAGAGGAGCAGACTCGAGCAATTAGAATGCAGACTGGGAATTCTGGAGGACCAGGGAATTAACACCAACGTAGCTGAAAAAAAATCAGATAAAAGAATTAAAAAAAATGAAGAAACCCTAAGAATCATGTGGGACTCTATCAAGAAGGATAACTTGCGTGTGATTGGAGTCCCAGAACAGGGAGGGAGGACAGAAAACACAGAGAAAATAGTTGAAGATCTGCTCACAGAAACCTTCCCTGACATCATGAAAGACTAAAGGATATCTATCCAAGATGCTCATCGAACCCCATTTAAGATTGATCCAAAAAGAAAAACACCAAGACATATTATCATCAAACTTGCCAAAACCAAAGACAAAGAGAAAATTTTAAAAGCAGCCAGGGAGAAAAGAAAGGTCTCCTTTAAGGGAGAATCAATAAGAGTAAGTTCAGACTACTCAGCAGAAACTGTGCAGGCAAGAAGGGAATGGGATGACATATACAGAGCACTGAAGGAGAAAAACTGCCAGCCAAGGATGATATATCCAGCAAAACTCTCTGAAATATGAAGGCGAAATTAAGATATTTACAGATAAACACAAGTTTAGAGAATTTGCAAAAACCAAACCAAAGCTACAAGAAATACTAAAGGATATTGTTTGGTCAGAAAACCAATAATATCAGATACCAGCACAACACAAGGTCACAAAACAGAACATCCTGATATCAACTCAAATAGGGAAATCACAAAAACAAATTAAGATTAAAAAAAAAAAAAAATGCTCATAACAGGGAATCCTTGAAGTCAATATGTAAAAGATCACAATAATCAAAAAGAGTGACTAAATACAGCTGGCATAGAACTGCCATATGGAGAGTGATACAAGGCAATATAGAACAATACAAGTTAGGTTTTTACTTAGAAAAACAGGGGTAAACATTAAGGTAACCACAAAGAGGTATAACAACTCCATAACTCAAGATAAAGCCAAGAAAAACGTAATGACTCAACAAACATAAAGTCAAACACTACAAAAATGAGGATCTCACAATTTACTAAGAAAAACGTCTCAGCACAAAAAAGTATGTGGAAAAATGAAATTGTCAACAACACACATAAAAAGGCATCAAAATGACAACACTAAACACTTATTTATCTATAATTACGCTGAATGTAAATGGACCAAATGCACCAAGTTACACTTAAAGTAAATGGACTAAATGCACCAATAAAGAGACAGAGAGTCTCAGACTGGATAAAGAAACACGATCCGTCTATATGCTGCCTACAAGAGACACACCTTAGACTTAGAGACACAAACAAACTAAAACTCAAAGGATGGGAAAAAATATATCAAGCAAACAATAAGCAAAAAAGAAGAGGAGCAGCAATATTAATTTCTGACAAAATAGACTTTAGACTTAAATCCACCACAAAGGATAAAGAAGGACACTACATAATGATAAAAGGGACAATTGATCAGGAAGACATAACCATATTAAATATTTATGCACCCAATGACAGGGCTGCAAGATACATAAATCAAATTTTAACAGAACTGAAAAGTGAGATAGACACCTCCACAATTATAGTAGGAGACTTCAACACACCACTTTCGGAGAAGGACAGGACATCCGGTAAGAAGCTCAGTAGAGACACGGAAGACCTACTTACAACAATCAACCAACTTGACCTCATTGACTTATACAGAACTCTCCACCCAACTGCTGCAAAGTATACTTTTTTTTCTAGTGCACATGGAACATTCTCTAGAATAGACCACATATTAGGTCATAAAACAAACCTTTGCAGAGTCCAAAACATTGAAATATTACAAAGCATCTTCTCAGACCACAAGGCAATAAAACTAGAAGTCAATAACAGAAAAACTAGGGAAAAGAAATCAAATACTTGGAAACTGAACAATACCCTCTTGAAAAAAGACTGGGTTATAGAAGACATCAAGGAGGGAATAAGGAAATTCATAGAATGCAACGAGAATGAAAATACTTCCTATCAAAACCTCTGGGACACAGCAAAAGCAGTGCTCAGAGGCCAATTTATATCGATAAATGCACACATACAAAACGAAGAAAGAGCCAAAATCAGAGAACTGTCCCTACAACTTGAACAAACAGAAAGTGAGCAACAAAAGAATCCATCAGGCACCAGAAGAAAACAAATAATAAAAATTAGAGCTGAACTAAATGAATTAGAGAACAGAAAAACAATTGAAAGAATTAACAAAGCCAAAAGCTGGTTCTTTGAAAAAATTAACAAAATTGATAAACCACTGGCTAGACTGACTAAAGGAATACAGGAAAGGAAACAAATAACCCGAATAAGAAACGAGAAGGGCCACATCACAACAGACCCAAATGAAATTAAAGGAATCATATCAGATTATTATGAAAAATTGTACTCTAACAAATTTGCAAACCTAGAAGAAATGGATGAATTCCTGGAAAAACACTACCTACCTAAACTAAGACAATCAGAAGTAGAACAACAAAACAGACCCATGACAAAAAAAGAGATTGAAATGGTAATCAAAAAACTCCCAACAAAAAAAAGCCCTGGCCCGGACGGCTTCACTGCAGAGTTCTACCAAATTTTCAGAGAAGAGTTCACATCACTACTACTGAAGGTATTTCAAAGCATAGAAAATGACGGAATACTACCCAACTCATTCTATGAAGCCACCATCTCCCTGATACCAAAACCAGGTAAAGACATCACAAAAAAAGAAAATTATAGACCTATATCCCTCATGAACATAGATGCAAAAATCCTCAACAAAATTCTAACCAATAGAATTCAACAACATATCAAAAAAATAATTCACCACGATCAAGTGGGATTTATACCAGGTATGCAAGGCTGGTTTAATATCAGAAAAACCATTAATGTAATCCACCACATAAATAAAACAAAAGACAAAAACCACATGATCTTATCAATTGATGCAGAAAAGGCATTTGACAAAGTCCAACACTCATTCATGATAAAAACTCTCACCAAAATAGGAATTGAAGGAAAATTCTTCAACATAATAAAGGGCATCTATGCAAAGCCAACAGCCAACATCACTCTAAATGGGGAGAACCTGAAAGCATTTCCCCTGAGAACGGGAACCAGACAAGGATACCCTTTATCACCGCTCTTATTGAACATCGTGCTAGAAGTCCTAGCCAGGGCAATTAGGCTAGACAAAGAAATAAAGGGCATCCGGATTGGCAAGGAGGAAGTCAAATTATCTCTATTTGCAGATGACATGATCTTATACACAGAAAACCCTAAGGAATCCTCCAGAAAACTACTGAAACTAATAGAAGAGTTTGGCAGAGTCTCAGGTTATAAGATAAACATACAAAAATCACTTGGATTCCTCTACATCAACAAAAAGAACATCGAAGAGGAAATCACCAAATCAATACCATTCACAGTAGCCCCCAAGAAGATAAAATACTTAGGAATAAATCTTACCAAGGATGTAAAAGACCTATACAAAGAAAACTACAAAGCTCTACTACAAGAAATTCAAAAGGACATACTTAAGTGGAAAAACATACCTTGCTCATGGATAGGAAGACTTAACATAGTAAAAATGTCTATTCTACCAAAAGCCATCTATACATACAATGCACTTCCGCTCCAAATTCCAATGTCATTTTTTAAGGTGATAGAGAAACAAATCACCAACTTCATATGGAAGAGAAAGAAGCCTCGGATAAGCAAAGCATTACTGAAAAAGAAGAAGAAAGTGGGAGGCCTCACTCTACCTGATTTCAGAACCTATTATACAGCCACAGTAGTCAAAACAGCCTGGTATTGTTACAACAACAGGCACATAGACCAGTGGAACAGAATTGAGATCCCAGATATAAATCCATCCACATATGAGCAGCTGATATTTGACAAAGGCCCAGTGTCAGTTAATTGGGGAAAAGATAGTCTTTTTAACAAATGGTGCTGGCATAACTGGATATCCATTTGCAAAAAAATGAAACAGGACCCATACCTCACACCAAGCACAAAAACTAACTCCAAGTGGATCAAAGACCTAAACATAAAGACTAAAACAATAAAGATCATGGAAGAAAAAATAGGGACAACCTTAGAAGCCCTAATACAAGGCATAAACAGAATACAAAACATTACCAAAAATGACGAAGAGAAACCCGATAACTGGGAGCTCCTAAAAATCAAACACCTATGCTCATCTAAAGACTTCACCAAAAGACCACCTACAGACTGGGAAAGAATTTTCAGCTATGACATCTCCGACCAGCGCCTGATCTCTAAAATCTATATGATTCTGTCAAAACTCAACCACAAAAAGACAAACAACCCAATCAAGAAGTGGGCAAAGGATATGAACACACACTTCACTAAAGAAGATATTCAGGCAGCTAACAGATACATGAGAAAATGCTCTCGATCATTAGCCATTAGAGAAATGCAAATTAAAACTACGATGAGATTCCATCTCACTCCAACAAGGCTGGCATTAATCCAAAAAACACAAAATAATAAATGCTGGAGAGGCTGTGGAGAGATTGGAACTCTTATACACTGCTGGTGGGAATGTAAAATGGTACAACCACTTTGGAAATCTATCTGGCGTTATCTTAAACAGTTAGAAATAGAACTACCATACAACCCAGAAATCCCACTCCTCAGAATATTCCCTAGAGAAACAAGAGCCTTCACACAAACAGATATATGCACACCCATGTTTATTGCAGCTCTGTTTACAACAGCAAAAAGCTGGATGCAACCAAGGTGTCCATCAATGGATGAATGGGTAAATAAATTGTGGTATACTCACACAATGGAATACTACGCATCGATAAAGAACAGTGACGAATCTGTGAAACATTTCATAACATGGAGGAACCTGGAAGGCATTATGCTGAGCAAAATCAGTCAGAGGCAAAAGGACAAATATTGTATAAGACCACTATTATAAGATCTTGAGAAATAGTATAAACTGAGAAGAACACATACTTTTGTGGTTACGAGGCGGGGAGGGAGGGAGGGAGGGAGGGAGAGGGTTTTTTACTGATTAATTAGCAGATAAGAACTGCTTTAGCTGAAGGGAAGGACAACACTCAATACAAGGAAGGTCAGCTCAATTGGACTGGACCAAAAGCAAAGAAGTTTCCGGGATAAAATGAATGCTTCAAAGGTCAGAGGAGCAAGGGCAGGGGTTTGGGAACCATGGTTTAAGGGGACTTCTAAGTCAATTGGCAAAATAATTCTATTATGAAAACATTCTGCATCCCACTTTCAAATGTGGCGTCTGGGGTCTTAAATGCTAACAAGCGGCCATCTAAGATGCATCAATTGGTCTCAACCCACCTGGAGCAAAGGAGAATGAAGAACACCAAGGTCACACAACAACTAAGAGCCCAAGAGAAAGAAAGGGCCACATGAACCAGAGACCTACATCATCCTGAGACCAGAAGAACTAGTTGGTGCCCGGCCACAATCGATGACTGCCCTGACAGGGAGCACAATAGAGAACCCCTGAGGGAGCAGGAGATCAGTGGCATGCAGACCCTAAATTCTCATAAAAAGACCATACTTAATGGTCTGACTGAGACTAGAGGAATCCCGGCGGTCATGGTACCCAAACCTTCTGTTGGCACAGGACAGGAACCATCCCCGAAGACAACTCATCAGACATGAAAGGGACTGGACAGTGGGTAGGAGAGAGATGCTGAAGAGTGAGCTAATTATATCAGGTGGACACTTGAGACTGTGTTGGCATCTCCTGTCCGGAGGGGGGATGGGAGGATAGAGAGAGTTGGAAGCTGGCAAAATTGTCACGAAAGGAGAGACTGGAAGGACTGACTCATTAGGGGGAGAGCAAGTGGGAGTACGGAGTAAGATGTATATAAACTTATATGTGACAGACTGACTTGATTTGTAAATGTTCACTTGAAGCTCAATAAAAGTTAAAAAAAAAAAAAAAGCCTGGGGAGAGTTAAAATTTAAACACTATAAAAGGCTGCTCTCAATTTCTAAACAGGCAGAAAAACTCAATGTTGGAACATGACATTCAGTTCAGGAGTTGTTGAAGGTGAATGTCTGCAAGTCACTGGAAAATGGACTCAGAAACTAAGCACATGGTTCTCATTTTAGATCTACGTAAGAAGAAACAACTTGGGAGCATGTCATGGATTTCAGTTGGGTCCCCCCCCAAAATATGTGTCAACTCAGTTAGGCCATGATTCCCTGTCCTCTATTTTGTGATTTTAATTTTCCTATGTGTTCTAAATCCTAATCTCTGCCTGTGGTTAATAAGGCAAGATTAGATTATGTTAAAAGAGGATTAGGGTGGGACTGTAACACTAAGGTCACATCCCTGATCCAATGTAAAGGTAGTTTCCCTGCAGTGTGGCCTGCATCACCTTTTATCTTACAAGAGATAAAAGGAAAGGGAAGTGAGCAGAGTGGGGAACCTTATATTGCCGAGAAAGCAGTGCTAGAAGCAGAGCACATCCTTTCGAGCAGAGGTTCTTGAGAAGAGAAGCTCCTGGAACAAGGGATGATTGATGACAGGAACCTTCCTCCAGAACCCACATAGAGAGAAAGGCTTCAACTGGAGCTGACACCCTGAATTTGGACTTCTAGCCTACTAGACTGTGAGAAAATAAATTTCTCTTTGTTAAAAGCATCTACTTGTGGTATTTCTAATATAGCAGCACTAGCTGACTAAGACACAGCACCAGCTATAAAGAAAACATTCATATGGAATGGAATCCTACCATTAGATATAGTATCAAATAAAACTTGCCTGAGCTAACTGAAATATCGGAGTCCTGGGCAAGAGTAATTTGGGGAGGTGGCTGGAAGGGAGAATCTACATAGAAATACTATGGAACAGTAGGAGAAGTTTAAACTCAGTCACTTATACAATGATGTACAGTTAAAGTAGGAAGAACTATAGGGAATTATCAATCAAAACAAAGTGAAAACACAAAACAGAGTAACATGTGAGGTTTTCACTCTATGTAAAGACAATAACAAACTTAATATGTATATAAGGTCTGAAATACCATACACCAAATAATTACTCTGTAGTAAAAGGAGGGAGATAGGCATGAATATAAGGGAAATTTCCACTTTTTACCATGTATTATTTTGCACTGATTAATTCTATTTAATGAACTTCAGTGATTTTAAAAAAAGGCAAGAATGGAATGTGTCAGAATTAAGTGTTTTAATGTGCACACTGTATCTTTATAATAAAAAAAAAGAAACCTTTTTAAGAGCAAAATAAATGCAATTCTCACATTCAATTTTGTATCTTTAAGATTTTATACAAAAAACAAAAAACCAAACCCAGTGCCATTGAGTCGATTCCAAATCTATCATTATTCCTTTAACAGAAAACAATCTTTTTTTGAGAACCGGTGAACAGACTCTGCAACCCTAATCTAATTATTCAGAGAGCTAATCACCCTCACTTATTAGTACTTAATATATAGACTAGTTTTTTTCCAGTTCTTCCAAGACCAAGTTGGTTTGCGTGGAAACCAAATTTGTGAAAGATTCTACCAACGGGATCTTTTCAGGTAACATTGTTTTTGAATTATGTGGTTACACACACATACACTCACTCACTACCAACCCCCCTACCTCCCACTTGAAACTTCTTGTCAGCATAAGATAAATTGATGCTACTATGCTGAGCTGATATAACAACAGCTTGAACAAATCAGGCTGTTGAGCTTAACTGCATATAAATTTACAGAATCCACAGATTTAGTAAATCTTTACAACACCTTGTGGTCATGTAATTGTATGTAACACCCCTGAGATAGGACTGGCCAATGCAGATCATACAACTGGAAGTGCAACACCCCAGGCTGCTTCTTAATAGGCCCAGCAAGATCAAAGCTGAAGGTTGTTTATAAGAATAGAGAAAAAAAAAAAAAAAAATGATAGGGATGAGCCACTAAACTAGTATATTATTAAATTTGTAAAATACAAAAAGCAAATTATTACAGAAATTAACAAAATCATCCAAAATATAAACCAAAAATTAAAAAATACAAAAATTTCATTACAGTTAAATGTAAATGACACTACTGATATAAGTTCCAAAGCCTAGCTGTGAAGTTGAGAGAAATTGAAGAGAGATGACATTTCAAATGTCTTTACACACACATGCACGCACACAATTTGCATTATTACAGTTTTATGACACAGTAACATTAGAAGCTTGCTGAAAATTTTAATTGCTTTCAAATGGTATAGCAAGACACATAAATTACATTAACATTATTGTCTTTGTTCCAAGCTACCTGAATATTCTCATTCCACTTCTCAGCAAAAAGCTTGTCTGGAAATTCTGCAGGCAGAGATAATTGTTCTTTAAATATTTTAAGATACTGTGGAAACCCAAATGAATTCATTAAGTGTATCTGCCGGTGGGAAAATCGTGACTTCACTCTTTTTTCTAAGAGTTCCAAAATATCCTTAAAAACAAATAGAAACTCCTATAAGATGCATGTTATAAAACATTATCCCAGCATTAGAAAATAAGTATTTTAACTATCACCTATAATAAGTTAATGCTTATTCTATAATACATAGTTTAGCATTCAAAAAAAAAAACAACCTCGAAACAAGAAGAACTAGATGGTGCCCAGCTACTACTACTGAATGTTCTGATCAGGGCAGATAACACATGGATTCTGACAGAAAGGGAGAAAAATTCAGAATGGGACTTCAAATTCTTAAAGAATCTGGACTTACAGGACCTGTTGAGGCTGGAGGATTCCCTGAGACTATTTCCTTGAGTTACTCTTTAACCTTTGAATGGAAAATATTCCCTTTAATCAACTTTAAACCAAGTAACAGTTTAGCTGAAAAAGTAAAGACTGTCACCTTAAGTATTTCATTCTTTTAAAAAAATTATAAAATGGACAACGGCTATTCTAAATCAAGCAAGAAGGCTGAGTGGCAGGGAGTTTAAGTCAATGGGAGTGAAACAACTAGAAGAGAAATAATGAAAATACTGATATAATGTGAAGCATGTATCCAATGTTACTGATTATTATGTCTAGAAAGTACTGAACAGGAGTAGGTTTTGCTCTGTATATTTTCACCAAAAATACGATATTAAAAAAAAAAATTTATGCAAACTACTTTAAATAAACTTATTCTAGCCATTTGTAGGCCTTGCAATGCCACATCTTTTTCCTACTATGTTATTCTCAGCTAATCTGTAACATTCTAAGACTTGGAGTAATTGCTGAAAGTTTTGTGACTAGTCAATATACAGCACGACCTGCAAAGGCTGGAACCTGTGTAAGGAATAAACCTGTCAGAGAAGGAAAACACAAATATTTTCCACTAAAATGAGCAACAGAAAAGTTGTAAGACTGTACCGTGTCAACGGCTGAAAATTCACGAGACCTGGAAAAACAAGGCAGTGCCATGGAGTTCCAGCTCTTACAGGTTTCACTTTAGATCAAGAGTTTCAATAAGTAATTTCATACATACTAAGAAAAACTTATATAAAAAAATAATAAAATGCAGTAGTACTTATCATATTCATGAAAATTTAAACATCTTCATTGTTTTACGTAACAAAGCCTAAAAACTAAGCATATATGTAATGGGGCAAAGTTCATTCATAAATTTAAGATTAGGACCTCTGGGCAGAAGGAACCAACTACACAAGAGGAAGCTGGCAGGAACTCGGCACAGAACAGGCGAGTTTTTTTTGTTTTTTTGTTTTTAATAGATAACAGAACATTTGCCAATTCAACATTTTTCATGTGTACAGTTCAGTCACACCAATTACATCAAGCATGTTGTACAAACATCTCCCCTATTCGTTGCCAAATTTTCCTTCACCCTAAATAAAAACTCACTGTTTCCTAAACTATGACACGCCCTTACCCCTTCTCTCCCACCCCTGGAAACCATTATTACACTTATTATTATTTTTTTTTTTACTGCACTTTAGATGAAGGTTTACAGAACTAGTTTCTCATTATAGTACACATACTGTTTTATGATATTGGTTAAGAGCACCAAGACATGCCAACACTCTCCTTACTTGACCTTGGGTTCCCTATCATCAGCTTTCCTGTTCTCTTCTGCCTTCTAGTCCTTGGCCCTGGGCTGTTGTGCTCCTTTAGTCTCATTTTGTTTTATGGGCCTAATTCTTGGCTGAAGAGTGAACCTTGGGAGTGACTTCATTACTGAGTGAAAAGGGTGTCTGGGGGGCATACTCTTGGGGTTTCTCCAGTCTCTGTCGGGCCAGTAAGTCTGGTCTTTTTTTGTGAGCGAGAATTTTGGTCTACATTTTTCTGTGTCTAGGACCCTCTACTGTGATCCCTGTCAGCGAGGTTGGTGGTGGTAGCCAGATACCATCTAGTTCTTCTGGGCTCATGCTGGTGGAAGCCGTGGTGGGTGTGGTCCATTAGTCCGTTGGACTAACCTTTCCCTTGTGTCTTCAGTTTTCTTCATTCTCCCTTCCTCCCGAAGGGCTGAGACCAGTGGAGTATTTTAGATGGCTACTCACAGGCTTTTAAGACCCCAGATGTTACTCACCAAAGCAGAATGTAGAACATTTTCCGTATAAACTATGTTATGCCAATTGGGCTAGATGTTTCCCAAGACCAGGGTCCTCCCAGCCCTCAGCCCAGTAATTCAGATCCTCAGTGAGTTTGGATGTGTCTGTGGAGCTTCCATGACCTTGCCTTGTACAAGTTGTGCCGGCTTCCCCAGTATTGTGTACTGTCTTACCGTTCACCAAAGTTACCACTTATCTATTTTTTATTTAGTGTTTTTCCTTCCCCACTCCTTCCCTCCCTCGTAACAATCAAAGAGAAGTTTCTTTTTATGTATAAACCTTTTCATAAGTTTTTACAGTAATGGTCTCATACAATATCTTTTTGTGATTGACTTACTTCACTCAGCATAATGCCCTCCAGATTCATCCATGTTGTGAGATGCTTCATAAGTTCATCACTGCTCTTTATCATTGCGTAGTACTCCATTGTGTGTACGTACCATAGTCTGATTATCCATCTGTTGATGGGCATCTATGTTATTTCCATCCTTTTGCTATTGTGCAATGCTGCAATGAACATGGTTGTGCATATGTCTATTCGTGTGACAGCTCTTATTTCTCTAGGATATTTTCCTAAGAGTGGGATTGCTGAATCATATGCTATTTCTATTTCTAGCTTTCTAAGGAAGCACCATATTGTTTTCCAAAATGGTTATACCATTTTGCATTCCCACCAGCAGTGCATTAGAGTTCCAATCTCGCTGCAGCCTCTCCAACATTTGTTATTTTGTTATTATTTTTTTTTTTTCTAATTTGTGCCAGTAATGCTGGGGTGAGATGGTATCTCATTGTGGTTTTGGTTTGCATTTCTCTAATGGCTAGTGATCACGAACATTTCCTCATGAATGTCTTTTTTGGTGAAGTGTTTGTTCATTTCCTTTGCCCAGTTTTTAACTGGATTATTAATTGGATTATTCATCTTTTTGTTGTAGAGGTGTTAGATTTTCCTGTACATTTTAGAGATTAGACCTGTGATGGATTTGTCACGGTCAAAAAAATTCTTCCCAGTCCGCAGTTCTCTTTTTAATGTTTTGGTGAAGTCTTCTGATGAGCATTAAGTGTTTAATTTTTAGAAGATCCCAGTTATCTAGCTTATCTTCTGGAGTTTGTGTGTTGTTAGTTATGGTTTGCATCCTGTTAATGCCGTGTATTACAGTCTCTAGCATTGATTCTATTCTTTCTTCTATGATCTTTATAGTTTTTGGTTTTATATTTAGGTCTTTGATCCATTTTGAATTAGTTTTTGTGTATGGTGTGAGATATGGCTCCTGCTTCATTTTTTTGCAGATAAGACATCCAGTTTTGCCAGCACCATTTGTTAAAAATTTGTCTTTTTCCCATTTGATGGACTTTGGGCCCTTGTCAAAGATCAGGTGACTATATGTGGATGGATTTACATATGGGTTCTTGATTCTGCCCCATTGGTCAACATGCCTGTTGTTGAACTAGTACCAGGCAGTTTTGAGTACTGTACCTGTATAGCAGCTTCTGCAGTCTGGTAGTGCAAGCACTTCTACTTTATTCTTCTTCTTCAAGACTGCTTTACTTACCCGGGGTCTCTTCCCTTTCCATATAAAGTTAATAATTAATTTCCATCTCTTTAAAGAATGTTGTTGATATCTGGATTGGGACTGCACTATATTTGTAAACCGCTTTAGGTAGAATTCTCATTTTCACAATGTTGAGTCTACCTACTCATGAGTATGGTATGTTTTTCCATTTATGTAGATCTCTTGATTTCTTGCAGTAGTGTTTTCTAGTTTCCTTTGTATAGGTCTTTTACATCCCTGGGTAGATTCGTTCCTAAGTATTTTATTTTTTTATGGGCTATTATAAAATGGTATTGTTTTCCTGATTTCCATTTCATCACTCTTTATTGGTGTATAGGAATCCAACTGATTTTTGTGTGTTTATCTTGTATCCTGCTAGTCTGCTGAATCTATTTCAGTTGCTTTCTTGTGGATTTTCTTTTAGGTTTTCTACATATAGTATCATATGATACGAAAACAGGGGCAGTTTTACTTCTTCATTACCAATTTGGATGCCCTTTATTCCTTTTTTTGCCTTACTGCTCTAGCTAGGACTTTCGACAGAATATTGAACAGGAGTGGTGATAAAGAGCATTCTTGTCTTTTTCCTGTTCTCAAGTGGAATGTTTTCAGCCTCTCTCCATTAGGAATAATGATATGATGTTGGCTGGTGGTTTTGTATATAAAAAAAAAAAAAAATGTCCTTTATTATGCTGAAGAATTTCCCTTCTATACCTATTTTATCGAGAGTTATTATCAGGAATGGGTGTTAGACTTTGTTAAATGCCTTTTCTGCATTGATTGGGATGATCATGAGATTCTTTTATGTGGTGGATTACACAGATTTTCTAATGCTGAATCATTCTTGCATACCTGGTATGAATCCTACTTCGTTGTGGTGTATTATTTCTTTGATATAATGCTGATTTCTATGGGCCAGAATTTTTTTTTGAGAATTTTTCCACCTATATTTGTGAGAGATATTGGTCTGTAGTTTTCTTTTTCTGTGGTGTCTTTGCCTGGTTTTGGTATCAGGGTTATGCTGGCTTCACAGAATGAATTTGGAAGTCTCTCTTCGTTTTTCATGTTCTGAAACAGTTTGAGAAGCATAGGTGTAAGCTCTTCTCTGATTATTTGGTACAATTCTGCAGTGAAGCCATCTGGGCCAAGGCCTTTTTTTGGTTGGGAGTTTTTAAAAACTACCTTTTCAATCTCTTCTATTGTTATGGGTCTGTTCAGATTCTCAACCTCATTTTCTGTTAGTCTGGTTAGGTAGTGTGTTTCTAGGAATTCGTCCACTTCCTCTAGGTTTTCAAATTTGTTATAGTTTTTAATAATACTGTTATGATCCCTTTTACTTCATTTGGGTCTGTTGTAATGTCCCCCTTTCATTTCTTATTTGGGTTATGTGCATCTTCTCCTGTTCTTCTTTAGTCAATTTGGCCATTGGTTTGTCGATTTCATCGATGCTTTCAAAGAACCTTTGGTTTTGTTGATTCTTTCTACTGGTTTTCTATTCTCTATTTCATTTATTTCTGCTCTAGTCTTTGTTATTTCTTTCCTTCTGGTGGCCATATGCTTCTTTTGCTGTTCTCTATTTGTTCAAGTTGTATAGCTAATGTTTTGATTTTGTCCCTTTCTTTTTCCATGTGTGCATCTATTGCTATATATTGACCTCTGAGCACTGCCTTTGCTGTCTCCCAAAGGTTTTGGCAGTTTTCATTCTCATTTGATTCTAGGAATTTGATTCCATCTTTGATTTCTTCTATTACCCAGTGGTTTCTAAGCAGGGTGTTATTCAGATTCCACGTAATTGATTTGTTTCCCTAGCTCTTTCTTGTTGTTAATTTCTACTTTGATGGCATTGTGATCAGAGAAGATACCTTGTATTATCTCATTGTTTTCGATTTTGTTGAGGGTTGCTTTGTGGCCTAAAATGTGGTCTATTCTGGAGAACATTCCATGTGCGCTGGAAAAGAATGTATACTTTCTTTGGGTGTATATGTCTGTGATTTCAAGTAGGCTGACTGTGTCCTCTAGATCTTCTGTACTTTTGCTGAGTTTCTCTGTAGATGTTCTGTCCTTTACTGAGAGTGGTTTGTTGCAGTCTCCTACTATTATTGTGGAACTCTCAATTTTTCTTTTCAGTGCCGTTAGAGTTTATGTATTCTGGAGCCCTGTCACTAGGTGCGTAGATATTTATTACGGTTATATCTTCGTGACGGATTGCCCCTTTAATCATTATATAGTACCCTTCTTTGTCTTTTATGGTGGATTTTGTTTTAAAGTCTATTTTATCTGAGATTAACACTGCCGCTCCTATTCTTTTTTGGTAGATGTTTGTGTGATATATTTTTTTTCCATCCTTTGATTTTTAATAAATGTCTTTGCTTCTAAGGTGTGTCTCTTGTAGACAGCATATTGATGGATACTGTTTTTTAATCCATTCTGTCACTCTCTTTATGGGTGCACTTAGGCCATTTATGTTCAGTGTAATTATTGATAGGTGTGAGTTTATTGCTGTCATTTTGCAGTACTTTTTTTTTTTTTTTTTTTTTGTGGTGCTGACGTTTTCTTTGGTCTTCTTCCTCCCCTGTGCCGAATTCCTTTTGTTTGTGGATTTTTAAAAAAATTTCTTCTGTTTTTGTAGCTTTTGTTTTTGCTGAGACTTCATGTTTTTCTTCTTTATTTTGATGAGTAGGTTTGTTGAATTTTGTTGTTGGTTACCTTGAAATTTAGCCTTATCTTCCTAGGTTTGAATGAGTCTATTATTACTTGGAATCACCTTACCTTCCTCTCTATTAGAAAGTTCTATACCTACACCTTTTATTTCCTCTTTTGTTGTTCTAAAGTTGTTGTCATTTAAAGATTAACCTCTCTGATCCTCTGTTGTGAATCTTTTGGTTTTGAACAGTCCCTGAGAGTTCATTTCCTAGGCTGGTATCTGGCTGGTATGATCTTGCATCCTAGATTCAAGCTGTTGTCTGATATTTGTTCTCAAACTGAAGGACTCCCTTTAATAATTCTCCTAAGTTTGGTTTTTACATATTTCCTTAATTTCTGTTTATCTGGAAATGTCCTAATTTCACCTTGATATTTCAACAAGAGTTTTGCAGGATATATTATTCTTGGTAGGCAATTTTTTCTTTCAAGGTTTTATATATGTCATTCCATTGTCTTCCTGCCAAGTAGTCAGAGTTTAGTCTTTTTGTTTCCTCTCTGTACGTGACTTTTAGTTTTTCTTGAGCTCCTCTCAGGATTCTTTCTTTGTCTTTGGTTTTAGCGAGTGTGATTATGATATGCCTTGGTGACTTTCTTTTGGGGTCTATCTTATATGGGGTTTGGTCAGCTTCTTGGATGGTCAGCTTTTCATCTTTCATGATATTAGGGAAGTTTTCTGTCAGTAATTCTTCAGTGATCCTCTCTGTCTTTTCTGTTTTCTCCCCCTGTTCTGGAACTCTGATCACTTGTAAGTTTTTGCTTTTGGTTGTATCCCACATAATTTTCAGGGTTTCTTCATTTTTCTTCATTCTTTTTTCTGATTTTTCCTCAAAGTGGTATCCAAGTATTTGTCTTCTATTTCACTAATCCTGCCTTTTATTGTTTCAAACCTGCTCCTCAGACCTTCTATGACAAAGTCCATTTCTAAAATCTTGTTACGTTTTGGATTTCTAATTGTTGTTTTTGTATGATTTCTAGTTGGGAATTTATTTTGACATTTTGTTCCTGTATTATTTTCCTGAATTCTTCCACTGTTGTGTATGCATTTTCCATGAATTTTTCTGCCTTTTTGGTGAATTTGTCTATTTTTTCCTCATTTTTGTCTGCTTTCTGCTCCAACTCCTGGATAGCTACAAATATTAGAGATTTGAACTCCCTATCAGGTAGTTCCAGTGCCTTTTCTTCTACTGGAAAGTCATCTGGTATTTTATTTTGGACACCTACTGGAACCTTTTTGTCCCTTTTTTTTTAAAATATGTTTTGATATTGTCTGCTGCCTTCGAGACATTTAGTGGTTATTTTCTTCGCTTATTGATTGTAGCTTTGTTTGTCTTATCCTACTTTTTTGTTTTATTTGGTCATGTCTCAGCAGGCAAGCTGTGCGTTCTTTGTTGTTTGCTCATCTGTGGGCATAATACTTTTTACCTCCTTGTCCAATGGGAAGGGCCAGTTGCTCAGCTATGGTGCAGCGGGTAGGTCCAGCGAGTGCTCTATCTCTTGCTGGGAGCTCTGTGAAGCTGCTTTCCCATAGTCCCTGTCTGCCCATCTCCGACAGGAGTCTAAGATGGCAAATCCATGCTATGTTAGCTGATAGGGGACCTCTGCTTGTATCTCTCCTTTTCTCTTTCAGTTTCTTATTCCATTCAGTGCTTGGCTGAGTTCTTTATATCTTCATTTGATGCTTAGGGTTCCAGGATTGATGTTTGTCTCTGTTTTACTTAGTTTTTTGGGTCTTTGCAGTGGAGGACTGCGGTGGAGTATACTGATGCATTTTAAGCTACTTGTATTTGTGCTATGCCTCCTTAGGAGGAAAAGAGAATCAAGTTTACCATCTAAGAACACCAAAAAACAAGTAGATAACTAAGACAATGTACTGAATAGCCCAAATGTGTACTACTTTCAAGGGCATAAAAAGTTTTCTAATACGTAGGAAATACTTCCACAAAGCTGATATGCATTCAAACCGTCCCAGATACCAAAAGGATAGTAGGTAAGGTGTAGGTTAATTGTACAAGTAGGTAGGAATTGTCATTCCTAAATCTCTTTAATAGTGAACTTGGGCAATCTTACAAAAGAAGTCACATTACGAAGAGTTACCATATGACGCAACAACTACACTCCTAGGCAAATACCCAAGAGAAATGAAAACGTATATCCAAAAAAAAAATCTTGTACAATACTGCTCACAGCAGCATTAGTTATAATAGCTAAAAAGCAGAACCAACCCAAATGTCCGTTAACTGATGAATGGATAACCAAAATGTAGCATATCCATACAATGGAATATTATTCAGCAACAAAAAGAATTGAAGTACTGACTATATGTTACAACATGGATGAACCTTAAAAACATTATGCTAAGTGAAAGAAGCCAGTCATAAAAGACCATATATTATATAATTCCATTAATACAAAATGTCCAGAATGGCAAATCTAGAGAGACAGAAAGCAGATTAGTGGTTGCCTGGAGCTGGAGGAGAAATGAGGGGGTTGGTGGTGACGGCTAAAGGAGAAAAATGAGGGGCTCCTTTATGAGAAGAGAGGTGGCTCTTAACACCAGTTTTACCTGAATTTCAATAAAAATGTGCATGCTATGATAGTAAAATAAGGTGAACACAAAAAGGCCTGTGTAGCTGCCTAAAGATACAGATTCAACAAGTATAGGGCCTTCACAAAGTCATGTGGTAGTGACATCTGTACTAAGGCTGAAAGCATTCTCAAATCCCCCAAAGAGAACAGAAGCCACTATCTACCGTGATAGCTTGATAGACATAATCCCCTCCATTTCTGGATATGTCTGCTCACAAAGTTAGGATGGTATCATTTTGCGTTGATTCAAAAAAAAAAAAAAAAACCAAACCTGTTGCCGTTGAGTTGATTCTGACCCACAGTAACCCTATAGAGCTGAGGAGAACTGCCCCATAGGGTTTCCAAGGAGTGTCTGGTGGATTTGAACTGTTGAACTTTCGGTTAAGAGCCTCAGGTCTTAACCACTGTACCACCAGGGTTTCCAAGTATTCTCAAAATATGGGAAGAATCTTAAATGTAAAAGAACTATTAGCAAGTTTAACAAAATAGTGGTGAGATTATTTAACTGCCTCATTTACTTCCTAATGAAGAAATTATACCTGTATAGTTTGGCTTCATCCAGTGATTCCAGTGGAGAAAGGAAGTTTTAGTTTATAACTATGTGTGACAGTTTTCTTATTTTTCTCAACCGAAGCTAAAAAGTGGGATAAATGTATCAAGCATTGGTGAAATACAATAGAAAAAATACCCTAACAGACAAAAAGCTATGTCAGTAATTGAACTGAAATCTTTACTATAATCAATTTTTTAAAAAAAATACCAAGACTTACCAATCTACATGTAAGACCAATAACTGCTACTGGAGTCTGTGCAGCCTGAGAAATATCAAAAAGAGTATAGAGGAGTGTTTGGTTTTTATGATGGGCAAAAAGATCGAATTCATCTAAAATGAAGATCACTGGGCAACTGCTACTCCGGTTTCCTATGATAAAATAACAGTTTTCCATTAACAAGTAATTATACCAACCTTTCTTAAATTTCCAAACTGTTTACTACATTTTAGTACTTAAAACTCAATTCAACAAACATATATTGATAACTACTTTGGGGTAGGGCACTTAGTGACACATGTGCATCTAGTCAACAAGAAAATTATTCAGAGAATTAAGACAGCGTCTACTGCCGTTAAGGAGTTTGCAGTCTAGTTCCTGGGCTTTAATAGTTTGATGAAAAATGAAGAAAATCATATAAATGACTTGAAACTATTGTCTTTTAAACTATGTAAATATAATTCTTTTAAAATTAGAAAATTGACAAAGAACTTTCAACACATAAATAGAACCAAAACGCTTAGGAATTAAAATATAAAGAAAATTACTAATTTATGAACAAAGAGGCTTCGTTTAGTTAGCAGAAATTGCAAACTATATCTTCCTACAGAAATCATTTTTATAAACAATGGTTGGACTATGAAGTTCAATCAAAGCAACTTTAATTCCTTCTATCCACAACTTCTAACATTTCAACAACAGAAGAAATTTCAACATGAGGCTCCTGGGATGTATTTTTTTTTTAACCTAAGAAGGCATCAACGTTATTTTAGGTTTAAAGGCTTTACGTTTGCATAAAATGGTAAAAAGAAAACCTGCTAAAGGGAGACTTACTCCACCAAATAATAAAACATATACAGTAACCTGAACGGTTTAATACTGGCACAAACCAAACGGACTATTCAAAAGTCTAGAAGCAGACTCAAATAATACAGAAATTTAGTATTTGATAAATTATACCATTATACATCAGTGGGGAAAAATGGTTTATTTAAAATTAGATCCTCATTTCACATTTCATACCAAAATAAATCCCAACTAAATTAAGAATAAAAAACATATGTATTAGACAAAAACATAGATAAATGTTTCATAATTTGGGGGCAGAGAAAAATTATCTAGAAAAATATGACGATTCAAAAAAACTAAAATGCTTGTTCAGCAGAAATATGCAAATCAAATTTTAAAAGAAGAGAAAAATAAGCACAAGAACTCCTATAAACCCTCTGGCATCGAGCTGATTCCAACTCACAGTGACCCTACAGGACAGGGCAGAACTGCCCCATAGGGTTTCCAAGGCTATAAACCTTTACAGAACCAGACTGCCACATCTTTCTCCTGCGAACCGGCTGGTGGGTTCAAAATATTAACCTTTCGGTTAGCAGCTGAGCACTTAACCACTGCACCGTCACGGCTCACTTACAAAATGATAAACACCACCACTACCGTTATCAAAATTATGCAAATTAAACCACAATATATATTTTTCCTCTTAGATAAACATTAAATTTAATACCTATTATTTTGAAAGTTGTGAAAAAACAAAGATACTCTCAAATATGTTTAGAAATATGAACAGATAAAACCTTCTTTGGGTGCTTTGGCAACATTTTTTACTTTAAATGTGGTGCCATTTAACATAAAACCTTACTTACTGAAAGTTACCCTAGAAAATATCTGAATGATTTTCTAAGCATTTCTAATTATAAAAATTTAGAAACAAAAGTCCATAACTGCTGATTAGCTACTACAGTACTTTATAAAATGGAACACAAGAATCATAAAAATAATGATGCAGATCAATATTTACTAACAGAAAAAGATAATGTTCCCAACATATTACTGAGTGAAAAGCAGACCACAAAACAATATATAAAATATACACATCTCTATCAATAATATGCTGTAGGTGCATAAAGAAGAGAAATCAAATATATTACTAGAGATAACCACTATTACAGTGCTGGGATTATAGTGATCATTACTTTTTTCATTTTTCTGTATTTTGAGTATTATTTTGTAAAGGCACACATTACAATAAGGAGAAAAATAAGCTAAAAACAAATATTTCTGATACTTCTAGATATGCTAAATATTTACCTTTTTTTAAAGCTTCAAGAAGAAATGAAAGGTTTTCGGCAAAGCTTCCCTAAATAACAATAAAAAAAGATGCCATGACTAGAAGTTTAGTAAAATAAAGAATTAAAGAGGGATGTCAGGTTCTCAACAATATTGTATTTATTTTTTCCTAGTAAATGACAGCCACTGGCTGGATTCTAGGCTTAATATCTCCAAACTTACAATCAAAAACTTAAAACATAAAACCTGTCGAGTCAACTCCAACTCATGGTAACCCCATGTGCATCAAGACTAGAACTGGGTTCCAAAGGGATTTCCATGGCTGATTTTTCAGAAGTGGATTGCCTGGCCTTTCTTCACAGGTGCCTCTGGGTGGACTCGAACTTCCAATCTTTCTGCTAGCAGACAAGTGCATTAACCATCTGTGCCACCCAGCACACATTACTGAAAATGGCAATGCAGTCATGTTGGAAATTTTGTATTTTCTGGACAAAATCTGTAAAAACATTAATTTTATTTAAAAGTAGTTTTGCAAAGCATCTATATTCTAAACAGTCAAGAGAACTAGATGAATTTTGTATTTTCAAACATGTCCGGCTCTTTCAAGTCTCAAATTCATTTGTATGGCTAAAGAAATGACCACTACTTAAATGAGATCCCAAAGGAAAAGACAGAAACTTCTTTGAAATATTAGATACTGTAGTATTTCTCTATTCAAAAATGTATTTCAGATTTCAGAATTATATATACGTACTGT
Organism: Elephas maximus indicus; assembly: GCF_024166365.1. Lineage (NCBI taxonomy): Eukaryota > Metazoa > Chordata > Mammalia > Proboscidea > Elephantidae > Elephas > Elephas maximus. Next base: position 44,841,459 of record NC_064824.1, read on the forward strand.
ATCAAATTTGACTATGTTTACTTGGAACACAGCCAAAACATTTTTGGCTACAACTTAAATACTCTAGATAGAAATTAATAGAGTAGCAGATGTATTATTCAGATGTTCCAGCTTGTGGCTAGAGGTCCTATTAAAATATTTTTTCATTAAAGTCATTTGTACTTCATTCAAATTTTTTTTAATTTAAAGGAACAGCCAACTTTAAATGCCAGCATATGTAAAGCAGAAAAGAAACATACTTGTTTTTCTCCAAAAGAAACCCAACCCACTTGTTTGTTTCCCAGTCAAGAGAACTGACACAAAATAGGACAATAGGTTTTTAAGGGCTTCCACATATTTTCTAATGATCCCATGCTGCGATCTTAATGCTATTACCAAGATAGACCATGCAAGAGTTATCAGACATAATTTAAACTGCTCTAAGAGACAACCTGTTGGGAAATCATTGGTCAAAGTTACTTAAAGGTTGTTTGTCTTTTTTTGTTGTTGTTAATTAATACTATTACACCTGTCCAACATCAAGAACAGCAAAACAGAAAAGCTCTAGCTTGAGGTAAGTAACTTAGGTTCTTAAAGTCCAGTCTCTGACATTTTATGATCTTAACTAAGTTAATTAAGCTTTTTGAGGCTCAGGTGTCTAAATGACATAGAAAGAAGTTAAACTAATAATCTCTATGCGCGATGACTATGAGAATAATAAGGAAGCAACTACGCCTTTTATTATTTCACATGAATCTGATATGAATATGTCCATTTAGGAATTGCCAGAAACATCTATCTAGATCAACTGGAAATAAAAAGCTACAGTTAACATACTTAACAAAAACTTTCCTTGACTGAGTAGGCTACTAGCTTTGACATTGCATGCTGAATATAAGATAGAACATTTGATTTATAGAAGAGGCATTTTAAAATTGCACTTTAAAGATCTGTAGACTATGCAAAAAAAAAGGGGTACATATATGGTTGGTTCAACTTTTTATAGATAATAATTAAAGGATAACATTTCTAAATGCCTTCATATCTAGGAGGCTTACACAACTGTGGCAGTAGAGCACACAGTTGAGAGATTAGACTGACAGCACTCTGCCTGCTCGTGAGTAACCAGAAATGAACTTGGAATGTATATAACCCACCTCTGTTGCATAAGAACTATGAGAATGGGCCTCTTCATCATGAAAATTAGGGTGACTACAAATTATGTTAATTGTTTCCCTTAAAGCCTATGAATTAGGTGACAGGTTGAAAGTTTAATAGAAGTTTCAAAACATATCTAATCATATCGAAATAGTTTTTTGTTTAATTTACTGATGTTCAACTGTCCTGAGACTCCGAGCTATAATGACAATGTGGTATGGATAAATTTTTGAAAATATTTTTAATAGTAAGAGATAACTGACATTTGTATACCACATTACCATTCAGCCAAGTTTGTTTTTTAAATATAAATAATATTTAATACTTTCTTCTTCCTTTAGAATAACCCTATCAAGCATGTATAATAAATTAATGCCCAGTTAACAGATGAGAAATTTGAAATTTAGAGACATTCTGACATTCAGGTTCACCAGCTAGGAAATGATTATGAGGCAAGACTCAAACTAGCAATTGTGGCTTTAAATTTAGCACTGCTCTTGTGCACTGAAGTCTCAGGCTGCTAGAACTTGGATTTTTGTTTTGTATTGTTTTTTAAGTGTACTAGTTTATCTACAAGGATAAAGATGCAGAAAAATTTATCTTATTGATAAGGCAACAAACTCAGTATCTACATAAACCTGAATTTCTTAGCTATTTTAGCTAGTATAACCTACTGCAAAAAAGAAAAAATACATATATATGTATATAAAACAGAGATTTGATGAATAAACACATAATAGTATATCATACATTTTTATGATAATAATCTTACATATTTCAGTTTGGAATCTCTGAATCCCTCCCTAACCTCCCCCCCTCAAAAAATGTATACTATACAGATTTTACTTTGAAACTTATTTAATAAAAGAACTAAAATGATACTTACAAAAACTTTATCATCAACTACGTTTTCCAGATTTAACTGCCTAGTGATTTCCTTTAGAGCTATTTTATCATTGATCTGCAGAAGTCCTGAAATAAAGGTCCATTTAAAAGTAGTTAATTAAAATGAAATACATATTTGATACAATGCAGATTATCTCCCTGTCAAGTATGCTTTTCAATGCTTTCTAAACTTAACTAGAAAGAAAAGTGCCGAAGGCTGTTAGTTTACACTACTACATTTTAAACAGCAATGAGAACATTTGGTAGACTCAAAGAACTATTCTCCTTGGGGCTAGTGCTATTAAAAAAAAAAAAAGAAAACAATTTGGGCAGCACAGAGCTCTTAAGTGTTTCCTTTATTTTAAATTTCTAAAATTATTGTGTATACAATGATGAAGGTTGTTAAGCATAAATCCAGTTTTTCCTAATGTAATTATTGATACACATTTACAACATACAGTTATGGGTTGAACCGTGTCCCCCAAATATATGTGCTGTAAATCCTAATCCCTATACTTACGGATGTAATACGTTAATGTTACATCAGTGTAGGGTGTACCTTAAGCTAATCACCTTTGAGATAAAAAACTGGCAGATTAGGCACAGACAGGCAAGCAGAGATGGGGGAAGAGAGACGTCATACCACATGAACATGGCCAAGAAAGCAAAGAATAGAAGCTGAAAAGAGACAAAGACCTTCCCCAGAGTGTACGGAGAGGGAAACTTAGAGTTGGCAACCTCAATTTGGACTTTTAGCCTTCTAAACTGTGAGAAAATATATTTCTGTACGTTAAAGCCACCCACTTGTGATATTTCTGTTATAGCAGCACTAGATAACTAAGATACACACATATGATTTAGTTTCAGAGTATAAAAAAAAAGTCCACGTGATTTATATCATTTCCAATGGCAAAATGATACTTACCATTTAGGTGAACTTGTAATATATTTTCATTCACTTCTTCTATTTGCATGAGTTCCTTTAAAGCATGATTTATTAACTAAATAAAATTTTATAAAATATTTAATAATAGGTAAAATATGAAAACACCATTTTCTCTTTTAAACTATGAATGGAAGAAATAGAACATAAACAGACTGCCTTTTTTAATTAAAAAGAACATATTCAGATTCTTTAAACATAAGAGGTTTAATGAGAACATCTCATGTCTGACTTTTTTTTAAGAGGCAGTTAGGACTGATGCCACACCATCTCAGTTAAAAAAAAAAGCTACCCAAATTTCTAATAAATACTCAGAAGCAACCCTCGAGTTTTTTAAAGAAACATTTCTCTACACGTCACACAAAGTGATGGTTCATGAATTTCATATCTCAGTACATTATAAATCTTTCTTAACACTGAAATCAGATACAAGTTATTGAAATACATATTAGAATAATACTAAATGATGGTAGAAGTCTACCCCCAATACATCAATTCCTATAGAATATTGTGAACTACTTTGTTTTTATTATGAAACAAAAATCAAAAAAGAGCAGGATGTTAAGTTGAGAAAAAGATGCTCCCTCAGTTGCTATGTACACACAGGAAGTCCTTATTAAAGAAACTTCAAATGTGCAACCAAAAAACTTATTAGTAAAATGTAAATTCATAATTATACACAGAAACAAGAATAACACCTTAAGCTGTATAATTACAAATCTTTGTATAATTAAAGGTTTCTATGCCATATATGGAAACCCTGGTGGCATAGTGGTTAAGTGCTACGGCTGCTAACCAAAGGGTCGGCAGTTCAAATCCGCCAGGCACTCCTTGGAAACTCTATGGGGCAGTTCTACTCTGTCCTATAGGGTTGCTATGAGTCGGAATTGACTCAATGGCACTGGGTTTGGTTTTGTTTTTTTTTTTGGATGCCATATATGGTGAAATCTTGAGTTGGAACTCGACAAGACTGCCTTGTTTCTCTGGGCTTGCAGGTTTTCCACCTTTGACAGGGTACAATCACCACTTTTCTATCACTCTCTATATAGTGGAAAATATTTTTGAGTTTTCGTTCTGTGACAGGTATCTGCCTTATATAGGTTCCAGCTTCTGCTGTACTTACATTCTTTGTATTTTTTTGAATTGTGACATCCAATCACTCTTGTATTGCCTGTCATATACACCTGTTCATATTATTATTACATACCAAAAATCCAAACCTGTTTCCGTTGAGTTGATTCCAAGTCACAGGACAGAGAGGAACTGCCCCAGAAGGTTTCCAAGGAGCACCTAGTGAATTCGAACTGCCGACCCTTTGATTAGCAACTGTAGCTCTTAACCACTATACCACTACGATGTGTATTACTACATAGCATCTTTTAAAATTTGAAAATAGAATTAATAAAACCCAAAAAGCCTTTAAAAAGGAAGAATAATGATGAGGTATTGTTCCTTCCAATGTTAAAAGAGTACTATCACAAAAATAAATGGTTCAGGAAAAAGAGGCTGTATGCAACAAAAATTAGTACAGATGGAATCAAAATTTAGTGAGCACATAAAGGATTATTTAACAAAGGCATTGTGACAACTGTTAAACTATTTTGAAAAAAATACTATTTATATTTGCTTTTACAATAAGCTATTTCTATTTGTCACCGCAACATCCCTGCAATAGCAAAAATCAAATATCATACTCTTTTTAAATTATTAGGCTTCACAACAGGGTATCAAACACACCAAGCTATTTCTAGTACATTTGTATGGTTTTTAAAGCATAGAGATCACAGTTACTCTAGGTCTTGTCAAGAAAGGATGATCTCACAATATTACTTGTCATATTATTAGGAAAAGCCCTGCTGAGAAGTAACATTTATAAAAATCTGTCTGAAGGCAAGGTGGTACTTCTCTGCCTTTGGATCAGGTCAGACCCTAACCATAACATTGCACTCTCAGATGATATTAACTTGGTTCTTCAAAATACTTCCTTGAGTATGTTTCTTAGTCATCTGCTGTGTTGTTTCTCCTGCCTCTGGATATGCTACTTATACAGTGAAATAAGAGAGAGCCAGAACTTGACAAGACTGCCTCGTTTTTTCCAGGTCTTGCAAGTTTTGCACCTTTGACAGGGTGCAGTCTTACCACTCACTTTTCTATCGCTCGTTTTAGTGGAAAATATTTGAGTTTTCCTACTCTGAGAGGACCTTGCCTTACACAGTTCTGGCTTTCACAGATTTTACTATATTTATATTTTGCCTGGCTCTGATTTTCTGTTTTAAATCACACACACACAGACACATACACACACAGACACAGACACACACAAAGGAGCCCTGGTGATGCAGTGGTTAGGTGCCTGGCTGCTAACCAAAAGTCCGGTGGTTCGAATCCACCAGTCACTTCACAGGAGAACGATGTGGCAGTCTGCTTCCGTAAATACTTACAGCCTTGAAAACCCCATGGGGCAGGTCTACTTTGTCCTACAGGATCGCTATGAGTTGGAATCAACTTAACGGCAATAGGTTAGGTTAGGAGTTAGAATTCGACTCAACAGCAATGGTTTTATATAAATATATAAAATGTTTTTTAAAATTTAATCAGCGTTTCTTTGTTTTTACTTCCATTCACTGCCTCACAGCTCAGAAGTGGTTCAGCTAGACCAGCTAAGTAAGTGATCTTAGTTGTTTTCTAGTACACATTTGTGTGTATGCAGTTAATTCTAGTTAAATGGCAGGCCTGTGTCCTAAATGCCACAAAGCCTTCATACTTAGAAAGTAGCTCATTTTGTCTTTTATTTTCTAGCTTACCCTAAGACTCCTCCTGTTGCATTTTATCCTCAGAGAGAGCACGTAGGTCACTCCCATACATTAGACAGATGGGTAGTATGTTCCTTCCATAATGGCCACTCAAGCAGATTGATCCCTAACTATTCTCTAACTTATAGAGAAATTGGTCCTTTGTTTTTTAAGTATTATTTATTTTGTTGTTGTTGAGGATATACACAGCAAAACACACAATTCAGAAGTTTCTACACATACAATTCAGTGACAGTGACTACATTCTTCAAGTTGTGCATCCAGTCTCACCCATCTTTACTGAGCTGATCCTTCCCCAATGCCATAAACTCACTGCCCCCTAAAGCTACTATCTAATCTTTCAAGTTCCTGTTGTCACTTCGATACCATATACATAGTTTTTAATGCTTAAGGCAGATATTCTTTATCAGTTAAGCTAGATTATCGTTCAGTTTTAAGAACATTTCAGGATATTTTTGGTTTAGGTTTAAAGATTAACAGAGGGCAATAGTTGCAGAGGTCATCCAGACTCTGCGGCCCCAGAAAGTCTCGAGTCCGTGAGAATTTGAAATTCTGTTCTGTGTTTTCCCCCTTTGGATAAGTATTCTTCCACAAAATCTTTTATCAAAATGTTCAGTAATGGTAGCTGGGCACCATCCAGTTCTTCTGGTCTCAGAGCAAAGGACACAGTGACTCATGGAGGCAATTAGCCACACATGCCATATCCTCCACCTATTTCTAGCTCTCCTTTTTCCTCTGTTGCTCCAGGTGAATACAGACCAATTGTTGTACCTTGGATGGCTTCTTATGAGCTTTTAAGACCCCAGGCATTGTGCAACGAACTAGGAGGTGGAGCAGATGCACTAAACATGTTATCAGGCCAATTAACTGGGATCGCCATGAAACCATGACCCTAAACCTCCAAACCAAGGAAGCAAATCCCTTGGGGTGTGTTTTGTTGTACATAAGTAGCCTCAACAGCTATTCTTATATTTCCAAGTAATTAGCTAGGTAAACAATGGTATAATTTAAGTGAATTTTTACACGGACATATTCTCACCTTTTCAAATACTTTAAACATTATATACTAAAAATAAAATCAGTTGAGCGTTAAAGTTACATGAAAAAGTATAATCAGTTTGATTAGTTCCTTTCTACATTCTCTGTAGATAAAAATTAATTTTATAAACATACCAGCAAACTCTCTTAGACCTGCAGGCATAACAAAAATAGTAGGGTTTCTTATGCTCGCCTACTATTAGAATTCCCAAATTTTTTAATAAACACAAGATTCAATAACATGAAACTAGAAGAAACAGCCCATTTAACCATCTAGCAAGTCTCTTTGTCTACAATATTTCTATAATTATATATATAGGAGAGTATTTTCCACAGTTGAACATATGAGTTGGAACCATAATAAAGGATAAATAATATTTTAAATACAACAAAGCACACAAACTCTGTTACCTTTTTCAATTAACTCTAGATTTTCATTTTTGTGTATTTCAGATAGTTTGGCCAAGGGTGGTATTTTAAATATAATGTTATTTTTTAAATTTGAATTCACCTAATTATATTATTGAGTCTTCTTGTCTAAGAATAAGCTATATTGTACCATTTATTCCATCATTTTTATATCTATGGAAACTCCCACACACAACAAATTATAAACATGGCACAAGTCAAACAATACTCCTTATCTTGTCAACCTCTACACATTGGAATGCCCTAGGAATAAATTAAACTGTACAGAATTGGAATACCAATAGGGGATTCCTCCAGAGTCCAGTGAAGTCATGACTTAAAAGCAACAGAACAGGGCTCTCGCTTAAGAAGCAACAACAGGAAGACAGACTGTCAGCACAGCCAATAACAATCTATCCACTCTATAAGCTGATAATTACTGTCTTAATAGCTGCCTCCTTGTTTATACTTGAGTAAATAGAATTAAGATAAAAAAATATGTGTTTATAATAAGATGCTGTAACATAAAAGAAAGGAAACACTGAACTGATGAAAAATGTTAATACTGAAAACACAGAGAACATGTTTGGGATTATTTGAGCTATTTAAGCTATTTTGAAGTATCTGTATTTATCAACTTAGATAAATACAAAACAAGGAAATAAGAAAGTATATGACAAGAGATAAATAAGATTGTTAGAAAACTAAACTACAGCATCACAATTAGCCAAAAAAAAACCCAAAAAACCAAACCCATTGCTGTCGAGTTGATTTCGACTCACAGGAAACCCTGGTGGTGTAGTGGTTAAGAGCTCTGGTTGCTAACCAAAAGGTCGGCAGTTCGAATCCACCAGTTACTCCTTGGAAATCATATGGGACAGTTCTACTCTGAACTATAGGGTCCCTATGAGTGTGAATCAACTCGACGGCAACAGGTTTCGTTTGATATCACAATTAGAAGGAACAAATAACAGAACTGATAATGAAGAAAATCACATGGGTGATATGACAGAATGGTGAGGAAAAAGAAAATGATGATAAAAACAAAGGTTTAATAACTGGATACTCTAACTCTAAAAAAGGACACGTACAAAAGAAAGAAAAAAATACTCAAAGATTAAAAAAGACTATCCCAAGGGACGTCATAAAAGATGGTGGAGTACAACGCTTCAGGAATTGTTCCCTCCACGTAAATAATTATTGAGCTGGCAGGAACTATCTGAATCAACTTCTTAAAACCCTGGAGTCTTGTGAAACTCTTGTAGTAGCCAGGGAGAGCTCAATGAAGAGGCTAGTAAATTTTAGTATAAAAATTACACAACATACAAAAAAATAAAGTATGCCCATTTGGAGGAAAAATGGATTTAACAGAAACCATCCCTGAGGACAAACACTAGAATTATTACTCAGACATTAAATCAACTGTCTTAATTATAGTCAGCGAACTAAGGAAAATCACAAAGAACTCAAGGAAATCAGGAAAACAACCTGAGAACAAAATCAGAATATCGATAAAAATAAAAATTATAAAACAGGGAGACAAACAAATTCTGGAGCTGGAAAGTACAGTAACTGAAATGAAAAACTCACTACAACTGTTTAATAACAAGTCTGGGCAGGCAAGAGAAAAGATCAGAGAATTTGAAGACAAAATAATTGAGCTCATCCAGTTCGAGGAGAAAGAAAAAAGAATAAAGAAAAATGAACAGAGCCTGAGGAACTTCTGGGACTTGATCAAGTGAAGTAACACACACATTATCAGAGTCCCAGAAGGAGGAGAGAGACAAGGCAGAAAAAATGTTTGAAGAAATAATGGCCAAAAATTCCCCAAACTTCATGAAAGACATGAAAATATAAAACCAAGAAGCTCAATAAACTTCTTAAAAGAGAAGGTAAACTCAGAGACCCACACTGAGACTCACTATAATCAAACTGTCAAATCTCAAAGACAAAAGACGCTATTCTGATTGATATGGTAATTCATAAAAGGAGGAAAAAGTTTTTTCACAAAACACAAACTAAACAAAAATCTATATAATTCCAAAGGGGAAAAAAACTGTGACCCAAGAGTTCAACCCGCCAGCATGTTTTAAGTAATTTGCAAAAATAATTTTTGATGTATTTAAAACATTCTAAAAGTTCAACTGAATGTTAATTACAGAGTCCTCTTCTAAAAACTATACTAAATAGCACTGAAATTGAAAACAAAGAAAAATCAAAATAAGGAACTCAAAAAAATAGAAATAGTGACTGTGGAAGAACTAGTTATGAGGATGGAAACAAATTAAACAGAGGGTTGAAACTAAAAAAAAATCATTATAAATGTGATAATTATATAAATAAATTTAAAGAAAAAAAAAGGAAATTACCTATGTCTAAAATTTCAATTTATATACTTCAAACAATACTGGAAAACGGGAGAAGACAGAAAAGTCTTTATTTCTTCATTTTCCATAATGTAAAGTCAACATGTTTTAAAAATACGTAATTTTTAGATTAGAGGCGGGACGAAGATGGTGGAGTAGTCAGACATTTCCTGTGGTCCCTCTTACAACAAGGACCCCCTCAAAAAAGTGAATCGATTATATGTGACAATCTACAAGTTCTGAACACCATAGCCAAAGTTGAGGAATTGGACTGAGCAGCAGGGGGAGTGAGAGATGGTTCAGAAGCAGAGAGAAGTCGCCAGACCTGACCCAGCGGAAACCGGCACCCTGCAGGCTGGATTGGATGGTGCATGCAGTGAGGTAACCAGTGGTGCTTGGGACGCGCTTTTCTCATTGGGAGAGATCAAGCCGCGGAAAGTCTGCTTAACCCTACAAAATCAGCAAGAAGCAGCGCTCATTCGGCAAAAGATAAGTACAAGCTTCTAACCTACCATGCGGAGCACAAAAACACTACCTTTGGGAAGACCCTCTCTTCCATTTACCTGGCCCCTGCCAGATTCAGTGCTCCGAGCCAGATTCAGTGACTGCCGTGTCCCCTGGGCTGGATGTAGGACCTGTTGCGTACCCTTAGCTATTCACCCAGCTTTGGAGAGAGAACAAACAGAAAAAAATAATCTGTTGGCTCCCATATGCTGGGAACTCAGGGAAGGCACGGCCCCTTTGCCTAGGCACAGGCCTACGTGGTCCACAGTCTCTGAATGCCTTTCACCCCTACAAAGACCTGTGTGGGCCCATTTTAACAGCGTAGGCCCTCGCTAGCACAGTACAACAGGGCATATAGGTGAAGTCTATTTTCAACAATATCAGCTATAAGAGGAGTGGCAGATTTGTGATATTTGACACCACTCTGCCCATTAAGCAGGGTTCTTACCTACCCATATCAGCAGCAGAAAAACTGGTGGCTCCACCCATGCCACCTAGCCAACCGTAACAGCCAACAGCATTGGGTGACCACAGTCTGGCTGTAAAACCTACCCACCTACATGCTCTAGAGAACAGGGAGCAGCTTTCCTCCCAGACACTCAGTGGCAGCTGTCAACCCCCTGCATTGCTCAGCACATGACTCCCTACTACAGCCAGACACCTGTGCCTACTCCAATCACCCCTGGCACCACACACTTGCTGACCAACTACCTGGACACATGAGCTGAATCCATACAAGAAAAATGGACAGGCTCCTGGCCTCACATACCTAGCAACGGCTCTAACCACCTGGTGACAGGATATGAGAGCTTCAAAGATGCCTACAGTCAAACTAGCTCATACGACTAATGCATTTGGGCATAGCAAAACAAGAAGCTAGGACACAATAAGCAAACATTTTATGTTGACTTTACATTATGGAAATCCAGAAGATTAACAATAAAATTTCAGAATTAGACAACTCAGTGCAAAGTCACAGGAGCAGAACTGATGAAACAGAAGTCAGAATTAGTGAGACTGAAGATAAAGCACTTGATACCAACTTATCTTAGGAAAAATTAGATAAAGTATTTTTAAAAATTGAAGAAATCCTAAGAATTATGTGGGACATAACCAAGAGGAAAATATACGAGTGACTGGAGTACCAGAGCAGGAGGGGATAACGGAAAATACAAAGAGAACTGTTGAAGATTTATTGGCAGAAAACTTCCCTCATATCATGAAAGATGAGAAGATATCTATCCAAGAAGTTCATAAAACCCCACACAAGGAAGACCCCAAAAGAAAGTTACCAAGACATATTATTATCAAACTTGCCAAAATCAAAGACAGAGAGAATTTTAAGAGCGGACAGGGATAAACGAAAAGTCATCTAAAAGGAGAGTCACTAAGACTAAGCTTGGACTACTCAGCAAAAATCAGGCAGGCAAGCAGGAAATGGGATGACATATATAAAACCTTGAAGGAAAAAAACCGTCAGCCAAGAATTATGTACCCAGCAAAACAGTCTCTCAAAAACGATGGCAAAATTAGGGTATTTCCGGATAAACATAAGTTTAGAGAATTTGTAAAACCCAAACCAAAATTACAAGAAATACTAAACGGAGTTCTCAGGTTAAAAAATCAGTAACGTCAGAAACAACCCAAGACTAGAACACAGGACAGAGCAATCAGGTATCAACCCAGATAGGGAAGTCACAAAAATAAATCAAAGCTAAAACACTGAAAATAGGGAAACAGAGACATCAATATGTAAAAGATGACAACATTAAAACAAAAAAGAGGGACTAAATAATGTAGCTATAGATTGTTCATGTGGTGAAGAAGTCAAGGGAATATAAAGAAATAAAAAACTGGTTTAACTTAGAAAAATAGGGGGTAAATATTAAGGAAACTAGCAATCCTACACATCAAAATAAAAAACAAGAAAAACATAAAGACTCAACAAATACAACGTCAACAACAATGAAAAAGATGAAAAGAAAATACATAAAGAAAAATGACTTGGTACAGGAAATTGAATGAAACAAAGACTGTCAACAACACAAAAAAAGACATCAAAATGACAGCACTAAACTCATATCTATCAATAATTACGCTGAATGTAAATGGACTAAATGAACCAATAGAGAGTCAGAGAGTGGTAGAATGGATTAAAAAACATGATCCGTCTATATGCTTCCTAAAAGAGACACACCTTAGACTTAAAAACACAAACAATCTAAAACTCAAAAAAAAAAAAAAAAAAGATGGAAAAAAACATATCAAGCAAACAACAATCACAAAACAGTGGGAGTGGCAATATTAATCTATGACAAAATAGACTTTAAAGCAAAGTTCACCACAAAGAAAGGACACTATGTAATGATTGATGAAAGCGTAAATACACCAAGAGGAAATAACTATAATAAATACTTATGCACCCAACAACGGGGCTCCAAAATACATAAAACAAACTCTTAACAGCATTAAAAACAGAGACAGACACCTCCACAATAACAGTAAGAGACTTAACACACCGCTTTTCGTGAAGGACAGAATATCCAGAAAGAAGCTCAATAAAGGCACAGAAGATCTAACTGCCACAATCAACCAACTGGATCTCACAGACATATACAGAACACTCCATCAAACAGCAGCCAAGTACCCTTTCTTTTCCAATACACAAGGAACATTCTCCAGAATAGACCATATATTAGGTCACAAAGCAAGCCTTAACAAAATCCAAAGCATCGAAATATTACAAAGCATCTTTTGTGACCGTAAAGCCATAAAAGCAGAAATCAATAACAGAAAAGGCAAGGAGAAAAAAATCAAATACATGGAAACTGAACAACACCATGCTCAAAACCTATTAGGTCATAGGAGAAATTAAAGACAATAAAGAAATTCATATAATCAAATGAGAATGAAAACACATCCAACCAGAAATGCTGGGACACAGCAAAAGGAGTGCTCAGAGGTCCATTTATAGCAATAAATGCACACATCCAAAAAGAAGAAAGGGCGAAAATCAAAACATTAAGCCTACAACTTGAACAAATAGAAAAAGAGCAGCAAAAGAAGCCTTCGGGCACCAGAAGAAAGCAAATAATAAAAATGAGAGCAAAATTAAATAAAATAGAGAATAGAAAAACAATGGAAAGAGTTAATAAAACCAAAAGCTGGTTCTTTGAAAAGATCAACAAAATTGATAAACCAATTACTAAACTGACAAAAGAAAAACAGAAGGAAGCAAATAACCCAAATAAGAAATAAGATGGGAGATATCACAATAGACCCCACTGAAATTAAAAGAATCATAACAGAACACTATGAAAAACTGTACTTTAACAAATTTAAAAACCTAGAGGAAATGGACATATTTCTAGAAACACTACCTACTAAACTTACACAAACAGAGGTAGAACAACTAAATAAACCTATAACAAAAGAAGAAATTAAAAAGGTAATTAAAAAAAAACTCCCAACAACAAACAAAACCTCTGGCCCTGATGGCTTCACTGGAGAATTCCACCAAACTTTCAGAGAGGAGTTAACACCACTACTACTAAAGGTATTTCAGAGCATGGAAAAGGATGGAATACTCCAAACCTCATTCTATGAAGATACCACAAAAAAAGAAACTACAGACCAATATCCCTCATGAACATGGACACAGAAGTCCTTTAACAAAATTCTAGCCAATAGAATTCAACAACATACTAAAAAAAAAATTCACCACAACCAAATGGGATTCATAACAGGTATGCAGGGATGGTTCAACATTAGAAAAACAATCAAAGTAATCCATCACATAAATAAAAGACAAGAACCACATGATCTTATCAATTGATGCAGAAAAGGCATTTGGCAACAAAATAGGAACAGAAGGGCAATTCCTCAACATAATAAAGGGCATTTATACAAAGCCAACAGCCAGCATCATCCTAAGTGGAGAGAGTCTGAAAGCATTCCCCTTAAGAACAGGAACCAAACAAGGATGCCCTTTATCACTACTCTTATTCAAATTGTGCTGGAGATCCTAGCCAGAGCAATTAGGCAAGAAAAAGAAATAAATGGCATCCAAATTGGTAAGGAAGAAGTAAAAGTATCCCTGTTTGCAGGTGGTATGATCTTATACACAGAAAACCCCAAAGAATTCACAAGAAAACTACTGGAACTAATAGAAGAGTTCAGCAAAGTATCAGGATATAAGACAAACATAGAAAAAAGCAGTTGGATTCTGCTACACCAATAAAGAGAACATCGAAGAGGAAATCACCAAATCAATACTGTTTACAATAGCCCCCAAGAAGGTAAAATACTTAGGAATAAATCCAACCACGGATGTAAAATGCCTATACAAAGAAAACTACAAGACACTACTGCAAGAAATCGAAAGAGACCTACACAAGTGGAAAAACATACCTTGCTCATAGATAGAAGACTCATCATTGTCAAAATGTCTATTTTACCCAAAGTGATCTACAGATACAATGCAATCCTAATGCAAATTTCAATGGCGTTTCTTAATGAGATGGAGAAACATATTGCCAACTTCATGTAGAAAGGGAAGAGGCCCTGGATAAGTAAAACATTACTGAAGAAGAAGAACAAAGTAGGAGGCCTCACACTACATGATTTTAGAACCTATTATACTGCCACAGTAGTCAAAACAGCCTGGTACTGGTACAACAACAGATACATAGACCAATGGAACACAATTGAGAATCCAGACATAAATTTATCCACCTATAAGCAGCTGATATTTGACAAAGGTAAAGTCCGTTAAATGGGGAAAAGACAAATGGTGCTGGTGTAACTGGATATCCACCTGCAAAAAAATGAAACAAGCCCCACACCTTACACCATGCATAAAAACTAACTCAAAATGGATCACAGACCTAAATATAAAACCTAAAAAGATTAAGATTGTGGAAGAAAAATTACAGACAACGCTAGGAGCCCTAGTACATGGCAGAAACAGAATACAAAACATTACTAACAATGCACAAACATCAGAATACAAACCAATAACTGGGAGCTCCTAAAAATCAAATGCTTATCTAACAAAAGACGTCATCAAAAAAGTAAAAAGACAACCTACAGACTGGAAAAAAATTTTTGGCTACAACATATCCAATCAGGGTATAATCTCTAAAATTTACAAGATATTGCAAAACCTTAACAACAAAAAGACAAATAACCTAATCAAAAATGGGCAAAGGATATGAACAGGCACTTCACCAAAGAAGACATTCAGGCTGCTAACAGATACATGAGGAAACACAATCATTAGCTATTAGACAAATGCAAATTAAAACCACAACGAGATACCATCTCACCCCAATAAGGCTAGCATTAATCCAAAAAACACAAAATAATAAATGTGGCAGAGGTTGTGGAGAGACTGGAACACTTACACACTGCTGGTGGGAATGTAAAATGGTACAACCACTTTGGAAATTGATTTGGCGCTTCCTTAAAAAGCGAGAAATAGAACTACCATAAAACCCATTAAACCTGTTGCCATCGAGTTGATTCTGACTCATAGCAACCCTGCAGGACAGAGTGGAACTGGCCCATAGAGTCTCCAAGGAGCACCTGGTGGATTTGAACTGCTGACCTTTTGGTTAGCAGCTGTAGTTCTTAACCACTATGCCACCGGCATTTCCAGAACTACCATACGACCCAGCAATCCCATTCCTTGGAATATACCCCAGAGAAATAAGAGCCGTCACATGACTAGATATAGGCACACCCATGTTAACTGCAGCACTGTTCACGATACCAAAAAGATGGAAACAACTTAGGTGCGTGTCATGGGTTGAACTGTGTCCCCCCAAAATATCTGTCAACTTGGCTAGGTCATGATTCCCTTGTATGACTGCATGAGCGTCTACCATTTTATTATCTGATGGGATTTCCCCATGTTTTGTAAATCTTATCACTATGATGTAATAAGACGGATTAGCGACAATTATACTGATGAGGTCGACAAGATTAGTAGGTAGTGTCTTTAGCCAATCTCTTTCGAAATACAAAAGAGAGAAGTGAGCAGAGAGACATGGGAACCTCATACCACTGAAAAAGCAGTGCTGGGAGCAGAGTGCATCCCTTGGACCTGAGGTTCCTGGGCTGATATGCTCCCAGACCAAGGGAAGACCAATGCATCACAAGGGCCTTCCTCCAGAGCTGAAAGAGAAAGCCTTCCCCTGGATTTGGCACCCCGATTTCGGACTTCTAGCCTACTGGACTGTGAGAGAATAAACTTCTTTTTGTTAAAGCCATCCACTTATGGTATTTCTGTTACAGCAGCACTAGATGACCATCACAATGTGCATCAACAGATGAATGGATAAACAAATTACAGTATATTCACACAATCGAATACAAAGCAACAATAACGAATGATGATGAATCCGTGAAACATCTCATAACATGGATGAATCCAGAAGGTATTATGCTGAGTGCAATTAGTCAGTCCCAAAAAGACAAATACTGTATGGGACCACTATTATGAGAACTCAAGAAAAGGTTTAAATACAGAAGAAAACCTTCCATGTTTATGAGGGTGGGGAGGGAGGAAGAGAAGTATTCACTAACTAGATAGTAGAAAAGAATTATCTTAGGTGAAGGGAAGGACAACACAAATACAGGGGAAGTCAGCACAACTGGACTAAACCAAAAGCTAAGAAGTTTCCTGAATACAACCAAACACTTCGAGGGACAGAGTAGCAGGGGAGGAGGTCTGGGGACAATGCTTTCCAGGGTATAAGGGAGGAATGTGCTGACACATTATATGGATAGCAACCAGGGTCACCTAACAATGTATGCATAAATTTTTGTACAAGAAACTGTCACTTAAAGCACAATAAAAAGAAAAAAAAAAGCTTGCCAGCAGCCATTCAAGGTACAACAATTCGTCTCTATTTGCCTAGAGCAACAGAGGAAAAGTAAAGTCAGGAATAGGAGGAGGAAATTAATGTGTGGCTAACTGACTCCGTGAACAACTACTTCCTCTGCCAGGAGACCAAAAGAACCAGATGGTGCCAAGCTACTATTACTGAACATTTTGATCAAAGACTCCATAGAAGAATACTGATCAACAAGCGAAAAATACAGAACTAAATTTCAAATTGTCACGCAATCCATACTTTCAGGAGTCGTGGAGGCTAGATGAACCCCTGAAACTACTACCCTGAGATAAGCTTTACAGCTTAAGCCAAAAACGTCCCCTGAAGTCTTCTTAAAACCAAAGAACAGTTTGGCTTAACTAGTAAAGGATGTCTGCCTTCAGCACTGTGCTCTTTTAAGACCTATCTATCTATGATCAAACTGACAACAGCAGCTCGAAAGATAAGACAGCAAACTTAAGGCGCAGTGAGTTTATATTAATGGGGGAGGAACAACTTGGAAAAGGAGATTTAGACTGGTTGCACAAAATGAAGAATGAAATTGATGTCACCGAATTGTACACATAGAAATTTTCGTATTTTACACAGCTCAACCATTTAATTTAAATAGTAATATTTCTACATGTAATAGCCAAGAGCTCGGCTGCTAACAAAAAGGTGGGAAGTTCGAATAATTCAGCTGCTCCTTGGAAACTCTATGGTGTAGTTCTACTCTATCCTACAGGGTTGCTATGAGTTGGAATTGACTCAATGGCAACTGGTTTTGTTTTGTTTTTACAAAAGGAATGGAAAAAGAGAATGAGGTCAAAAGGAAGAATATCTTTTTCAAGTAACTAGGCAAATTTAAGCAAATATACTAGAGGGAAAGTAAAAGAATTACAGAAAAAGTGAATGTGTATATGAAAAAATTGCTCGAGTTAGGGTTAAAAAATTAAACACTAAAAAACAGGAGTAAAAGAGAATTCATGGTATTCCCTAAACTATAACACCAGGACAATAATATCTACCTTGCAAGTTAGTGTAAAGAACTAAATGACTGAACAAACAAAAGGCGAAAGTCAGTGCTTGGTAAATGCTAGTTTGTTTCTTTCCTTTGGCAACCTCTAACTCTTCAAGGACAAAAGATCATGATGGGACAAACATCTAATGAAAAATTGTCACTGGGTGAAAAGGTAAGAAAGGTACAATCAACTCAAATACACCATCCACAGTTTATAAGGTGTTTTTACGGCTTTGGCTTAAAAACAAAAAGCAAAACATTAGTAAACAAATAATGGAAATAATAATAAAAATTTTTTTTGTGCTGTCTAAGGAGCCCTGGTGCCGTAGTGGGTTAAGAGTTTGGCTGCTAACCAAAATGTCGGCCATTCCAATCCACTAGCTGCTCCTCGGAAACCCTGTGGGGCAGTTCTACTCTGTCCTACAGGGTCACTTCGAGTCAGAATAGACATGATGACAATAGCTTTGGTTTTTCGGTTTGGTGCTGACTAAAATAAGAATCATCACCTGTCTGTCAAATCAAGAAAGTAAATTAATTAAAAAAAAAAAAAAAAACAGAAATCAACAGCTTTTACCATGGTCTTTCCTGATCCTCGGGGTCCAATAATGAGTACAGAGTTACTTTCTCCATGGATAGCAGTTCTTTTTAGCAACTCAATTAAATGTCTGAAATAATATAAATAGACCAACATTTGAAAGGGCAAGCTGGAAAAGTCTGCTACAAACAGAATCTGAATACGCACAGAAAATAAGCATTTCTCCCTTTGCTTCCTCAGGACATTGGATTTAGGCTCTAAATAGTCCCATACAAAAGAGGACAGAACAGATGGTAGGCCAATGCTGCTTCTCTGGAGATCATAGATAAACCTAGGAAGTTTGGAATATCTTAGTCTTAGTCTTTATTATGACAGTGCTAGTACTTAGGCCCTTTGGATTCAGAATCCCCTCTCCTACATCTAGGACTCTGCCTTTTACTCCACAGCTGACTGCCGAGTATTGGGGCAAAAGGTTCAGAATTCTCTCCATAATCCCAGATAGCAGAAATGACACAAGATTGAAAGTTAAAAGCCTTTCCCATTATAGGAACATATTTGCTCTTGCTTCATGATATTCAATGTATCCACATTAAAAAAAAAAAGTCTGCCTTTATAAAAATATTTGTTAGCTTTATTTAAGATGAAATTTGTAAAAGCTAGACAGTATCTGTAAGTAGGTTCATGAAGACAAGGGAATAGCTAGACTTACTTGTATTGCACTTGTACTCCAAATAGGTTACTATGTGAACTCTGATGACAAAATCTTTCACGTAAAATTCTTTGTACCTGATAAAAAATAAAGTGAATAAATATAAATGAAAATATTATATATCTAATAAAAAGTGAATAAGAAAGTAAATTTTCACCAGACAGGGTTAGGTATTAAGCAATCAATTCAACCCTTCCTAAATACTTGTTCTCAAGAGTTCTGGCACCACTTCAACCTCAACTCAACCCATTGCCATCCAGTCGATTCTGACTCACAGCAACCCTATAGGGTTTCCAGGGCTATAAATCTTTATGGAAGCAGACTGTTACATCTCCCTCCCTTGCAGCAGCTTGTGCCTTCAAACCGTCGACCTTCTAGTTAGCAGCTGAACACTTAAACCATTGTGCCATCAGGGCTCCTTGGTGCCACTTCAAGGAGTTATAGAATTAACAGTTCTTTCTTTAGCGTCTTTATGAGTCAGAATCTACTCTACAGCAATGAGTTTGGTTTGGTTTTGGTTTATCAGTATGAAGTTCCAAAAAAAGGGATGAGAATCTAGTGGTGAATATTTCAAGGAGAGGGAGAATTACTTCCTTGAGCTACATCAGAAACATGAGGGCTATTTTAATGCATATGGATGAATGAATACTTCAGTTTGTATCATCTGTCAGTCAAGGAACAAAGACAGGAGGGGATACAATAATGCAATCAAACCATAATAATGCACTACACACTCAATCCAAAAAAAAAAAAAATACCAAACCCATTGCCGTTGAGTCGATTCTGACTCATAACAACCCTACAAGACAGAAGAGAACTGCCAGATAGAGTTTCCAAGGAGCGCCTGGTGGATTCGAACTGCCCACCTTTTGGTCAGCAGCCGTAGCACTTAATCACTATGCCACCAGGGCTTCCACATTCAATCCATGGAGACCAACAAATCTAAATTGGCTTAGCTGAAGTCCTATTAATTTGTACCTGTAATAAAAGAAATGCCCGGGTAGAAATATGCACACTCACTCACTAAGACTATAAGCTACTTGACGGTGGAGATATATACTCAGTACCTGGAATACAGTATATCCTTAATATTAAATATTCATGAAACAAATTAGGAATAGAAGGGAACTTCCTCAAACCTGATAAAAAGCAGCTACCAAAAACCCACAGCTAACATCATACTTAATGGTAAAAAACTGAATTTTTTTCTCCTAAATCAGGAACAAGGCAAGGATGCCCACTCTCACCGTTTCTATTCAACACTGTATTGGAAGTCCTAGCTAATGCAATAAGGAAAGTAAATAAAAGCTATACAGACTGAGAAGGAAAAAGTACAATTATCTCTATTTGCAGATGATATGATCTTACATATAGAAAATTCTAAGGAATCAACTAAAAAATTGCTAGAACTAATATGAGTTCAGCAAGGTTGTAGGATATAAAATCGATATACAAAAATCAATTGTATTACTATACAGTAGCAATGAACTAAACAAAAGTGAAATAAAACTACAACAAAAACAATTCCATTTATAATGGCATCAAAAAAAAAAAATACTTAGGAATAAATTTAACAAAGGAAATGTGAAACTTTAACTCTGAAGACAGTATTAAACTAAATTGAGATCAGACCAGACTTAGGGAAGACACAGGTAAAGTCAGGACTCCAACTACGCAAAAAGTTATAAAGGATAAAATTAAGAAGTAGTCTAAGACATGAATATAAAACAATACCAACTGAGAAAAAGGCTAGAGAATAGCCCTAACAGTAAAACCCATCTGTTGGTACACATGTAATTCTGACAAAGTTTACAATGCTTTGCTTCCAGATGATTTTTCTTGTAACTATTTACAGCTATCTCATTAAGAATGGAGAGAGTGAGTTTTCCCAAGTGGCAAAGAGCAAATTCAAGTTAAGGAGATTACTTCCTTGATCACCCTTGTATGGTAATAGGCTTTGAGATTAATAAAAATATATACTAACCTGTGAAAGACATTCTGCATGTATTAAATTGTTACTCTTTGATTTACGACTGCTCATTTCAACGAATTCAAATCCTTTAAAAAAAAAAAAAACATTTTAGCATGAATACAGTAAATACCATTGGCTTAATGAGCTAATACTTAAGAGGTAACTATTATTATAGAATCGAAATAAATACAAGTGTTGAATATGAAAAATGTTCACATTTCTCAAACTTTAAAATATTCAATGGCAGCTCCCTTTTCTTTAAAAACAAAACTAAGTAAGGGCTCATTTGACGCTCCCACATCACACTTTATATGGTTCTTACATATCAACTACTCTTCCCCTTTCCCTCAATCTATTATTCTCGTTCACTATTTTGCTTTTTTTTTAAACCTATGAGCGTTCCTTTTACCTAGATGTTTCTCCCTCCATATGTCCCACAAGATCATCCCTTTTAGAAAGTCTTTCCTCTGTGGCTCTACTCTTCAACCATACGCAAATAAGCATTAGAAACCAGGTTTAATACCTGTTGCTCTTTATCTGTAATCAAATTATACTAAACCAAATTATCTGTTTACTTGTCAGTAGTCTCCAATTTGAGTCCATTTTTATATTCTGAGCATTTTAGCATAATGCCCCAAATAAAGTTGGCAATAAAATAAACAACTTTGGGAAAAAAATATGCACAATGAAAAAAAGTGTAACTTCCATAAAGTACTCTTCAAGGGCAACATACTCATAGATAAAACCCCTTTGTCTACAAGATCTAATTGTCTTAACATTGATTTCCCATACCAAAACCAAACCAAACCCAGTGCCGTCGAGCAGATTCCAACTCATAGCGACCCTACAGGACAGAGCAGAACTGCCCCATAGAGTTTCCAAGGAGTGCCTGGTGGATTCAAACTGCCGACCCTTTGGCTGGCAGCCGTAGCACTTTAGTCGCCTAAAGTTTAATAGTCAGGTACTAACAGCTTAAGCAATGTTTACTTATGTCCAGGCATTGCTACAAGTGCTTTGCATTTATTAACTTATTTGATCTTCATTATAACCCTACAGAATAAGTACTATTACCATAATCTCTTTTTAAGATTCGAAGGCACAGAAAGGTTACAAAACTTGCCCAGAGTCAAAAAGGACCCAACAAGTTACACTCTTAACCACGTGTTTGTTCCTTAACCAACTGTTTTAAAAAGGAAATACAAATTTCAACAACTTGAAGGCAGATCTGTCATTGTGGCAACATTCTATTCTATGTTCATATTTATTAATTTCATATTCTACTGACAACTAGAAGCCAATTGTGAGAATGCTATTTTCTGCTTCTCTTAAAATGCTACCGGACTAGCAGCTGAACAAGGCCTTGACAGAGAACAGGAAAATTACTCTCTCCGCTTATTGTATAAGCCAGGTACCTAAGGTGTGAACCACTAAAGAGCTTTGAGCTCCAGGCTCCCAAATTGGATATTTAAGAGCAGCGTAGTCTACCGATGATTGAACTCATGCCTTTAGAATCTTTTTTCTCAGGAGGCGGAGCCAAGATGGTGGAATGGACATTTCCGGTGAGTCCTCTTACAACAAAGACCCGAAAAACCAAGTGAAATGAGTATATTTACGACCAGCTAGGAGCCCTGAACATGAAAGGCAAACTTAAAAATGAACTGAGGGGCCGGGGGTGGGGGGGAGGGGAAGAGACGGTTCAGAAGTAGAGAGGAGGTACAGGATCTCAATCATGGGGAGCCCTCAGGTACCATTCCCAGGAGTGGCAGCGGCAGGCTGGTACTAGCGTTAGGCCACAGTTTCCTCAGGGAAAAGCATCCAGCCACACAGCCTACTCACACCTCTGGAACCTGAGACAAACGCGCTCTTGGCAAAAGCTAAGCACTTGCATATATTTTACTGTGCTCCCCTCCCCCACTCCCAAGTCAGCTTCAGCGGCTGATTTCCCTGGGCCTTAGATATTCCCTGTTGACCACCTAGGGCCATCCTCCTGGCCTTGGAGAAGGAATAAATTTGCAATTGGGGAAAAGATAATTTGCCAGCTCCACTAACCAGGGGAGCTCAGGATAGAAGCGACTCCTGTCCAGCTACAAGCAGGCCACAGACTTTGAGTACCTTTCCCCTCTGCATGGACCTGTGTGGGCATATTTCAGGAGAATATGCCCTTGTTGGCAGACTCCAACTGTTTCAGCTATATGGGGTAGAGGTGGGTGTTTGATGTTTGACATTGCTTTACCTATTAAACAGGGTCCTTACCTACACACATAAGGGGCCTAATGACTGGTTGCTCCACTCAGGTCACCCAGCCACCTGTGACAGGGGTCCAAAGACAACTGGTACCTCCCGGTCCTTACAACCAAAAACACTGGGTGCCCATGGTCCATCTGCAGAACCCACCCAACTGTACGCTCTAGGGAATATACACACACTTTCCTCAGAGACATGTAGGAGACGATTCTCAGCCTCCTGCCTTGTTCAGAGTGTGACCCCTGCTGCAACCAGATACCGGTACCTACACCAATCACCCCTGCCCCTCTAAGACTGTAGGACAGAGCCTGTACCACACACTTGATGATCAGCTACCTGGACACCTGAGCTGAATTCACACAAGAAAAATGAATGGATTCCTAGACTGATATACCTGATAACAGCTCTAGCCATCTGGGGACAGGATGTCAAAGTGCCAAAGGAAAATAATCAAGGTAGCTCACTCAAGCAACTGATTAAGGCATATCAAAACAAAACAAAGAAGGAAGCTATGACGCAGTAAGCGAACATAAACTAATACAATAACATATATGGCTCAGATACAACAGTCAATATCAAGTCACATAAAGAAACAAACCACGATCGCCTCAACAAGCTACGAAAACAAAGAATCAAGGGATCTTCTAGATGAAGGTACCCTCCTGAAACTACCAGAGGCAGAAAATAAAAGATATATATACAGAACCTTCAAG
Source organism: Elephas maximus indicus (assembly GCF_024166365.1). Classification (NCBI taxonomy): domain Eukaryota; kingdom Metazoa; phylum Chordata; class Mammalia; order Proboscidea; family Elephantidae; genus Elephas; species Elephas maximus. The sequence goes on from NC_064824.1 coordinate 44,865,625, forward strand.
ATATCAGGAAGGAAATGAGGCAATACACTAAACAAGCCAAGGAACACACAGATAAAGCAACTGAAGAAATTAGAAAGATTATCCAGGAACATAATGAAAAATTTAAATAAGCTGGAAAAATCCATAGACAGACAGCAATCAGAAATTCAGAAGATTAACGATAAAATTACAGAAGTAGACAACTCAGCAGAAAGTCAGAGGAGCAGAATTGAGGAAGCTGAAGGCAGAATTTCTGAATCTGAATAAAGCACTTGCCACTAATATCATTGAAGAAAGACCAGATAAAAGAATTTAAAAAAGTGAAGAAACCTTAAGAATCATGTGGGACTCTTTCAAGACAAATAACCTATGAGTGATTGGAATACCAAAACAGGGAGGGATTATAGGAAACACAGAATTTTTGAACATTTGTTGGCAGAAAACTTCCCTGATATTGTGAAAGATGAGAAGATATCTATCCAAGATGTTCATTGAACTCCACGTAAGGTAGATTCAAAAAAATAAAAGTCATCAAGACATTATAATCAAACTTGCCAAAACCAAAGATAGAGAATTTTAACAGCAGCTAGGGATAAACGAAAAGTCACTTACAAAGGAGAGTCAGTAAGAATAAGCTTGGACTACTCGGCAGAAACCATGCAGGCAAGAAGGCAATGGGATGACTTATATAAAATACTGAAGGAATAAAACTGTCAGCAAAGAATCATATATCCAGCAAAACTGTCTCTCAAATACGAAGGTGAAATTAGGATATTTCCAGATAAATTGAAGTTTAGGGAATTCGTAAAAAACAAACCAAAACTACAAGAAATACTAAAAGGAGTTCTTTGGTTAGAAAATCAATAATATCAGGTATCAACTCAAGACTAGAACACTGGGTAGAGCAATCAGAAGTCAACCCAGACAGGGAAATCACAAAAATAAATCAAGATAAAAAAAGTTCAAAACAGGGAAACAGCGATGTTATTATGTAAAAGAAGACAAAACTAAAACAATAAAGAGGGACTAAGAAACATAGTTATAAATCTTCCACATGGAGAGGAAGATAAGGCGATACAAAGGAATAAAAGTTAGGTTTCAATTTACAAAAATAGGGGTAAATAATAAGGTAACCACAAAGGAGGCAAACTATCCTACACATCAAAACAAAATACAAGAAAAAAATACAGACTCAGCAGGAACAAAATCAACAACAAATATGAGGAAAGGACAATACATATTATCTACTCAACACATAAAATTAAGTAGGAAATAGCAACTGTCAACAATACACAAAAAAAGACACCAAAATGATAGCACTAAATTCATACCTATCCAGAATTACGCTGAAAGTAAATGGACTAACTGCAACGATAAAGAGACAGAGAGTGGCGGAATGGATTAAAAAACACGGTCCGTGAATATGCTGCCTACAGGAGATATACCTTAAACTCAGAGACACAAACAAACTAAAACTCAAAGGATGGAAAAAATATATGTCAAGCAAACAACCATCAAAAAAGAACAGGAGTGGCAATACTAATTTCTGACAAAATAGACTTTAAAGTTAACTCCATCATAAAGGATAAGGAAGGACACGATATAGTGATTAAAGGGACAATATACCAAGAAGGGAAACTCTGGTGGCGTAGTGGTTAAGTGCTACAGCTGCTAACCAAAAGGCTGGCAGTTCAAATCCGCCAAGGGCTCTGTGGAAACTCTATGGGGCAGTTCTACTCTGTCCTATAAGGTCGCTATGAGTCGGAAACAACTCGATGGCAGTGGGTTTGGTTTTTTGGGTTTTACACAAAGAAGAGGGAGCCCTGGGAGTGTAGTGGTTAAGAGCTATGGCTGCTAACCAAAAGGCAGGCAGTTCGAATCCACCAGGTGCTCCTTGGAAACTCTATGGGCCAGATCTAATCTGCCCTACAGGGTCGCTATGAGTCAGAATCAACTCAATGGCAACAGGTTTGGTTTTTTTGGTTTTATACCAAGAAGATATAATCACATTAAATATTTATGCACCCAGTGACTGGACTGCAAGACACATAAAACAAACTCTTAATCAGCATTGAAAAGTGAGATAGACAGCTCCACAATAACAGTAGGAGACTTCAACACACCACTTTTGGTGAAGGACAGGACATCCAGAAAGAAGCTCAATAAAGACACAATCAACCAACTTGACCTCATAGACATATATAGAACACTCCACCCAACAGCAGCCAAGTATACTTTCTTTTCTAGTGCACATGGAACATTCTCTAGAATAGACCACGTATTATGTGATAAGGCAAGCCTTAGCAGAATCCAAAACACTGAAAAATTACAAAGCATCTTCTCTGACCATAAGGCCATAAAAGTGGAAATGAATAACAGAAAAAGCAGGGAAAAGAAATCAAGTACTTGGAAACTGAAAAATACCCTGCTAAGACATTAAAGATGGAATGAAGAAATTCATAGAATCCAATGAGAATGAAAACACTTCCTATCAGAACCTTTGGGACAGAGCGAAAGCAGCGCTCACAGGTCAATTTATATCAATAAATGCACACATACAAAAACCCAAAAACCAAACTCACTGCCGTCGAGATGACTCCGACTCACAGTGACCCTATAGTACAGGGTAGAACTGCCCCGTAGTTTCCAAGGAGCACCTGGCGGATTCAAACTGCCGACCTTTTGGTTAGCAGCCATAGCACTTAACCACTACGCCACCAAGGTTTCCACATACAAAAAGAAGGGACAAAATCAGAGACTTATCCCTACAACTTGAACAAATAGAAAGACAGCAACGAAAGAAACCCTCAGTCACCAGAAGAAAACAAATAATAAAAATAAGAGCAGAACTAAATGAAACAGAAAACAGAAAAACAATTGAAAGAATTAAGACCAAAAGCTGGTTCTTTGAAAAAAATCAACAAAATTGATAAACCATTGACAAAAGAAACACAGCAGAAGAAGCAAATAACCCGAAAAAGAAATGAGATGGGCGATATTACAACAGACCCCACTGAAATTCAAAGAATCATGGCAGATTACTATGAAAAATTGTACTCTAACAAATTTGAAAACCTAGAAGAAATGGATGAATTCCTAGAAACACACGACCTACCTAAACTAACACAAACAGAGGTAGAACTAAACAGACTCAAAACAAAAGAAGAGATTGAAAAGGTAATCACAAAACTCCCAACAAAAAAAAAAAGCCCTGACCCAGAAGGCTTCACTGCAGAGTTGTAATGAACTTTCAGAGAAAAATTCACACCACTACTACTAAGGATATTTCACAGCATAGAAAAGGACGGCATACTCCAAAACTCATTCTATGAAGCCAGCATATCCCTGATACCATAGACAGGTAAAGACACCACAAAAAAAGAAAATTACACACCTATATCCCTCATGAACATAAACGCAAAAATCCTCAACAAAATTCTAGCTAATAGAATAGAACAACATATTGAAAAAATAATTCGCCATGACCAAGTGGGATTCATACTGGGTATGCAGCGATGGTTCAACATTAGAAAAACGATTAATGTAATCCATCATATAAATAAAACAAAAGACAAGACTCACATGATTTTATCAATTGATGCAGAAAAGGCATTTGACAAAGGTAACACCCATTCATGATAAAAACTCTCAGCAAAATAGGAATAGAAGGAAAATTCCTCAGCATAATAAAGGGCATTTATACAAAGCCAATAGTCAACATCATCCTAAATGGAGAGAGCCTGAATGCACTCCCCTTGAGATGGGAACCGGACAAGGATGCCCTTTATCACCGCTCTTATTCAACATTGTGCTGGAGGTCCTAGCCAGAGCAATTAGGCTAGATAAAGAAAAAAAGGGCATCCACGTTCACAAGGAAGGAGTAAAAGTATCTCTACTGGCAGACGACATGATCTTATACACAGAAAACCCTAAGGAATCCTCAAAAAATCTACTGAAACTAATAGAAGACTTCAGCAGAGTATCAGGACACAAGATAAACATACAAAAATCAGCTGGATTCCTCTACACCAAAAAGAACATCGAAGACGAAATCACCAAATCAATACCCTTTACAGTAGCCCCCAAGAAGATAAAATACTTAGGAAGAAATCTTACCAGAAATGTAAAAGACTTATACAAAGAAAACTAAAAAACACTTCTGCAAGAAACTAAATGATAACTACATAATTGGAAAAATATACCTTCCTCATGGATAGGAAGACTTAACATTGTAAAAATCTCTATTCTACCAAAAGCGGTCTACAGATTTAATGCAATTGCAATCCAAATTCGAAAGACATTTTTTATTGACATGGAGAAACAAATCACCAACTTCATATGGAAGGGAAAGAGGGTCCCGGATTAGTAAAGCATTACTTAAAAAAAAAGAACGAAGTGGGAGGCCATAATCTACCTGATTTTAGAACATATTATACTGCCACAGTAGTCAAAACAGCCTGGCACTGGTACAACAGATACATAAAACAATGGAACAGAATCGAGAACCCAGACATAAATCCATCCACATACGAGCAGTTGATATTTGACAATGTGAAATGGGGAAAAGACAGTCTTTTTAGCAAATGGTATTGGCATAACTGGATATCCATCTGCAAAAAAATGAAACAAGACCCATACCATACCGCACACCATTCACAAAAATGTGCTTAAAATGATCAAAGACCTAAATATAAAATCAAAAACGATAAAGATCATGGAAGAAAAAATACAGACGATGTTAGGAGCCCTAATACATGGCATAAACAGTATATAAAACATTACTAGCAATGCAGAAGATAAACTAGATAACTGGGAGCTCCTAAAAATCAGACACCTATGCTCATCCAAAGACTTTACCAGAAGACTAAAAAGATTACCTACAGACTGGGAAAAAGTTTTTAGCTATGACATTTCCAAAAGGCGCCTGATCTCTAAAATCTACGTGATACTGCAAAAACTCAACTACAAAAAGACAAATAACCCAACAAAAAAAATGGGCGAAAGATATGAACAGACATATCACTAAAGAAGACATTCAGGTAGCTAACAGAAACATGAGGCAGTGTTCATGATCATTAGCCATAGAAAAATGCAAATCAAAGCTACAATGAGATTCCATCTCACTCCAGTAAGGCTAGCATTAATCAAAAAAACACAAAATAATAAATGTTGGAGAGGTTGTGGAGACACTGGAACACTTATACACTGCTGGTGGGAATATAAAATGGTACAAGCACTCTGGAAATCAATTTGGCGCTTCCGTTAAAAGCTAGAAATAGAACTACCATAGGATCCAGCAATCCCACTCCCTGGAATATATCCTAGAGAAATAAGAGCCTTTACACGAACAGATATGTGCACATCCATGTTCACTGCAGCACTATTTACAATAGCAAAAAGATGGAAGCAACCAAGGTGCCCATCAACAGATGAATGTGTAAATAAATTATGGTATATTCACACAATGGAATACTATGCATCGATAGAGAACAGTGATGAGTCTGTGAAACATTTTATAACATGGAGGAATCTGGAAGGCATCATGGTTAGTGAAATTAGTCAGCTGCGAAAGGACAAATATTGTATAAGACCACAATTATAAAAACCAAGAAACTGTATAAACAGAAAAAAATATTCTTTGATGGTTATGAGAGGGGAGAGGGAGGAAGGGTGGGAGAGGGGGTACTCACTAATTAGATAGTAGGTAAGAACAACACACAATGCAGGCGAGGTCAGCATAACTGGAGTAAACCAAAGGCAAAGAAGTTTCCTGAATAAACTGAACGCTTCGAAGGCCAGCGTAGCAGGGGAAGGGGTTTGGGGACCATGGTTTCAGGGGATATCTAAGTCAACTGGCATAATAAAATCTATTAAGAAAACATTCTGCATCCCACTTTGGAGAGTGGCGTCTGGGGTCTTAAACGCTAGCAAGCAGGCATCTCAGATGCATCAATTGGTCTCAACCCACCTGGACCAAAGGAAAATAAAGAACACCAAGGACACAAGGTAATTACGAGCCCAAGAGACAGAAAGGTGCACCTAAGGCAGAGACTACATTAGCCTGAGACCAGAAGAACCAGATGGTGCCCAGCTACAACCAATGACTGCCCTGAGAGGGAATACAACAGAGAACCCCTGGGGAGCAGGAGAGCAGTGGGATGTAGACCCCAAATTCTCATAAAACCAGACTTAATGGTCTGACTGAGACTAGAAGGACCCCGGTGGTCATGACCCTCAGATGTTCTGTTGGCCCAGGAGAGGAAGCATTCCCAAAGCCAACTCTTCAGACAGGGATTGGACTAGACAATGGGGTAGAGAGGGATGCTGGTGAGGAGTGAGCTTCTTGGATCAGGTGGACACTTGAGACTATGTTGGCATCTCCTCCCTGGAAGGGAGATGAGAGGGTAGAGAGGGTCAGAAGCTGGCAGGAGGGAGCTGGTTTTCTAATTGAGAGGAAAGCAATTGGGAGTATGTAGCAAGGTGTGTATAAATTTTTGTGTGGGAGACTGGCTTGATTTGTAAAGTTTCACTTAAAGCACAATAAAAAAAATCTTTCTCAGAAATAATAATCTGCATATTCTATTGTTCAGAAAATTTCAACCCAATTCACTTCAGTCACTAGCCGCGTCTATCTCCTTTTGGATCACCAGTATTTATTAGCTGCAAATCTCTAATAGCTTCTTTATTAATCTTCAAGTCTTGCCTCCATTCATGATACCATTTCCATGAAAAACACTTTAATTCTATTTCCAACACCGAAAATTCCAAACTGAAAATTTCTTAACATGACTTCAAAGGAAGGCCCTGGATGATCAGTTCCCACTTTAACTCACTAGCTCCTTCTCTTAATATTCTGTCTGAAAAAATAAGCAAGTCCTGGATAACGCCAAGCACAGGTCTTAGTTGAGACATTACTTTCTCTGGGATACTTTCTGCGATACCCCTTCCTTACCCCCACCTGGGAAAAGTCTGAGCCTTATGCATTCCTCACGCACTTTCAAAATACATACTATCTTCCCCTTTCATAGAACTTACCAGTACACAATTATATATTATTTGTTTATTTGTTTGTTTGCTTCACTGGACCACAGGTTTCTTGAAGGAAGAGATCAAGAATTATGCTATCAAAGGATTGGCATGCACTTGGGTTTTCAAAAAAAAACTAGCCAGTGGAAGTAGTTATACTGGCTGACAAAAAGCAACCAGGTCAACTGCTTAGCCAAATTGAATAATCCTGAATAATTATATGCCATAACCTTCAAAAAAACTACTAAGTATAAAATGAATAAGATACAGAAATATATAGTTATTCAATAATTGAAGTAAAATAGATGAAATATATTGTTATCATAATTGTGTCACAGCTATGAATTTCTATATGTTCATAAAATATATTTAAGGAGTTTATAGTAAAAGCCATATGATTGACAAAAAATAAAGGACATGATAATGAGTATCAATATCTTTTTATAATCCTGGATTGACATTTCCCTCATTAAATATTAAAAAAAAATTAGTAATATATTTTTCATTATGGAATTAGGCTAGCATACTTCATATTCTGGAAACCCTGGTGGCATAGTGGTTAAGTGCTACAGCTGCTAACCAAAAGGGGGGCGGTTTGAATGAATCCACCAGGTGCTCCTTGGAAACTATGGGACTGTTCTACTCTGTCCTATAGGGTCTCTAAGAGTTGGAATCGACTTGCCTGGCAATCTTTTTTTTTTTATGAGTATTTCATATTCTATTTATACTGTCATCAATTAAAAGTGTAGAATTAAGGGGGTTATTCCAAAATTAAAATTCCTAGTCAAAATCTACAACTTTTCTAGTTTTATTAATATATACAAGTACTCCAATCATTCCCTATATCTTGACATATAACTTTGCCTCAATTTGGAATTCTCTTTCTACTTATTTTAAATTAACAGTTCCTAGTTTTTTTTTTTTAGATGCCAGCTTTAACATGTCTGAAAAATTTGGTAACATAGATTTTAAAATCTATTACTGAACACCTGACAAAACAGGATTCACAGGTTTTTGTGTATGAAATTGAACTCAAAAAAGCAAAGGCAAAGGAAATGAAGATACCAGAATTTTCCTAGAAATTCAATTTTTTTTCTCAGAAAGAAAGTCACTAGGGAATGAAATTAAAAAAAAAAAAAAATTACTTGTGGATACTATTCAAGGCCAAAAAAGAATTCATGTATTTGAATTACTGTGTTGGAGAGGAATACTGAATATACCATGGACTGCCAGAAAAACAAAAAAGTCTGTCTTGGAAGAAGTACAGTCAGAGTACTCCTTAGAAGTGAGGATGGCGACATTTCATCTCACATACTTTGGACATGTTATCAGGAGGGACCAGTACCTAGAGAAGAACACCATGCTTAGTAAAATAGAGGGTCACAGCGAAAAAGAGGAAGACCCTCAAGGAGATGGATTAACACAGTGGCTATAACAATGGGCTTAAAAGAAGCAATGATTGCAAGGATGGTGCAGGGCCAGATAGTGTTTCGTTCTGTTGTACAAAGGGTTGCTATGAATCAAAATGGTCTCAGCGGCAAACAGCAACAACATTCAAGTCAGAGCTATGAGCAAGAAAGTCAAGAAAAAATCACCTATATATCAAATTTAAGGAAGAAGCAAATTCAACAAAACCATGAGAAAGAAAAAGAAATAGAAAACTGAGACTGATGGGTAACATCAATGACCTTAAAAGCTTTGTCCATCCGATGGGCCTACATTTGATTCCTTAGTTCTGTGGCATGATGTCGACAAATTAACTTTTATAAGCCTGAGTTTTCTTCTCTGTAAAATTTGAGATAATAATTCACAGGGTTAGTGTGGAAATTAAATGGTTTACCTGATGCACAGTGCTGTCAAATGCCAAACTTGGCAGTACACAGTATCCTTTACAAATGATATTATATTGGAGAGAAAAATCGACACCAACAGTCAGAATTAGGAGAAAAAAAAATCCACAGCTAAAGCAGAGAAGCAGACTGTTGCTCTAAATGATTTCTTAGGCAGTGCAATAAAATATTGAATCTTTAAGAAGAGCCTGAAAAGCCAACTTCAATTAAGGTGTTCCAGAACTATCAGCGCAGACTTCAATTGTGTACATTCACTGAGCTTTTCTCAATTTGAAATAATAAAGTTTTAAATTGTTGCTGTTGTTTGCCTTTGAGTCAGTTCCGACTCATAGTGACCCTATGTACAACAGAAGGAACTACTGCCTGGTCCTGCACCATCACCACAATCGTTATGTTTGAGCCCACTGTTGCAGCCACGGTGTCAATCCATATAATGGAGGGTTTTCCTCTTTTTTGCTGACCCTCTACTTTACCAAGCATGATGTCCTTCTCCAGGACTGATCCCTCCTGAAAACATGTCCAAAGTATATGAAACAAAGTCTCACCATCCTTGTTTCTAAGGAACATTCTGGCTGTACTTCTTTTAGGACAGATTCATTCATTCCTTTGGCAGTCCATCTATATTCAATATCCTTCGCCAACACCGTAATTCAAAGGCATCAATTCTTCTTCAGTCTTCCTTCTTCATTGTCCAGTTTTTGCGTATATAAGAGGCGACTGAAAACACCATGGATTGGGTCAGGTGCACTTTAGTCCTTAAAGTGACATCTTTGCTTTTTAACACTTTAAAGAGATCTTTTGCAGCAGATTTGCCCAATGCAGCGTGTCTTTTGATCTCCTGACTGCTGCTTCCATGGGTATTGATTATGGATCAAAAAATGAAATCCTTGACAACTTCAACCTTTTCTCCATTTATCAAGATGTTGCTTACTGGTCCAGTTGTGAGGTTTTTTTGTTTTCTTTATGTTGAGGTATAATCCATATTATAGGCTGTGGTCTTTGATCTTCATCAGTAAGTGATTCAAATCCTCTTCACTTTCAGCAAGCAAGTCTGTGTCATCTGCATATCACAGGTTATTAATGACTCTTCCTCCAATCCTGATGCCTCATTCTTCATATAACCCAGCTTCTCAGATTATTTGCTCAGCATACAGACTGAATGACTATGATGAATGGGTACAACTGTGATGCACACCTTTCCTGACTTTAAACTATGCAGTATCCCCTTGTTCTGTTCAAATGACTGCCTCCTGATCTATGTACAGGTTTTACACGAGCCCAATTAAGTATTCTGGAATTCCCATTCTTCACAATGTTATCCATAATTTGTTATGATCCAGAGTTAAATGCCTTTGTACAGTCAATAAAACACAGGTAAACATCTTTCTTATATTCTCTGCTTTCAGCCAGGATCCACTTCACATCAGCAAAGATATCTCTTGCTCCACGTCCTCTTGTGAATCCGACTTGAATTTCTGGCAATTCCCTGTTGATGTACTGCTACAATTGCTTTTGGATGATTTTCAGTAAAATTTTACTTGCCTGTGGTATTAATGATATTGTTCGATAATTGCCGCATTCAGTTGAATCACCTTTCTTTGGAATATGCATACATATGGATCTCAACCAGTCGGTTGGCCAGGCCGCTGCCTTCCAAATTTCTTGGCACAGACAAGCAAGCACTGACAGCACTGCATCCAGTTGTTGATACATCTCAACTGGTATTTCATTAATTTCCAAAGACTTGTTTTTGCCAATGCCTTCAGCATAGCTTGGGCTTCTTCCTTCAGTACCACTGGTTCCTGATCATGTTACCTCCTAAAATGGTTGAACGTCAACCAATTCTTTTTGGTATAGTGACTGTGTATTCCTTCCATCATCTTTTTGATGCTTTCTACGTCGGTTAGTATTTTGTTCATAGAATCCTTCACTATTGCAACTTGAGGCTTGAACTTTTTCTTCAGTTCTTTCAGCTTGAGAAATGCTGGGCATGTTCTTCCCTTTTGGTTTTCTAATCCCAGGTGTTTGCGCATTTCTTTATAATACTTTAATTTTTTTCAAGCTGCACTTTGAAATCTTCTCAACTCTTGTACTTTATCATTTCTTCTGTTGGCTTTAGCTACTCAATGTTCAAGAGCAAGTTTCAGAGTCTTCGGACATCCATTCTGGTCTTTCTTTCTTTCCTGTGTATTTACTGACCCCTTGCTTTCTTCTTGTATGATGTCTTTGACGTCATCCCAGAATTGGTCTGGTCTTCAGTCATTAATGTTCAGTGCATCAAATCTATTCTTGAGCGGCTTCTGAATTCAGGTGGGGTATACTCAAGGTCATATTTGGGCTCTCATAGACTTTTCTTCAACTTGAACTTGCATATGAACAATTGATGATCTGCTTCGCAGTTGGCCCCTGACCTTGTTCTGATTGATGTCAAGCTTTTCCTTCCTGTCTTCCCATAAAAAAAAAATATATATATGTAGTTAATTTCATTCCTGTGCATTCCATCTGGTGAGGTCTACACGAATAGTCACCATTTATGTTGTTGAAAAATGGTGTTTGCAATGAAGTCATTGGTCTTGCCATGTCTTCCAACTACCAATCCTTCTTCGTTTCCAACTTTCACGTTCCAATCACCAGTAATTATCAATTCATTCTGATTGCATGTTCTATCAATTTCAGATTACAGAGGTTGGTAAAAATCTGCTATTTCTTCATCTTCATCCCCCACGCTTCTGTCAGTTTGTCGTACTGTGGGGCTTGCATGTTGCTGTAATGCTGGAAGCTATGCCGCTGGTATTCAAATACCAGCAGGGTCGCCCATAGCGGACAGGTTTCAGTGAGCTTCTAGACTAAGGCAGAATAGGAAGAAGAACCTGGTGGTCTACATCTGAAAAAAATTAGCCAGTGAAAACTTTATGAATAACAGCAAAACACTGCATGATATACTTCTGGAAGATGAGCTCCTCAGGTCGGAAGGCACTCAAAAGATGACTGGGGAAGAGCTCTTTCCTCAAAGTAGAGTGGACCTTAATGCTGCAGATGGGAGTCAAGCTTCTGGAACCTTCATTTGCTGATGTAGCATGACTCGAAACGAGAAGAAACAGCCATAAAATTCCATTAATAATCGGAACACTGAATGTACAAAATATAAATCTAGGAAAACTGGAAATCATCAAAAATGAAATGGAACGCATAAACATTGGTATCTTAGGCATTAGTGAGCTGAAATCGGCTGGTATTGGCCATTCTGAATCAGACAATCATGTGGTCTACTATGCTGGGAATGATAAACAGAAGAGGAATGGCATTGCATTCATCACCAAAGAGAACATTTCAAGATCTATCCAAAAGTACAACACTGTCAGTGATAGGATAATATCTACACACTTACAATGAAGACCAGTTAATACGACTATTAAAGGTTATGTAGCCCACTTTTTGAAAGGAATGGAAATTGGGCATATATAGTAAATGACTGTCCAAGGTCACACAGTTCACTTATAGCAGCAGTGTCTACTGGTCTACTGACTCACAGTGTTGTTCAGTTAGTCTCAAATGACATGGGAAAATGCGTGTAAACACCAGAAGGGGCACCAAATCATCACTGGGCTTTTCTTTGGGGGACACAAATTAGCAGCCCAATGCACTTGCAAGAAAACAGTATCTCAGATGTTAAAGTCTGATCATCCACTCCTCTTTGAATGTGTACCTTTACAATTTATAATTTTTTTCTAAGACGTCTATATCTTTAAAGTTATGGGCTTATTTTTTTCTCACTAGAAGTAATACTTACTATGGAAATTTTGCAGTATCAATTAAAAAACATATAAAGACTGGGGATCAAACTGGATTAAGTAGTTAGTTAACTATTAAATAGTTAAAAAGAAATTCCTTAAGAAAGAGGTAGAGATGAATACCACAAACACACAATTAGAAAATTCTAGAATAATTTTGCACAATTCCTAACTTTAACCCTATTCTCTAAAGCTGAACCAGCAAACATTAAAAATTCTCACCAATGTTTCAAGTATGGCGAGAAGCAAACCGAGTCTTTAACTCTTCGCGCTTCTGACCAGAGGTTAGTGGAATCAGCTTTTAGAGAAGAATAAAAAGGAGTGATGGCGAAACAAGCTGATGTTAAATAAAACAAATTCTCAAGGGCTCCACATAAAATTACATGAATTAGTCAAAGTGCAAGGGGATCCCTCCATGGGGAATGGCAAATTCTGGAATATACAGAGTGAACCCTAACGCAGAACACTTAAAATCTCCAGTGTTATAAATACTTTACACAAGATCCCAGAGGAGTTTCCCCTTTCCTGGTGGCGTGGTGGTGAAGTACTTGGCTGCTAACTGAAGGTTTGGCGGTTCCAACCCACGAGCTACTCTTTTAGAGAAAGAAGATGAAGTTTCCTTCTGTAAAGATTACAGCCTTGGAAACCCTGTGGGGCAGTTCTATTCTGTCCTATAGGGTCACTATGAGTTGGAACTGACTCAATGGGCAACGGGTTTGGGTTTGTCACTCATGGGAAACTGAAGTCCATGAAGTGAAGAACTCACTAAATGAAATAGAAGAAGTACTCAAACACATAATTCAGAAAGTTCTAAAATAAACAAACACCTGAACCTGCAGATAAGGGAGCATCCTATAAAAAAAAAAAAAAAAAAAAATCCTAGGTAAAAGCGACTGAGAACTATCATAACTAACACTGACGTAAATCGTAATTCAGTTACTAAATTTTTGGCCTAAAGAAAAAATTCATCAGACTTCCAGGCAGAAAAACACTTTTAAGACAGAAATCCAAATGCTGAAAAACAATGCAATAATATGTACAAAGTTCTGAGAGACAGTTTAAAAGAGTCCTAGATTATCTAGCAAAGACATAATTCACATATAAAGGCAACAGGCACAGTCTTATCAAACAAGAATGAACTCAGTGAACACAGCAAACAAAGCCTTGCTGGAGGCAAAGGAAGGGAATACGAGGTGGCAGTAGGGGAATTCAACAATGAAATACCACCAATTTTTTTTTTTTTAATTTTTATTGTACTGTAAGTGAAAGTTTACAAATCAAGTCACTCTCATATAAAAATTTATGTACACCTTGCCATATACTCCTAATTGCTCTCCCCCTAATGAGACAGCCCACTCCTTCCCTCCACTCTCTCTTTTCGTGTCCATTCTGCCAGTTTCTAACCCCCTCTGTCCTCTTATCTCCCATCCAGATAGGAGATGCCAACATAGTCTCAAGTGTCTGCTTGATCCAAGCAGCTCATTCTTCACCAGCATCTTTTTCTATCCCATTGCCTAGTCCAATCCCTGTCTGAAGAGTTGGCTTTGGGAATGGTTCCTCTCTTGGGCCAACAGAAGCTCTGGGGACCATGACCTTCTAGTCTCACTCTGACCATTAAGTCCGGTCCTTTCATGAAAATTTGGGGTCTGCATCCCACTGCTCTCCTGCTCCCTCAGGGCTTCTCTGTTGTGTTCCCTGTCAGGGCAGTCACTGGTTGTAGCTGGGCACCATCTAGCTCTTCTGGTCTCAGGCTGAAGTCTCTGGCCCTTTCTGTCTTTTGGGCTCGTAATTACCTTGTGTCCTCGGTGTTCTTCATTCTCCTTTGGTCCAGGTGGGTTGAGACCAATTTATGCATCTGAGATGCCTGCTTGCTAGCATTCAGGACCCCAGAGGCCACTCTCCAAAGTGGGATGCAGGAAGTTTTCTTAGTAGATTATGCCAATTGACTTAAGATGTCCCCTGAAACCATAGTCCCCAAACCCCCGCCCCTGCTATGCTGGCCTTTGAAGCGTTCAGTTTATTCAGGAAACTCCTTTGCTTTTGGTTTAGTCCAGTTGTGCTGACCTCTCCTGTATCGTGTACTGTCTTTCCCTTCACCTAAAATAGTTCTTATCTACTATCTAATTAGTGAATACCTCTCTCTTCCTCCCTCCTTCCCCCCTCTTGTAGCCATCAAAAAATATTTTCTTCTCTGTTTAAACTATTTCTCAAGTTCTTGTAATAGTGGTCTTATACAATAATTGCCCTTTTGCAACTAATTTCACTCAGCATAATGCCTTCCAGATTCCTCCATGTTATGAAATGTCTCACAGACTCATCACTGTTCTTTATCGATGTGTAGTATTCCATTGTGTGAATATACCATAATTTATTTACCCATTCATCTGCTAATGGGCACCTTGGTCGCTTCTATCTTATTGTAAATAGTGCTGTATTGAACATGGGTGTGCACGTATCTGTTCCTGTAAAGGCTCTTATTTCTCTAGGATATATTCCAAGGAGTGGGACTGCTGGATCCTACGGTAGTTCTATTTCTAGCTATGAAGGAAGTGCCAAATTGATTTCCAAAGTGGTTATACCATTTTATATTCCCACCAGCAGTGTATAAGTGTTCCAGTGTCTCCACAACCTCTCCAAAATTTATTATTTTGTGTTTTCTGGATTAATGCCAGCCTTGTTGGAGTGAGGTGGAATCTCATTGTAGTTTTGATTTTCTATAATGGCTAATGATTGTGAGCATTTCCTCATGTATCTGTTAACTACCTGAATGTCTTTAGTGAAGTGCCTGTTCATATCTTTTGCCCATTTTTAAATTGGGTTATTTGTCTTTTTTTAGCTGAGTATTTGCAGTATCACGTAGATTTTAGAGATTAGGCGCTGATTGGATATGTCATAGCTAAAAACTTTTTCCCAGTCTGTAAGTAATCTTTTTACTCTTTCTGTGAAGTCTTTGGATAAGCACAGGTGTCTGATTTTTAGGAGCTCCCACTTATCTAGTTTTTCTTCTGCATTGTTAGTAATGTTTTGCATACTGTTTATGCCCTGTATTAGGGTTCCTAACGTTGTCCCTATTTTTCTGCCATGATCTTTATCATTTTCGATTTTATATTTAGGTCTTTGATCCATTTTGAGTTTGTTTTTGTGCATGGTGTGAGGTATGGGTCTTGTTTCATTTTTTTGCAGATGGATATCCAGTTATACCAACACCATTTGTTAAAAAGACTATCTTTTCCCCATTTCACTGATTTCGAGCCTTTGTCAAATATCAACTGCTCGTATGTGGATGGATTTATGTCTCAATTCTCAATTCTGTTCCATTGGTCTATGTACCTGTTGTTGTACCAGGACCAGGCTGTTCTGACTACTGTGGTGGTATAATAGGCTCTAAAATCAGGTAGAGTGAGGCCTCCCACTCTGTTGGTCTTTTTAAGTAATGCTTTACTAATCCGAGGCCTCTTTCCCTTCCATATAAAGTTGGTGATTTGTTTCTCCGTCTCATTAAAGAACGTCGTCGTAATTTGGATCGGAATTGCATTAAATCTACAGATTGATTTTGGTAGAATAGATATTTTTACAATGTTACGTCTTCCTATCTATGAGCAAGGAGTATTTTTCCACTTATGTAGGTCCCTTGGTTTCTTGCAGAAGCCCATGAATTTTTTAAAGCACAATTAAATACACAAACATACACAGAGGGAGACAGCATGGTGGTGAGCTTTGAATTCACTAATAAAGAACTAAAACTAAACAACTGTGAAAATCATAATTGTTGAACGCGTAGTAAACAGGAATCTTGATAACATGAGAATAATTACATAACTAAAAAATGGAAAAACTAAGCTGGATGCATGACAGCGCTAATTTCTTCAGTTTTCATAGCAGGGAGACAATACCATCTAAAACCGAAACATGCAGTGTAAAAAATGAACTCCAACATCTTAACTTTTAAGTTTTTATTTTTAACCTTTGACTGAGATCTTTTAGAAAATAACCTATAATTTTTATTTGGTTATATTCAGGAAAACTTAATACAAGCAGTACCACTACTGGCAAGTGGCATGTGCGCAGACATTTTATTTTACAATAATAGACCCTCTTCATACCGCTTTATAATAACTGTCTCTTAAATGAACATGAACAGCTTTCACACACACACACACTCAGTGTATTTACATATATATCTTATTATTTTTCCCATTACTATCTTAAGGTAAAGTATAAAAAATAAAATTAAGTGAACAAAACTGAGGGTAAGTTCCAAAAACATCAGCTAAATAACAAAAAATACTCTAGATCAGGTGGAATGAAATCTCACTTGAAAGCAGAAGTTTTAACATTTGAAAATTATTTTTATTAAAATCCTTTGAAGTACAATGAAATAATCTGCCTTCTGAATGAAACACTGTAAAAGAGGGGCCAATTTCATTTATTTGCTTGTTTGCTATGGTTAATGCTAAACTTGGTTCAGTAAGGCACCTCAGACAAACCGTAGAGCGGTATACCTCTACAGTTTCAAGTGAATGGAGCCAGTGAAGTGCCAATGTAAGGAGAAAGAAAAATTGGATGGAGCCTATAGTCGTAACATGAGCAGGAGCTGTAAAACTATATACCAATGAAATCATTTACAAGAGAATGCAGCTATGACCATACACTATTTAATTCAAAGTCGTCCATGTAGGTCAAGAATGCAACCGATGACTATTTTTTCTGACCCTCCAAATCAAAAGTCTCCAAGGTAGATGGTGGAAAATGACCCTCTGGAATAAAAAAATATATATTTTAGAACTTGTACTTACAGATGTGTATCTAAAAAATAAGACAAAATTAAGCTTAACTAGTACATAATACACAAATTGACACTAATATCTTCATTTGGCCCCTGTATCAGCAAGGCACGTCATATCACTTACAGGAACCAAGGACCCCTGAGGAAAGAGTGGGAGATTACGAACACGCAGGAGTTAAAAGCAGCACCATCATGCGTTTATTCACTTTCACTGCTACCTATAGTAGGTACGTGGGCCCAGTTGGGAGGAATTACTGAATCCAGTAGACCTGCTGGATTTAAACAAAACAAAACAAAAACCCAAACCCGTTGCTGTCGAGTCGATTCCAACTCATCGCGACACTACGGGACAGAGTAGAACTGCCCCATAGAGTTTCCAAGGAGCACCTGGTGGATTTGAATTGCTGACCTTTTGGTTAGCTGCCATAGCTCTTAACCACTATGTCACCATGGTTTCTCCTAGACTTAAATGTGTCATTTTTTAGGAGCTCTTGGCTGCTCCATGGCAGAAAGATGTGGCAGTCTGCCTCTGTAAAGACTTTAGCCTTGGAAACCTTACAGGCAGTTCTACTCTGTCCTACAAGGTCACTATGAGTTGGGATCAACCTGACGACAATGCGTTGTGGGTGGTGCAATTAGTTAAGCACTCAACTGCTAACTGAAAGGTTGGTGGTTCAAATCCACCCACAGGTGCCCCAGAAGAAAAGCCTGGTGATCTGCTTCCAAAAGGTCACAGCCTTGAAAATCCTACAGAGTGCAGTTCTGCTCTGACATACATGGGGCTGCCACAAGTCAGCTTCGATAGAAGTGAAATAATTTATGTATTCCAGCTGTGGATCTTTCCTAACAACAACTGGCTGTCAGCTGCACGTTAGGTAGGTAGCACGTAAAAAACCAAACAAAACAAAGTAATCTAGAACCTGAACATAAAAGTAGAAAGCAACTACTTTTTGAAAGAAACGGGTTATGGAGAAAGCATTCTGAAAAAATTTCCATCACGTTTTTTGTAGCAAAAAATGATGTTGATACCTATAACAATTCTCATATCTGTACACTTAACAGATATTCCTCTAGAAAGATTAAATTTTTTATCTGTTAAAAATATAAGAACACACCACCTTCCAATTAGTTTGAAAGAATGATTTACACATCACAGAAAATAAAATTTACTACATAATTCCTATAAAAAATTTTTGTAAAAGTGGTGGATAGGACTGAAAAATGAAAAACATGATTCAGTAGGCATGGTTAACAAAGCATGTATTATATTTGAATCTACTTATCATTTTAAGGAGCTCTGGTGTTCGGAGCCATGGTGGTGCAGTGGTTAAAAGCTACAGCAAGCTAAGGCCGCTAACCAAAAGGTCAGCAGTTTAAATGTACCACTTGCTCCTTGGAAACCCTACTGGGCAGTTCTACTCTGTCCTACAGGGTCACTATGAGTTCGAATCCCCTTGACGGCAAGGGGTATCGTTTTAAGTTATTCGTATTAGCTATAATAGACACAGAGAAGGGCAGCACAGCTTAATGGTTAAGGGAGTGAGCACAGACTCTAGAGGCAGACTGCCTGTATTTGAATCCTTTCTCTATTACTTACGAGCTATGTGACTTTGGATAGTAATCTCTCTGTTTCAGTTTCCTCTCTTGCACAGTGGGGGTAATAATGGCATCTACATCATAGGAGTATGTTGCTGTTAGGTGCGGTTGAGTCGCTTCCGACTCACAGAGACCCTATGTACAAAAGAACAAAACACTGCCCGGTCCTGTGCCATCCTCACAATCGTTATGCCTAAGGCCACTGTCGCAGCCACTGTGTCAATCCATCTCATCGAGGGTCTCCCACTTTTTTGCTGACCCTTGACTTTAACAACCATGATGTCCTTCTCCAGGGATGAAGATTAAATAATATATATAAAAGACACAAATAACAGTGCTTGACACATAGTAAGCACTGTATTAAATGCTTGGCATTTAAAACATTGCAAATAAAAAAAAAGCGTTAAACTTTGTAGTTGACCATCAATTCATGCCATCATTAACTATTAAGTCAAGAATCTCAAAAATTATGATGGATATCTGTCAAAGATTGAATTGTGTCCCTTCAAAATACATGTTGGAATGCTAAACCCTATACCTGTAGAAGGGAGGGAGTCCTGGTGGTGCAGTCGTTAAGGGCCTGGCTGTTAACTGAAAAGTTGGCAGTTCAAACCCATCAGTGGCCCACTGGAAGAAAGATGTAGCAGTCTGCTTCCATGAAGAGCACAATGTTGGAAACCCTACGGGGCAGATCTACTCTGTCCTACAGGGTCACGATGAATGGGCTGTTGACTGGATGGCACACAACAACATACCTGTAGATGTAATCCCCCTTCAGAATTGGAGTTTTTGTTATGTTAATGAAGCCATACCAGTATATGGTGTATCCTAAAGCTAACAATTTCTTTTTTTTTTTTTTGTGATGAGCTGGATTACCCAGGAGGCAACACACTGATTTTTTACCGTTTTTAATTGTACTTCAGATGAAGGTTTACATGACAAACTAGCTTCTCATCAAATAGTTAGTACACACATTGTTCTATGACATTGGTTAACAACCCGATGACATGTCAATACTCTCCCTTCTCAACCCTGGGTTCCCTATTACCAGCTTTCCTGTTCCCTCCTGCCTTCTAGTCCCTGCCCCAGGGCTAGTGTGCCCCTTTACTCTTGTTTTGTTCCATGGGCCTGCTTAATCTTTGTCTGAGGTTTATAAGAGGCAACACAGACACAGAGGCTACATAGACACAGAGACAAGAAAGCACAAAGGGGGAAGACAGATACCAAATGGAGGTCATTTCATTGTTTAGAAAAATATATCAAATATCTGAAAAGAACATATTTCAGTATAATAAAGATTTGTCATGCTAATTCGGAATTAATAACCACATTGTTAGTGTGGCCAAAGACCCTTTGAATGCCATGCCTGATAGAAGTGTCCTTTTTTGCCCAGGGTCGTGGGGAAATGGCCACACAATGTGATTTAGGATGGCGGCTTTGGGTCACTCAGTATCAGCTTGAAATTGGAGGGGCTGGAAACTAAGGTGAGACAGACAGGTAGCACACAGGTTTATATGACTGAGTCCCAATAAAGACTCTGAACACCCAGGCAATCTCACAAGTATTGTCACTCATCAATTCCAGGGAACTAAACTGTTCACAACTTTATGGGGAGAGAACAGAAGCTCCCTGTTAGGTACTATTCTGGACTCTGCCCTATGTGCGTCTTCCATTGGCTGATTTTGACCTCTATCCTTTCCCGTAATAAACAGTACAGTGAGTATAGCAGCTATGGATAAGTTCTGTAAGTCCTAGGAAAATTACTGAACATGAGGGTGGTTTTAGGAACCTCCCTGAACTTCCAACTGATGTCAAAAGTGGTCTGTGGACTGTGTTCCCTCAAACTGCAGCACATTTGCCTAGTCTTTAATATGAACCCATTGTTTTAAAAAATTTATCAAATATAGGATCGCTATGAGTCAGAATTGACTCGACAGCACTGGGTGGTGGTCTTTTATCTGAAAAGTATTTCAGTACATAAAGATTTGCCATTCTAATTCAGAATAATTCAAGAATGGCTCTTTAAGAGGCCATTAACATTTTCTCATGCTATAAAAATCATCCTATCTTATAGAAAAAAATGAGAGAGCTTTTGAAAAACCATTGATGTGGAGGAGAAAAAAAATAAGAATCACAGCTTGTGGAGTAGAGGGCAGTAAACTCCATTGAGTTTGAGTTTAGACTCAAAGGGCTGTATCACAGGCAACAGGATAAACTAAAAATGGAATAGCCCTCACAGAGAATGAAACCTAGCTTAGAATCAACTCAATCTGTTATTAAAATAAGGTGATCTAGGGTTGCTAGTCTTCCTAGTCTCTGGTCTGAAGAACAAGTCTTTTCTGAAGGAAGGTAACATCAAATTATCTCTAGTATTTTTTCTCATATTACGTCTGGCACTAATCAAAAACAAAGCAGATAGCATACAAGAGGGCAAGGCAATCTGACTGAAAACAAGACAAAGATTTGAAAAAGACTCAAAGAGGATTCATATTACGGAGTCATCAGACATATATTTCAAGATTGGGAATTCTGTGATAGGAATTGGATACTAACAAAAGGAGAAAACGGAAATTTTAAAACAGAAAAATAAGTGAAATTAAGAACTCAATGCAAGGGTCTAAAAACGTACTAGACAGATCTGGAGGAAGAATTAATCAACTAGTAAATCAGAAAATATCCAGAATAAAGCATGGATAAACAAAGGGATGAAATACAAAGAAATGCAACACATAGAGAAATGGTGAAAATACCTAAAGTATATGCATTCCAGATGGGAAAGAGAGAGAGAATGGGACAGAAACAGCATTTGAAAAATCAGAGACCAAAATTTTCCAGAACTAATAGAAAGATATCAAGCCACACATTCAAGAAGCTAAAGATTCCTAAAAGGATAAACACAAATAAAGCAACACCTAGGTAGGTATATCATAGTAAAACTACTGAAAATCAAAGACAATAAGTTACATGTACGATTCATCAAGGATGGGCAAAAGACCAGTTGGGAGTTATTGAACTGATATAAGTAAAAGATGGCGATTACTAGAACTAGGGTGATAACTTTGCAGACGGAAAAACGTTGACACATATAGGTTATATACCAGAAGAAAAACGAACAGAACCTAGTAATAGATTGGATGATGTAGAGAACAGGGAAGAGCAAAACAATCAAGGATAACAATTACTAGCCTTTTCCCCTCAGCAACTGGTCAAATGGTGGCAAAATACAAACCAAGATACTCCCCCTGCCAGCTAGCAAAATTATGTATACAAGCCAATCACATCCTCTCACGGAAACCAGGTACGGTATACCTCATCCTCCTGTTACTACAAAGCCTGCCTTCCACAGTCCTTTCTTGTTAACACTGCTCCAGAGTACAACCCTCGTGTGGTCCTGCAAACCTAAGGTATAAAGCAAAACCAAACCCAATGCCAATTAGTCAATTCTGACTCATGGTGACCCCATGTGTTACAGGGTACAACTTCTTCATACGGTTTTCTTGTCTGTGATCTTTACAAAAGCAAATCGCAAGGCCTTTCTTCCACAGTACCACTGAGTGGGCCCAAACCACTGAAATTTAGGTTAGAAGTTGAGCACAACCTGTTTGCACCACCTAGGGAGCTTATCTAAGTTATGTTGTTATTGTATGCTGTTGCGTGGCTCCAACTCATAGTGACCCTATATGGTTAAGTAGTTGACTGGTAACCAAAAGGTCGGCAGTTTGAATGCACCAGCAGCTCTGCAGGAGAAAAGAAAGACCTGGCAATCTACTCCCATGAACATTACTGCCTAGGAAACTCTATGGGGCAGTTCTACTCTATCACACAGTATCAGAGCGGTATCTAAGGTATTAAAACAAAAACAACCCATTGCCACTGAGCCAATTCTGACTCATAGTGACCCCACAGGACAGAGTTGAACTGGCCCATAGAAGCAGTTGGTAGATTCAAACTGCTGACCTTTTGGTTAGCAACCAATCTCTGAACCACTGCATGACCAGGGCTTCAAGGTAGAGACGTGTGATGGTTAAGATTGTTTGTCAATTTGGCTGGGCCATGATTCTCAGTGTTTTGGCAGTCGTATAATGTGATCACTTCCCTGTTTGATGTGATACATAATCACTCCCATGAGAGGATCTTCTATGAGTGGTACTGGTGGGGGTGAGGCCTATGGCAGCTCACAGCCCCGACAGCCTTTCTCTCTCCACCCTCCATCACCTAGCTCTTTCTGCTTGCCTTGCCGGGGTTTTTGCTTGTTTTAAATTCTGCAGCTGGCTCCTGTTCATCTGACCTCTAGTTCTTGGGACATGAACTAGCAGCTTGTCTGCTGACCTTAAGATTTGTCAGTCTTCACAGTCTGCTATAGCCCTGCTCTCCGGCCTGCCAATCTTGGGTTCACCAGCCCCTATGGCTACATGAACCAGGAGAATCCTCTTTCCTGTCCAATGGACTTGAGATATTACAATCACTAAAAACCATGTAAGCAATTTCCTTGAAAAAATTTCTCTATATATACATTTCACCGGTTTTGCTTCTTAGAGAATCCAGCCTAAGACAATGAGATCAATTCAAGTTCTTCCAAAAAATAAGCAAACAAAATTTTAGTAGTCTTCAAAGATGAATTTCAAGTTCTTCAGGTAGGATATAAAGAAGTTTCACAATGCAGTTCAGGTATCTTATCTTTTAATTTTCATGTCCTACTATACCCCTAAGAAGTACTCTAATCTTATGATGAGGCAAAATGGACTGCTCTTATACCTTTAACTCCTGAATATGCGCAGTACTTTCTATGATCAATCTCTCCAAATCTTCCTCACCCATTCTTTTTGTTGTTGCTGTCATATTTTTGACACTTTAAGAATCTAAACAAACAGAATAAAGTACTGATATGCTATAACATGGATGAAGCAGACAGACACAAAAGGCCACAAATTGTATGATCTGTTGATGTGAAATGCCCAGAATAGGCAAATCGATAGAAGCAGAAAGTAGATTAACAGCTTCCGAGGGATGGGGGAAATGGGGAATGACTGTTAATACGTACTGGGTTCCTTTTTGGGATGATGAAAATGTTCTGAAATTAGATAGTGGTGATGATTCTATAACCTTGTGAATATACTAAAAGACAATTGTACGCTTTAATAAGAGTGAATTTTATGGTATGTGAATTAGAACAGCTTTAACGTTTACTCATTTGGAGACTGGTGCATTTGCTGGCTATGGAAAGAGTCAATGACTTTATCCTGAAGATAGATATTAACACATACTGAATCTGCTCTCAAGGGTTTTAGAGTACAATAGGAAGCCACTGTTCATTACATAATAACATAATCAACATCTTACATATAAAGTTTAAAAAAAAACCAACTATGCAGTAAAATGTATGTAAAACGACAAGAAATAAAAGGAAAGACACCAATAATGGTTAATATTGGTCTATGGGTTAGCAGGCATTATGAGTGATTTTCTTCTGTATTTCTTCATTTTCCTGTAATAACCAATCCCTAGAAAATACTAATTCAATATAATGTATGTACATCAAGTGATGTAGGAATTTGGTGAGAAGGGACTTATTAGAGACAAAAACAAGATTAAGGCAAGAATTGGACCTTTAAGAATATGCAGTTTGTAGTGCTAATGAAGAAATGGTGAAATACAGAAAGGAGACTGGAGTATTCAAGCCAATGAGGAAAGACTGAGTAAGGACAGGGAGAGATGAAAATAGACCAGGAGCCGCAAGTAGGGGGTTGTGGTCACAGCATTAGATACATGGGTTAGGCTTAAGAGAAAAAGCAGCCTGTAAAGAAGAAAAAAGCAATGATAGCTGGGGTCACTGAAATGCCTTGCATGCCAACCTAGGAAGTGCAGGAATCTTACCTGTTGTCAAATCAAGTGATTAGGATCAGCTTTGAATTATATAAAAATAACTTTTATTGCAAATGGAAGATGGTATTTCGGGGGAGAAAACAGTCAAGAAAATCTGCTACAGAACTCTTACAATGAGAACATAAGAAGAAAAAGGGAGGTGGGAAGAAAGGAAGGGGTGGAGAAAGGAACAAAGAAAATGAGAAAAAAGGAGAGGATCTTCCCATTAATACTTATAGAGAAAAGGTAGATACAAGAAACATTTCGGAGGTAGAATGAATAGACTTTATGGTAAGATGTGGCTTGTTTGTATAATCCCCAACTAAACTGTCTTTGTTTTTTGTAGAAGATAAAATCCAAAACCAATGAGCCACTTTTAAGATTCACTACACAGCGTAATACTTAGGGATATCAATATCAGGAAACATGGCTTTTAAGTTCGTTACAGTTCTGCCCAAATTAGAATTCTTTAGGAGCAGCAATGTGCTCAGTTAACATCTGGCTGATAATTTAAAAACACACAAATGACCACATACTCTTTTCTTTAACAGTCTTTTTTGGCAAAAACCTAGAATTCCAGCAGATGGGGATATTACTTTGTGAAGAAAACTCTTAATGAATTACAATAGATTTAACACTACTCTTTTCTAATGATGACAGAAGAAAGCACCAAAAACAATACCACTATCACCCTTCATTTAATTTAGGCACAAATTAAAATACAAATTCTACTACTGTTTACCTAGTGCCTAATTCTGTATGATTGACATTTTCCAAACAAAGTAAGAATGACCAAAAGGTTAGAACTTCTCCTGTCCTCGCTTCAGTTAGACATATGTTCTTAATTAGACTCCAACAACCCAAACTCGCTGCCTTCGAGTCGTTTCCGAGTCACAGTGACCCTACAGGACGGAGTAGAACTGGCCCATAGGATTTTCAAGGCTGTAAATCTTCACGGAAGCAGACTGCCACATCTTTCTCTCATGGTCTTAATCAGATAAACAGTCAAATGATACAAAATAGGCACCGGAGGAGAAATTTGTGGGTGGTTTCTATCCTGTCTTTTTTTTGTGATGAATTTGAGGCAAAAGGAACGTATTTAAGCTGTTTCCCAATGAGTCAGAATTAGTTTTCACACACATCTTTCCAGTTGGTGCTTTTTTAACGAAATAAAAATTAAAATAGGGTGAGGGAGGGGCAATAAGAGACAGAACAGATATAAATTTGAAGTAAACAGATAAGTAAATATATTGTTAATACGGATCTGGCTGAAAATGCTGTCTCTGTAATCATGCAGATTTAGTAAATCAAGTTGGGACACAGCCGCTGGTCAATGTTTCCTTGAGCTCTTGGGAGCTGGAGAGTAATTCCAAATAAAATAATTGCTTTATGTGTTTCTAGACAAACTTACCCACAACAGGATAAACCAGGGTAACTGCTGACAATCTTATAAAACCTTTTTTCTCTTCAATTTGTTCCCAGTTAAGATATAGGGACACAATTTACTTAGAGACACATTCAGACCAAACAAGTGCAAAATTTAATAATCGTTAGTTAAGTCACAGAACGACATGGTATTTATACAATGTCTAAACAGTCAAAATTGATTTAAATAATTCATATTTATAAGCTTGAGGCTGCCCCCAATGCTCTCTCTTCACCTGAGTGTTCACTATTGTCTTCCCAATTGCCTAACACTGCCTAGAACCACAAACACACACACACAGATATATATATACAGAAACGTATATACATATATGCAGCCCTGGTGGCCCAGTGGTTAAGAGCTTGGCTGCTAACCAAAAGACTGTCAGTTCAAATCTACTGGCTGTTCCTTAGAAACTCCATAGGGCAGTTATAATCTGTCCTATAAAATCTCAAAAAACAAACCTGTCGCTGTCGAGTCAATTCCAACTGATAGTGACCCTATAGGACAGAGCAGAAATGTCTCAAAAGTTTTCCAAGGAGTAGCTGGTGGATTTGAATGGCTGACCCTTTGGTTAACAGCCACAGCTCTCAAACTCTACACCACCAGGGTCACTGTAAGTTGGAATCAACTCAACAGCAATGAGTCTGCTTTGGTTTATATACGTATACAAACATACATACATAAATACCTAAGCATATACATTTTTTAGTAAGAATCCTGATATTAAAGAATGTCCATGGAATCGTTTTCAAGAACATGGTGGGTCAATAGTTATGCAATAAGTAAACACCCCCAGTGGGGTAATCATAGTTAATAACATGAAATCTGCAGATGAAAAAGGTGTTTAATAATAACTTTCTACCATTATTTTATGATTATTAAAGAAGTATTAATTTTAATTTGGTGTTGAAGAATGAATAAAAAGGAAAATGATCTTGGGAGAACTTCTTTAAAACACTCTTAAAAATAAAACATAATCACTTCTGAATTATATAAGCTAATGTAAGTAGCACAAAACACCCATATGTAACCAATCTAAAAATTCCTCATAAGCTTCTGAAATGCATTATATATTGGCACTGATTTAACTTATAACTACATTTTAAATATTATCCTGGACAACAGTAGTCCATATTCTCAGGGTACATGGAATATGACCAGAAAGATGAGATGCTGAATAGGAAAACCAATTAAGCTTGTAATCAAAACTAATGTGCATACGTGGATCAATAAATAGTATAAAGGCAACAAAGACTTGAATCAACAGAAGCATCATTTTTTGGAAAGAGGAGTATTATATATGGGACCCACAATTTAAGATCTGGGTACACAGTAGGTGCCCAATCAAGTACAAATTCAAGATTGTCTTCAAAGACAAATCAAGGTTACTTAAAACTAACACACAGTATACCAAACTCAATCTTACAAAGACATTAAGTTCTATGTAAGGAGAAAGCACATGTAGCCAAATTTTCCTTGAAAGCCCTAATGTGCCCATAAAGTTCAGTACTATATGTTCCTGATATAGTGATGACTCCAGGGCATATGTTCATTTGAAAGGAATAATGAATAGAATCCTCCCTACCACTTAAATGATTTTTTTCCTTTGCCAGGCTCACACAGTTCAAATTACCTAAATTAAATGCAAATCTGATATGCTACAACTGCAGTGAATTAACTACCAAATGTTAATTAAACTATATTTGGAAGGAAAAAACTGAAAATAACACTGCTTTAGAGAGAAACCATTTGAGAATCTCTAGAAATTACCCAAGTGAGCCACAAATCTTAGAATTCTCCAGAAAAGCTTTAAGAACAGTATGTTGTTTCTTATGAAAGTTGATGCAGTAAACACAAGATAAAATTTCTACAATCTGAGTACTAGATTCAATGAAACAATGTTCTCCAATTATGTTTTACTAATGTATATAATGCCCTCTTACTCCAAATCATCCAAGATAGTTGAGAAGATGAGTTTAAACATTTATACTGTAATGAGATATTAAAAAAGTTTTCTTTGGGGGAAGAGTGTTAACTTTTTTTTCTTTAATAAGACAGCATTACATGCCTTAAGTTTTGTATATATACATACATATATATACACACAACATAATACACTACAGAGACTCCAAACCAGGAGAATGCTCAAAAAGTCTTTTATTCCTTGTATCGCAAAATAACCATTTATTATATCTGTAAGGTACTAAAATATCCAAAGCAGCTTCTTAAAAGTATAGACTCACTGTACTTTAGCAAGATCACCAAACACAACTCTCTCATTTTCACATATGAAAAAACTGAGACACAAATTTGCCCACAAATTTAGTTGTAGTGGATCCAGGTGTTGTGCATCCATTCTTTCTTGCAAACACCCCCATCCTCCCAAGGCTAAAGAGTTACCAGTGAGACAACTAATTGATGATCAAATATGACCAATGATACTGTATCTTATATTAACATCATTTTATATACCTTTTCTAATCGCTGAGGTCAGGAAAACAACAGGAACAACCCTCCCCCCCCCCCAATCTCAATAATAATCAAAAGCACTTATCTCATAAACTGGGTACGGGGACAATTCGGTCATATGGCTTAAAAACAATTTAAAGACATTCCGAGCTGTGAATTTCTTTAATTCGTAAGTAAGATAGAGCAAGTTCATGATATCCAGATTGTTTATTATTCCCTTGAAAACTGAACCATCAAGGTAGCAGGTAAATATGGAATCCTCAATAATGGATCTGTAGTGCTCTCTACTTGTTAATAAAAAGTGATCTTTTCTAATTAAACACACCAGAAAGCACGTGGAGTAATCTTTTCTCCCTTTGAAGGCAGAGTAAACTGTGTAACGGAAGTCAAGAGCAGGCTTAGAAGTAGAGGCTTTCCGTTTAAGAAAGCTGACTGAATGTATCCATGTACCTTGACTTCTTTCCAAAATTTCACTGTTATAAAACCAACAAAAAGGATAAACCTGCATGCCATCAATAAAGCTATAAAATTGGGATGACCAGATCACTGAAGAATTTCTGGAAGATAATAAAACACATGGGCTCAAAATCCACCAGAACTGAGGCCTTTACAACTTCATATTGGTGAACAAGACTTCTGAGAACAAATTTTCCCAGTAGGGATCCAGATTAACCATTAAAATCTAGGTGGCAGGGTTGGGCACATAAAGGAGATGAGGAAAATGAGTTAAGAAAGTTTACCAATCTCCAATTCTGAGTATCCAGCAGCTCCATTTATCCCCAGCTGAAAGCCACAATTAGTTCTCTATAGAAAGCCAGGAGCTCTGCTCCAGAAGACACTTGCAATAGGCACTAAAGCCTGAGAAAGGGTGGTGGTGCCCCAAATACCTTTCTGGCTCCCGTAAGACAGGTCTTATACTCAAAAACAAGGTTTTCCTTACAGCCTAAGGGAAAAGCTGTATTTCTACTTTGTTTTAATCAGCTTCCAATGATTCTCACCTCCTGGTATTCATGCCCTCGAGTATTGCCCTACCACAGACTAGGATGACCAGTATAGCCAACAAGATATTGTGGAAATGATGGAGAACGACTTCTGAGGGTAGACCTTGACATCTGTTGGATCACTTGCTCTGGGGGAAGCCAGGAGCCACGTTGTGAGGGCAGGCAAACAAGCCAATGAATAGTCTACCTGGTAAGGAACTGAGGTCTCCTGCCAAAAATCAGAAGTAACTTGCCAAACACACATGAGCGAACCATCATGAAGATTCTCCAGCTCGTCAAACCTTCAGATGACTGCAATCCCAGCTGACATCTTGACTGTAACCAGGAGAGACCCTGAGATACAACCATCCAGCTAAGCTGCTCCCAAATTCCTGACCACAGAAACTGTGTAAAATAATATTTATTGTTTTAAGCTGCTAAATTTTGGAGTAATTTACAATGCAGCAACAGATAACTAATACGTCCTTTCTAAAAATTTATAACAAACACTAGTACTGATCATGCAGAATATGATTATAAGTACTGTAAACACTCTCTACCTGCCACCCACTGCTGTCAAGTCAAAATACTCTCTAGAGAAAAATAATGGAAAGCACTACAAATTCTAAAGAATGTTACCAAGATAGAATGTAAA
This sequence comes from Elephas maximus indicus, assembly GCF_024166365.1. Lineage (NCBI taxonomy): Eukaryota > Metazoa > Chordata > Mammalia > Proboscidea > Elephantidae > Elephas > Elephas maximus. The sequence continues at coordinate 44,896,048 of NC_064824.1, forward strand.
GAAAAACTTATGATATTAAAAAAACTCATTGGTAAAGAAGAAAATAAATATGCAATTTACAAGACATAATTTATAAAGTTAGAAAAAGAACTAAGTAAACCAAAAGTGCATAATGAAGAATAAAGACCAAAGTATAAAACTAATGAAATAATTATTAACAAAACAGACAACCCAGATAATCCCCAAATTACGATGAGGTTCCGTTTTGATGACTATTCCACTATAAGTTGGTCCTGATGTAAGTCGAATACCCCATTTTTTTCTTTTTCTTAGTTTTCATTATTATTGCCTTTTATTACCAGTATCTTTTATAAATCTGATCTTTATTTGCCTTTGGAGGTTGGAAACATTACATCTGAGAATGATAACAGCAAATTACATTCTCCAACATAGTGTGTACTGCCTATCACTAATGACAAGATGTACCCCCCCCCCCAAAAAAATAGATGGCCATAAGTGTGGTTCATCATAACTCGAACACATTGTAAGTCAGGGACTACCTGTAATAAGAAAAGCAGAGGCAGGAAACCTGAATAAAACAAGAACCACAAAAGAAACAAGGTGCTCAAAAGAGGCTGTAGTTCCAGGCAGTTTGAAGTTGAAGTTTTAACCAAACCTTCAAGGAACATTTGAGAAAATGTTGAGAAAGGCATTTGAAAAATTCTACTGACCAGAAAAAAGATGTAGAACTTTTGAAATTACGCTATGCACCTGGCACAACCCTTGTTAATAGAAGTGGATAAAACTAGGGTAAAAAATCTTTACAGATCAAGCTACCACAGAACTCATAAACAGACACAAAGACTTCCAATTATTTATTAGCATATTAAAAAAAAAAAACCTGTTGCTGTCAAGTCGATTCTGACTCATAGCGACCCTACAGGACAGACTAGAACTGCCCCAGAGTTTCCAAGGGGTGCCTGGTGGATGCAATCCATAGCACTTAACCACTACACCAGCAGGGTTTCCTTATTAGCATGTAGCATATGTAAATACCAACAATAAACAGTTAAACATCAGATGTTCCCAATGAAATTATAAACAAGATGCCCACTATGATTGCTAATACTACCTTAGTGCAATGACTCAAAGAACAACAAAAAGAATCCCACAAATTCAATTTTACGTTTCCTACATACCAAACGAGGAGTACCTCAGTGGTGCAAACGGTTAATACACTCAGCTGTTAGTGGACGATGTTGGATATTCAAGTCCACCCAGCGACGCCTTGGAAAGGCCTAGTGACTTCCCTCCAAAACTTAGTCACTGAATTTCCTATGGAGCAGAGTTCTACTTTGATATGCATGGAGTCACCACGAGTCAGAACTGATTCCAGACAGCAATTGGTTTTTTTATATACTAAACAGATGAAGATCAAAGGCCACAGCCTTCAGTATGGATTACACCTCAACATAAAGAAAACAAAAGTCCTCACAACTGGACCAATAAACAACATCATGATAAACAGAGAAAAGACTGAAGTTGTCAAGGATTTCATTTTACTTGGATCCACAATCAACACGCATGGAAGAAGCAGTCAAGAAATCAAAAGACACAGTGCATCGGGCAAATCTGCTGCAAAGGACCTCTTTAAAGTGTTGAAGAGCAAAGATGTCACCTTGAAGTCTAAGGTGCTCCTAACCCAAGCCATGATATTTTCAATCACATCATATGTACGTGAAAGCTGGACAATGAATAAGGAAGACCCAGGAAGAACTGATGCCTTTGAATTGTGGTGTTGGCAAAGAATACTGAATATACCATGGACTGCCAAAAGAACGAACAAATCTGTCTTGGAAAAAGTACAACCAGAACGCTCCTCAGAAGCAAGGATGGTGAGACCGTGTCTTACGTACTTTGGACATGTTGTCAGGACAGATGAGTCCCTGGAGAAGGACATCATGCTTGGTAAAGTACAGGGTTAACGGAAAAGAGGAAGACCCTCAACAAGATGGACTGACAAGGTGGCTGCAAGAATGGGCTCAAGCATAACGACGACTTTGTTCTGTTGTGCATGGGGTAGCTATGAGTCAGAATTGACTTGATGTTACCTAACAACTAACAAACAAGACAAAAGCTAACCATTCTTCCTAATATAAGTTAGGCTGCAAGAGTCTTCAAACTGGGAAATGATGAATTTTAGGTCCCAAACTATCAATTTAACCATTGAGACAACATGTTTATACTTATGTTGTTAAACTATGTATGCTTACTGCTGAAAAAAATATAAATTTATTCATATGAGCTACTGTTTTATCAAAAATTGTAAACAGCTCTCCTTTCAGTGATTACTTATGCAGCAAAACGAAAAGTTCAATTGTTTAATGTTCCAATATCTTTTTAACTACCTTTGGTAAGCAGCAAAATTATTAACTGATACCCTGATGCTGATGCAAAATAACACAAAAATATCAAAAATAAATCTCATCTTTAAAATGCACAGTTCTTCCTTATTAAGAGTAAACAAAAAAGAAAAACAAACAAAAAAAAATAATAAAATAACCAAACCCAGTGCCATCGAGTTGATTCCGACTCATAGTGACCCTATATAGGACAGAGTAGAACTGCCCCATAGAGTTTCCAAGGAACACCTGGCAGATTTGAACTGCCGACCCTTTGGTTAGCAGCTGTAGCACTTAACCACTACGCCACCAGGGTTTCCACAAAAAAGAAAAGCTTTCTTTAAAGAAAAAAAGAAAAAAGTCTAAATGAGATACCATTTTTGGCATATAAAGGTGAATGTATTTTGTTTTCTTTTTAAATTAAGATAGTAGCCAGGACTGATGAGGTCCTAGTTAATGGAACTAACATACAATAATGGCAGAAACACATATTACTAAGTGCTTCAATTTTGTATAGTCTTTGATCCAGTAATTCCACTTCCAGGACTTTATTCAAAGGAAATACTCATAGATCTGCACAAATATCTACCTATGAAGATGTTTAGTATAGCACTCTTTTTAAAAAGGGAAAAAAATCAGATATCCAGCAATAATCACTTAACTAAATCGTGAGACATGCATACAATGGAAGACAACAAATGTAGTCTTGACATAATTTGGTTTTAAATAAAAAAATTAATGTATAATTTGTGGTTCAAAAAGGATCAAGGCACAAATTATTACTTTCTTCTGCAGTCAACTATGAAGATTCTGAAATATGTGCAGAAATATCTTACCCAAAAGTCTTACCTTTTTTATGATAATCTGTGAAAAAGCCTGGTGAGAACACAAACTTAATAGATTTGTGAAAATGAAATGTAAATGCAAAAAGGTAGTCAGTTTCTAAACCAATAAGACACACAAACTATAAGCAGTAAAATTCTCTGTAAAATAAACCGTATGGGAAAAATATGCCTTAGCAGATTGTGACCCTACAGCAATGTTTGTGTAACAGTGGAAGATGATCAAAGGAAATTACTAATAATACTTTAAAATGAATTCATCTGCTTTCTATTTAAAAAGCAAATGCTGCAAAAATTACTGAATAAAGTTTTTATACATATAAAATTTTCATTATTTTCTTTTGTCAATACTGATCATGGGATATAACTCCCAGAAGCTGAGAGATTTCTGCAATATAAAGCAAATAAAAATAATATTTTTGAGTATTTAATAAAATGGAAAGATATTAACTACATATTATTTCTTTTACATATACAAGACGAAGTTTTATGACTCCATTTTCAGACTAAATATACATAGATTAAAAAGCATAAAATATATATTTGATATATAGCAACAAAACATATTTTTGTAATTCTGTTAAAATATGATAGGGATACATATTAAGATGTGGTATGTTAAGTTGGAGTAAAGGGGGAGATAAAACTAAAATAAAACGATGGACAAAATCTGTCAATATATACCACATATTAACAGATTTTTGGGTGAAGGAATTATAGGTGATTTTCATGTTTTCTTATCACTTATATACTGTATGTTACCTTTTTTTTGTAATTTAAAAAAGTAATTACCTTGCACATTTAAAGCAAAACCTGTATTTCATAATTTGACTATTAAAATGTTTGGAGAATGTGTTACGTGCTAATTATGACACTAAACCTTTTAACTTTCAAAGATATCATAAATATAAAATTTGTTTTAAATTTGTGATGTTTTAAAAACATCATTCTAAACAGACATTGTGGCAGATTGATTATAGTTATAATGTGATACAAACAACTGAAGTCTAACAGCAACTAGCTGAAAGCTAGCATTTTAGGGGAAATATTTTTGGCATTTACTCATTATAAAGTAAGTTGACTGAGACATATATAAACCTAGGAATCATTATTTCAATAGAGCAATGTAAGTTGACATTTCTGGGTCATCTATACAAAAATATTTTCATAAATGGTAGAAAGATGAGAGCACATGGGAGAGAATGAACATGTATGTGTGTGTACCAAAAGAAAAGCTAACACGCTTAGAACTTTAATCTTGCCAAGTATGACCTCAACATTTTGGTCAAAACTTCTTCGTATTCTCAATTCCCATATTAATCAAGGACACATTAAAGGACCAAGATTTTGTTGTGTTTTACTGGGGCTGGGAGGGAGACTGGGAAAAATGAGTGAAAAGAGAAATAATAAGGAAAAGACAGCAACCACAGCATGTTTATTTGAAGATCAGAACTTAGGACAGGAGTTGGAGTGAAAGGGGGAAATAAAACTGAAACAAAAGGATGCGCAACATCAGTCAATTCTAGATTTAATCCATGTTATAGTTTATAATCTTCAAGTAATACCTTCTTATTTTCCCATTTAAGCATTTACTAAAACAGACAAAGCTATCCAATCTCATCAACCAATTCTATCCAAATAGAATAAATGTGTAATACCAAGGTCACTTAATAACCAATCTTCCAATGTATTATTTACAAAGCCATTTCCAAAGTGATGTGAAGTACTAACATGGTCTAAATTAAATGGAAGCTTCTTTCCCACTCCATTAGAAGACAAGAGATTTATTTTCTAGAGAGGGCAAAATAGAGACAGTTTCTACACTGGCGGATACCAGGCATAGAGGGTGCCGGTACCAAAGACCAAAAATAAAAAATAAAAAAGGAAGGGGTAGGGGAGACTCATTAAGAAAATGGTTCATACTGAGACTCCAGAGATCTCTTCTTTCATTTAGCTCTCAGAGGACTGTCAACCAGGCTTACATCTTGCAGCAGGGTTTTTCACAATTGGCACGATTAATGTTCTGAAACAGATACTAATTTTTTGTTGTGGGGAGCTGCCCATGCATTGTAGGATGTTCAGCAACAGACTAAGCCTTTGTCTACCATGTATCAGTAGCACCCCCCTTGACTCCATGACAGTCAAATACATCTCCAAATATTGTCGAATACCCCTGGAAGGCAAAACTGTCCTGGATTAGAATCACTGACCTAGAATAAAAGCAAAAGATTGGAGAATTCTTCCCATGGGAATCTTGATATCCCAAACAAAAAGGCTTCCTAACACTTAAAAATATAGACGTTAGCATTTCCCCCACTCCCCAAGTGGCTCAGACAAATCTTTCTATAGTGAGAACCACTGTGCTAGCAGACCTTCAAAATACAGAGGTGTTCAGAGCAGCATCTCAATAAGGGGCTATCCTGAGCCACTCTTGGGCAGACAAGAGGCAGAAGAGAAGCGGTTGTTCTAAAAAAACTTGCACCAAGGATGTTCCGGGAAGCATGCAACAAAAATGTTCTTGAAAATTGCTTATGCAAAGTGGTATCAAGAACCGATATGAAGAAAGAATTGTTCTTTTGAAACGCCCATGATATTGGTCACACTGAACCCTGAGTATAAAAACTCTGCCCTTTTTCAGAACGACGGAGCACTCTGTACTTTTACTCTGTGCTGCCCAACTCGAGTTGCTATTCTTTAGTAAAACTCCTTGTTTCTTCTACTCCTAACACAGTACAAGATTTTCTTCTTTGACGTATTTGGTGTCAGAAGCGGGATTTCTAAGGTGCATTATCTTCAATGACCCCAAGGTGTCGAGGACTTGGGCTTTAGTATCAGCTGAGCCATTTGAGTTCTCTGTCTCCATGGACTCCTGGGAGTTGTCTCAAGGTAAATAACCTCTCAAATCCAAGATTCACTCCTTTGTGTTGCAGCTCTTTGAGTTTTATTAAGAGTTTGTTTTTGTAATTAAGATTTTGCTATCTTTTTTGGAAATGGGAAATGCCAAATCTAGGGCCAAACTGGAGCTTTCTTCCAGGAATCCTGCCCACTAAATGAGCAAACACTTGGATCCTTTAACATATGCATTTTTCTCTGGTTGACAGGACATCATCACAGATAGTCTGGAAAATCAGTGGCCACTCTGGGGTTGTTTGACGTACCTAAATTGGTTTTTCTGTGCAGTAGATTGGAAAATAAGGGCTCCTGGATTAAACAACCTCAATATGATGCCTAATTTGAATGTTATCTAGAGGCCTCCAAAAAACACCGAACAGTAAAATTGCTTCTTTGCAGGATACTGTTTCCAAATTAACCAAACAAAATAAGGAACTCCAATGTCAACAACTTTGCTTCTACCCCATCTGTCCCTTTGCTGGCTGTCTCTCCTTTGTACCCATCTTTACCCTCCAATTCCTCTGACAATATTTCATCTGAATTTCCTTTCTTTTCTAAGAAACCTCTGTCTGGAAATGTCCTAGGCAGAAGCTGAGGAGCCTCCCCATATTACTTCTGCTCCCTGAACATGCTCAGAAATGCGTAGCATTTTGAAAGGTTTTCCAAAGCTATGTGAAGATCCTTACAAGTCTGCTGGGAAACTTAAAATCCTTGTAGAAGTTTATCAGTCTGGGCTCCCAGGATTGTTTTCAGCTACGCCATATGATAACTGGGCCTGAAGAAGCTATGGTTAGAACACACTGAATGGAAAACTCCCCCAGAGGCAGTGAATGTTCCACTGCAAAGCCTCATTTAGGAAAGAAGTTAGCAAGGTGGTATACTGGTAGAGGCCCAGAAGTACAGAAACCAGGTAATGGGAACTGGTACCCGAAAAGCCAAAAAAGGGAAGGTAGGAAGTAGAACGAACACTCAAAGCAATGTCATTCTGGTTACTAAAACTGGGAATAATCAAGGTAAAAAAAACTGATAATACCCTTACAGATGACTTCTGCCAACGTTATCGGGCAGAGGAAGGTCTCTTTAACTTGACAATAAAAGACCTGATGCTAGCCATAAAGAAGCAAGAAATGGAAGGTTCACAGGACTGGGAAAATGTAGACTCCCATATAACAGTTTTCTGAGTCCAAAGCACTGAGAACACCCAGTGCAAAGCAAGAGAAACAAAGTAAAAAGCCCTTCAAGACAGGTTTGTTTTGAGCAGCCTTGAAGAGACCTTAGAGGCTCCCTCTAGAATGGCTAATAATTGTCCCTGCCAAGACAACCAAGTAGCAACATAGTCACAGCTGCAACAGTAAAAAGAACCAGGAAAACAAAAATGGGACAGACCACCTCTGTCACCAGGCAACTGGGTTGGGGCCATGCCACTTGCACTTGAAATGGTAGAGGCGTGGCTCCATGAATGACTGAGGGCTCTGTCAACTTTGCCTGATCTCCTGATTTTCAGAAATATTTAAGAATGAGGATTAAGCTTAGGTCCTTCTGTTACCAGGGAAAAGCAAAGGCCCAATGTTACAATTAAAGTTCAGTGAATTGTGTCTTGGGCTTTTAGATACTACTGCACAAGTGATTGTGATTTCTGTTAACACCTGAAACCAAGATGAACAGAACTTCTGGGTCTGAGGTTGCATCACTGAGACGCCTGTCGAAGCCTGACTATAGCTAAATCCCTTTGGGGACTCAATACACCCCTGTCAATTTGTTGGGCCTAGATCTTTTGTTTAAACGGGATTTTCATTTGCAATTTTCTGAAAAGAGGGAAATACTAAGTTTGTCTGATGTTCCCAAAAATACCAACATGGGTTTTAAATCAGAACCGGTCCAAAGGGAAGAGGCTGCTTGCTGCTTGCATGTGCTGGTTTTGCACAATGACAATTCAACCCAACATAGCCCTCTCCCCACTGACATTCTTTCTTTAATCCCTTGCTATTAAGTCCACAGATATAGGCTGTTTTCTAAGCAGAGCCAATTAAGATTCAAATAAATATATGTAAATCCTTGCCAAAGATACCCCCTTAAGTGAGAAGCCTAGGAGGGGCTAGTTCCCATTATTCAAGATTTCTAAAGGTTTGATTGTTCCCTGCACTAGCCCTTGCAATACCTCTGTTCTTCCTCTGATGAAACCTATAGGGGCTGGACGTTTGTTCAGGATTTGTTTGCCATTAGTTGCATTGTTATTCTCAGGTTTCCAGGAGCCCCAAACCCTGCTTACTACTTTACAACATCCCTCTGAACACCACCCATTTTAGAGTTGTTATATCTCTGCAGTGTTTTTTCAGTATTCCTGTCATCCTGAAAGCCAGTATTTGTTTGCTTTCATCTGGGAAATTCAACTATTTATCTGGACTCTAATGCCCCAGATATTTACAAAATCTCCCACTTATTTTTCCCAAATTCTCCATGCAGACTTGCAGCCTTTGCAGTTTATGAACAAATTCAAATTGCTGCAATATGTTGATGATTTATTAGTACGCTCAATGTCCCAGCAGGCTTGTATCAACAATAGTGCAGTTTTGTTAAAACATCTGGCTGCTGGTGGACATAAAGTCTCCAAAGAAAAGTTACAGCTGTCTCAAACTTCTGCCAAGTATTCAGACCACCTAATCACTGCAGAAAATATCTCTATTAACTTTAAGCAGAAGGAATTTGTGCTTTTCCTGTACCTAAAATAGGGAAACCCTGCTGGCATAGTGGTTAAGAGTTTGGCTGCTAACCAAAAGGTCGGCAGTTCGAATCCATCAACTGCTCTTTGGAAACCCTATGGGGCAGTCCTACTCTGTCCTATAGGGTCACTCACTATAAGTCAGAATCAACTCGATGGCAGTGAATAAACCTAAAACACAGAAACAGCTAGGAGGATTTCTAGGACTTTTTGGCTATTGTAGGACTTGGATTCCTAATTTTTCTTAGATGGCCCAACCTTTACATAAGTATTTAAAAACTTCTGAATCTGATTTATGGTGGTGTAGTGGTTAAGTGCTCTGGCTGCTAGCAGCAGTTCAAATCCATCACGTGCTCCTTGGAAACTCTATGGGCAGTTCTACTCTGTCCTATAGGGTCACTATAAGCCAAAACTGACTTGGCGACAACAAGTTTGGTTTTTGAACCAGATTCACTCCGTATTCTACCAGGAGATCAGGAGGTTATAGATAAATTAAAAGTGACTTTAACAGAAACACCTGCTATAGGCTTTCCCAACTATCACCTAAGCTTCTCTTTTTGTACATGAAGTGTCTGGAAACACTTCAGGTGTGTTGACCCCTGAAACATGAAGGATATCAAAGATCTCCAGGGTTATTACAGCCTGCAGCTTGACCCTGTAGTTAAAGGATACCCTCCCTGTCTCTAGGCTATAGCTGCTACTGCCAAATTAGTAGAAAGCACCACCAATATAGTGCTGGGAAATTTTTTAGATGTTTATGTGCTCCATGCTATATCTGCCATACTTAGTTGTGCTCTGACTCAACATCTTTCTGCTAGTTCAAACTTCTTATGAGGTTCTTCTTCTGGCCGCATCTAATGTTAAGACTACGTTCTGCAACTTGTTTAAATTCAGGCACCCTTCTCCCCTGAAACTGACAACGATAATTACACTATGCATAACTGCCTGGATTTAACTGAACAACTTCTGACTCCTTGAAAGGATTTAAGAGAGACTCCTTTAACTAATCCTAGTTTAGCTTTGTTTGTGGACAGCTCCAACTTAAAACCAAATCCTACTGGTTCTCATTACCAGGCTGCATACGCCATCACAACTTCTACTGAAGTTCTCAAGAGATAAACTCTCCATGGAGCTACTTCTGCCGAGCAAACTGAATTAATTGCCCTTACTAGAGCTTGTAAGCTTGCTTCGGGAAGTCTGTTACTATTTACACTGATTTTCAGTATTGTTTTGGAGTTGTATATGATTTTGGCAAGTTGTGGAAACAAAAAGGATTTTTAATCTCTTCTGCAGCTGCCAAAGAAAATAGAACTTTAGTGGCAGACCTTTTACATGCTCTGCTACTCCCCTCTGAAACTGCTGTAATAAAAATACAAACTCACCAGTCAAAAGGAATAGCCCAAACTGAAGAGATTAGAGATAATACTCTTGCTGACAAGGCAGCCAAACAAGCTGCTTCCAAAATTACTACTGCCCTCATGATGCATAAAGAAAAGGATCCCTCAAACTTGTTTATTGATGGCCCCAACCTTTATGAATTAACTTCAGAAAAACTTTTAAAGCACCAAAGACTCTTTGGAGTGATAGATGGATCCATTTCACTGGTCAAATCATTCAAAAAATATGCAGAATCTTCCCCATGTTTCAGATATTAGATTGTCCCTACCAACCCCAATCGTCTGACCTAGTGGAAAAGACTATTGGTATGACAAAAACTCAATTAGCCAAGCTTTGTGAGGCCTTAAATTTATCCTGGATTAAGGTTCTTCCTTGAGTCCTTTTGAACTTAAGAGCTACCGCATTTGGACTCCATACACTTACTCCATGTAAGATAATTACCGGAAGACCTATGGCCCTCTCTTACGTTGCCTATACTGATTCTAATATTGATCAACCTGAATTACCAAAATACTGTCAATCTTTAATACAATATTCTAACAAATATTTTTCACAGGTTAAAGAAAACTTTGATAACTCAAAATTAGAATCCCAAAATCTGCCTAACATTGTCCCAGGAGACTATGTATATTGGAATAGACATCAATTAAAAAACTCACTAGAACCTAGTTAGAAAGAGCCGTATCTAGTTCTCCTAACTAATCCATCTGCTGCCAAATTACAGGAAGTTAAAACCTGGATCAATTCGTCACAACTAAAGGCAGCCAAGACACCCCTGGGGACTTGTCAACTCTATGGAGAACTAAAAACCACTTTAAAATGCCTTAAAGGCCAGAAGGTTTTCACTGGCTAAATCTTTTCAGAAGTAGCCTGCTGGGTCCTTCTTCCTAATCTGAAAAGCTGGACTACATGAAGAACAGGGCATCAGGATTGGAGGAAGACTCATTAACAACCTGCGTAATACAGAGGATACAACCTCTTTTGCAGAAAGCAAAGAGGACTTGAAGCACTTACTGATGAAGATCAAAGACCACAGCCTTCAGTGTGGATTACACCTCAACATAAAACAAAAATCCTCACAACTGGACCAATAAGCAACATCATGATAAATGGAGAAAAGACTGAAGTTGTCAGGCATTTCATTTTACTTGAATCCACAATCAACACCCATGGAAGCAGCAGTCAAGAAATCAAACAACATATTGCACTAGGCAAATCTGCTGCAAGAGAACTCTTTGAAGCGTTAAAAAGCGAAGACGTCACACGTCACCTTGAAAACTAAGGTGCACCTGATTCAAGCCATGGCACTTTCAATCACCTCCTATGCATGTGAAAGCTGGACGATGAATAAAGAAGACCAGAGAACTGATACCTTTGAATTGTGGTGCTGGAGAAGAATACTGAATATACCATGGACTGCCAAAAGAACGAACAAATCTGCCTTGGAAGAAGTACAGTCAGAATGCTCCTCAGAAGCAAGGATGGTGACACTACATCTCACGTACTTTGCACATGTTGTCAGGAGGGATCGGTCCCTGGAGAAGGACATCATGTTTGGTAAAGTGGGGGTCAGCGGAAGAGGAATACCCTCAATGTGATGGACTGGCACAGTGGCTGCAACAAAGGGCTTAAGCATAATAACGATTGTGAGGATGGCACAGGACTGGGCAGTGTTCTGTTGTACATAGGGTCGTTATGAATCAGAACTGACTCGACGAACCTGACAACAACAGTGCCCAGAAAATGATGACATGTGAGGTAGACAGCAGATCCCAAGATCACAGAATAAGACCCCATGAATCTTGCTGAATTCTGTGGACTTTGCTTTATAATTACAGCTATTCTTATGTTATTAGCTTTACTTTGTACTTGTGGTCTTTTTCCTTGGTAATTTTACCCAAAATGAAGGTCCACTTAACTTTTATCTTTTTCTTTTTTAGTGGTATCTTTCACTGCATGGGAAGAGAATGCCCAATCAGTAGCTAGCACCAGCAATTTGACTGAATGTTGAATCCGTCATTCCCATCCGTAAACTGGACATGAAAATTCAGGTCCATTAGCATTTCCCTTATCAAATTATAGTCTTGAACCCAATGCTACTGTTAATTTCAACATTACCTTTAAGCAAACTATAAGTGTTAGGCTGTAGCATCCCCTGGACTCTTAGCCCAACCTCACGTATCACGCTTCAACTTAACTCAATCCATGAAATGAAGGCTGAATTGTTCTAAAATAAACTCATTTCTCAGTCGGAACAGATTATAGAAGTATTGCCTAAAGGATACTACTTCTCCACTCCACCCTGCTGATTCCCCTAGATACTTCCAAGTTCATCCCAAAGTGCAACCCAATTACCCAACTGCTTACGGGGAAGTAAGACCAATTTAAACAATTTGTCCCCCCATGCACGAAGCTCTGGAGCCAACTGAGATTAAGGTGATTGTCCCTGTGTAACAATTCCCTTACAGAACATTGGCTTAAGCAGGTTAATGAAATTATTTCTTTCCCGGACAATTATACTGGCAACAATATGATCTGTGCTCCTTCTATGCTTGGGCATTGCCCTGTTTGGATAGTTGGAGGATGAGAGGGCAATGCACATTAGGTCACTTACAGAGTTCCCTTAAATACTCACTTTTATAACGGAAGTGTACATTGGACAAGTGATTCGAAGATCATTTTTTGAAATGAGAGATTCCATTTTAGACTATAATCCAACAGCTGATAAACCTGGATTGGGATGGGTGTTCCTTCGAGCACTTTTACCCAATTATGGTATTCCCCAACTTGAGAAGTACATTTACAATTTATCTGCTACCCTGGCTTAGACTGCAGATGATGTTACAGATGAAATGGCTGCTCAAGAAAGATTTCAGAATCTCTTGTTAAAGTGGTACTATAGAATAGCTCTTGATTTCCTTCTAGCCCCAAAAGGAGTGGTTTGTGCTACTGCTAATACTTCCCGCTGTGTTTAGATAAACACCACGGGAGAAGTAGAACAAGACATCAGGGAAATGTGTCAAAAAGCTACCTGGCTGCATTTAATACTTCTTATGCTTGACTCTCCTATTTTAGGTATCTTTAGTTGGCTACCAAATGGTATTGTTTTTTGGCTGCATTCCATATTACAAACTCGCTCAATTCTTCTAACTTCTTTTCTGATCGCTATAGGATTAATCAGATACTGTATGAAATGCTTGTCTAATACGATCAGAGTGAAACTTCTATAACTATGCAAAGAATCATGTATTTCAAAGAAACTGAGTCCTTAAAAGAAAACTGCTTTCACATCTCAATTTGATCTTTCCGCTACATGTTATGTATGTGCCTTCGTTTATCCTGAATTCTATTCTTAAGCCCTTAATGGTGCCTAGATTAATGAAGAGGACCCGCCTTTATCTCTTTCCCTGGCTGTTCCATGTTGACCCTTATTGCTCTAGTTCATTCTGAATGTGTTCCTCTTATTTGGTCTAGATTGATGCCATAATCTCAGTAAGGACACACTCACCCTAAAAATGAGGTCTATAGGCACAGTAAGATTAAGGAAACAATTTTTGCTTAACCAGAACTCCTCAAGGAAGCAGACAAAGTCCTTGCAGAAGAAAGGATACTCAATTCTGTGTGATGAGCACCCCACAACGGAGGTTGGATCAAAAGGGAAATGTGCTAGCAGATCTTCAAAACACAGAGGCATTCGGAATGAGTTCTTGATAAGGGGTTAACACAAGCCACTCTTGGGCAGACGAGGGAGTGGAGAACCGGTTGTTCTCAGAAAATATGCACCAAGGACATTCCAGGAAGTGTAACTAAAATGTTCTTGAAAATTGCTTACCTAAACTGTTACCAGGAGCAATATGAAGACCTGTTCATTTGAAATGTCTGTGATATTGGTCACACTGAACCCTGAGTATAAAAACTCTGCCCTTTTTTCAGAACGGCAGAGTGCTTTGTACTTTCAATTTGTGCTGCCCAACTCAAGTTGCTATTCCTCAATGAAACTATTTCTTCTACTTCTAACAGAGCACAAGATTTTCTTCTTTGATACCATTAACAGCTAACAAGACCCCAATTGTGTTCAGAAGTCCCAATCAGCTTTATAATGCCCCTTATTTGTATGTACACACACACAATCAAAGATCACAAAATAGCTGAAATAAGTCTCTAACATGAAAGAGACCAAAATGTACAACCATAATGGAAAACCTGAGCACAGGAAAACCCACTACTGTTGAGTCAATTCTGACTCATAGTGTCCCTAAAGGACAGAGTAGTATCGCTCCATAGGGTTTCCAAGGAGCAGATGGTGGATTCAAACTGCCAACCTTTTGGTTAGCAGCCGTAGCTCTTAAACACTGCACCAGTTAAGCAGGGAGAAACAAACTTCAAAAACAAAATCCTCAAAACTGAAATTAAACCCATTGCAATAAGGGACAATACTGCACCCATGAAACAATAACAAGATGCCATGGAGAAAAAAGGGCCCCTGAAAATTAACTATATAATAGAAAAATTAAAGTCTCAAAGACTTGAAAAATCAAGTGAAGTATATTTCCCAGTAAACAGAGCAAAAGACAAAAAAAAAAAGAGAGAAACTTCCTCAGAGATGAGAGGTACAAGCTGCCAGATGGAAAGGATCCTCAAAATGGATGACTGCAGACTTAATACAGCCACATCACTGTAAAGTTTCAGAACACTGGGGACAACAAAGAGGGGATCCTACAAGCTAAAAAAAAAAAAGATTGTAGAAGCTTCCAGAAGGGATATAAAAACAATGAGAGAAATTTAAGAAATAAGAATGGCCTCAGAGCTCATATCAGATGTTAACAGTGCCTTCACAATTCTGAAGAAAAACCAACTTAGAATTCTACATCATGCCAACAATCAGGGAAAATTAAAGACATCTACACAAAACATTTTTCTCTCAGAAAGCTACTAGAAATTAATTCATGAAAATGTGGGAGTACGCGAGACAGGGAATTACATGGGGTTTAGGTGATAGGATCCATCATAAGGTAAAGGCTACACAAGGATCAACCATATCACACAGCCAGCTTAAACTAGGGTAGATTCAAATGCTCTAGGAGCAACTTCTCAATGTCATTTAAACTGACAAAAGTACCTGATATTTCTGAACATATGAAGAAGACATGCTGACAACCAGCAGATAGTTTAAGATTGAATTAGTGCTACTTACAAACTACATAAACACTGAAAGATCATCTAACCAAAACCTGAGCTATTAGAGGGAAGAAGGAAGAATGGTTAAGGTTTTTTTTGTGAATAAAAGCTAAATTTACATTGTCCACAGGAAGTCAACAGATAATGCCCAAAACTGAAAAAATCAAGAGGTAATAATACAAGATTTTATTCAGATATGGAGGTAAAAACCAAAATAACCAGCCAAAAAAGTTTTCAGAGCGTTTGTCTTTAGAGAGGGGGAATAGGAGGTTGTGACAGCCTCCAGCTGTCAGCATCTTTAGGGTCAACTGCAACTGCAAAGAATCACTTTTGTACAATATCACACTTCCTGGAACAATCCATACTGAGCAGGGTGAGGGGATAAATGCCTAATAATTTTGGTCCAATAGGGCAACTCTGATGGGCAATGTTCTGGAGAACAATCTGATATAAAGAGGCATCTGCTGCTTTCAGTAACAAGCCATGTACAAGTAATTGATACTATATGGTTTTTGCCTTTGAAACTGTTTATTAAAAAAAAAAAAAAGGAAAAGAAACAGATTGTTTAAAAATATTTTCTAATTTTATTTATTTGGGTTCTCATGTTTTAGAAACCAATGTGATTTAAAAAATTTAAAACTAATGTATGACTTAAAACATACAGTTTTGACTAGAAGCAAGAAAGTGTTGAAATTCAATCTCCAAAAAAATAAAATGAGAGAGTTTGAAGCTTCTATTTTTGGTTAACAGCAGACTGGATCAACCTTCTTGCTTAGGCCAACAAAAAGCAATTCATAATAAAAATCAAAAAAATGTGCTGGTGTGAAATTACATAGCAAAATCTAGGACAAGGTAAACCAAAGAAAGGAGCCACACACCCAGTCACTTCTGTCCTAAGGGCATTTGCAGAACCAGAAGAAAAGACTAAGGAAAAAAAAAAAAAAAAGCTGAGCTACTGGTAGCTTTAGTGGCCCATGAAAGAAAGTCAAAGCTGGGGACTCAGATAAATCACCCAACTTACACTGAGGCCTTAAGGGTAACATTATCAGGATAAAGGAGAACTGAAAGTAAAGTAGAACTTCCATGGACTTGCAGCCTCTGTTTAGTGTCACAATACAATAAAAGAAACCCCAAGCCTTGAACCCGAATTAAGCATATTTGGAACTGAGCACCCTTAGGTGTCTTTCAAAAACAAAGAAAAATTCCCCCTTGAGAAAGATATCATCATTCTAGGACTCATATACTTCTATAATATTTCAAATACAACTACCAGAATACAAGTACACACACACAAAAATGCCGTGAGCTAAAGCCAGTAAAAACACATAAATTCGGCAACTAGAATTACCTGTCACACACAATAAATTAACTACAAATTCCATGCAAATAATAACATAAAAAAGCCAAAACTGTAATTTTCAGCAGTAAACTAAAAATGGACATAGCTGATGTTTTAGACACAGATCCACATATTCATCCCAATGAACCCCAAAAAGGATAAAGTATTCCATGTAAAAACATCATGATAAAATAGCAGAAAATCTAAGACAAAGAGAATATTTTAAAAGACTGATGATTTCCTTCAAAGCAGCAAGAGTTGGACTGACAACTGACTCCTCAACATCAGTAACAGAGACCAAAAAACAGTGGAATATTATCTTCTAGGTGTTGAAAAACATATGACTACAAACCTACAATTTAATATTCCCAAAACATTCAAGACTGAAGATGAAATAAAGACATTATAAGGTATGGAAAAAAATTAAAAGAAAATTGGCCATGAAGATACTAGCATTAAGAACTTCTACAGGGTGTACTCAAGCAATATGAAAAGGAAAGATCCCAAAAGAAAAATCAAAGATGTAGGAAGAAACGAACAAAGAGAGTGGTAAATATACTGAACATCTAACTCAGCAGTGACGGTAGAGAACAGCATCGTCCAACAGAAAAATAACACACCTTACATACGTAATTTAAAATTTTCTAGTACCCACATTAAAAAAAGGTAAAACAAGGTGATATTAATTCATTATAATTTCAACATGTAATCAGAATTTTAAAAATGATATATTTTACATTATGTTTTAACACTAAGTCTCCTGAAATCTGGTCTGTATGTGACATGTACAGTACGCCATGATTCAGTTGGTAAATTTTTTCATCAGAAATACTTGATCTATATTTCTATAAAATTTACAGTTGAGAAAGTAGATCACGTACTTAAGATGTTTCAAATATACTTAAAAGTTTTCCAATAGCTGAACTGAGTATCAGTTTTCAAATTTAATATTAAATAAGATGAAAAATTCAGCTCCTCACTCACACTAGCCTCATTTCAAGTGCTGAGTAGCCACATGCTGTTAAAGGCTGCTGTATGGGATAGCATAAGCACAGAACATGATTTCTGCAGTTAAATATTAAAACACAGACAATTTAATAGAAAAACTATGCAAAAGACTTAAAATGGCAATTTAAAAAAATCCAGTTGTCCAATAAACTTTTGAAAGTTTACTGGACAACTGGATTTGTGAACAGGGCAGTGCAAATTAAAAAACAGTAAGATAAAGCTACATTCATCAGGCTGGCAAAAATGAAAAAAGCACATACTGTTGGTGAGAATGTAGAAATTAAGGAAAATCTCAAATCCTGCTGGTGGGAGTATACATTGGTACATCTGTTTTGGAAGACGTTGGCAAAATCTACTGAAGTTGAAGATAAACATATATACCGTACAAAAACGCATGTTTATGTGTATAAAAATATATGTAAAAGAACACTGATAGCAGCATACCTATAATTGCTAAATGCTGGACATAATCCAAGTATTCATCAGCATTAAAAATAACAGAAAAACCATAAAAACCTGTTGCTGTTGAGTTAATCCTGACTGATACTGATACCACGTGTTACAGAGTAGAATGGCTGCATAGTGTTTTCTTGGGTGTAATCTTTATAGAAATGGATTGCCAGGCCTTTCTTTCTTCCACAGTGCCACTGGGTGGGTGGATTTGAACCACCAACCTTAGTTTAGTAGTTGAGGGCAAACTGCGCCAACTAGGGTCAGAATCAACTCGACAGCAACTGGTCATCAACATTAACCAAAACCAAACCCACTGCTGTGAAGTAGATTCCAACCCACAGCCACCCTGTAAGACAGAGCAGGGAACTGCCCCATAGGGGTTCCAAGGCTGTAAATCCTTATGGAGGCAGACTGCCATATCTTCCTCCTGGGGAGCAGGTGGTGGGTTTGAACCGCCCACCTTTTGGTAGGCAGCTGAGCGCTTCAACCACTGCTCTAACAAGGCTCTGGTTCATCAGCATAACCCACTCACTACTGTCGAATTGATTCCAACTCATAGCAAACCCATAGGGTTTCCAAGGTTGTAAATATCCACAGAAGCTGCCTGCCACATCTTTTTCCCACAGAGGTGCTGGTAGCTTGGAACCGCCGACCTTTCCCTTAGCAGTAGATCACAGGTTAGCAGTTGATCGCTTTAGCCACCGCTCCACCAGGGCTCCTTTCACCAGCATTAGACGAGTTAAATTAGTTGAGGCTTACTCACAAAAAGACTTACTATATTATATAATAATTACCATACTCCATAAATGCTATACTATAGTCATCACAGCAATGAAAATATATGAAGAGCAGCTAAATATAATAACAAGGTTAAGTCTTAGCGACTTCAGAGAAAAAAGACATGACATGATAATGTATAATTTCACTTACACATAGTTTAAAGACAGACAAAACTGTATTTTAGGAATACCAACATAAGTGGTTAAAAGAAATACTAGAATGAAAAGCAGTAAAAACCATAAAAATCAGAACAGTGTTAACCTCCAGAAAGGGTGAAAAGGAGGGAATGATTAG
The DNA here is from genome assembly GCF_024166365.1 of Elephas maximus indicus. Taxonomy (NCBI): domain Eukaryota; kingdom Metazoa; phylum Chordata; class Mammalia; order Proboscidea; family Elephantidae; genus Elephas; species Elephas maximus. Next base: position 44,915,293 of record NC_064824.1, read on the forward strand.
AAATGCACGAAGGGAGGAACGATTCTCAGGCACCAGCAATGTTCTAGTTCTTGACTTTGGTAGTGGTTAGAATGCTTGCTTTATATAATTGTTCATTATACTCCACTTCCATGTGCTGTGCACTCTTCTGAATATTCAGTATTTTACCACAAAAAAAAAGATATAAAGAATTGTATCTTAGGCACTTTAACTGCCCCACTATAATTATTTTCTGTTATAAGTTGGAAACTATTTGGTTCACTAGAAAAAAAAACTTAAGGCACAGGATTCTAATTTTGAGTCCATATTACATGATTACATTCAGAAAGGAATAAGTACAAGAATATGATAAATAGGACTCACTGCCAAATACACAGAAAGTCAAACTCAGAAAATAAATAACGTTAATAGCATATCCCAAAAGACCCTTTACAGAATTAAATAATATCAATGCAATAAACATGAGCAAGTTTAGATGATAATCTTTCAAAGTATCTTTACAAAAGAAGGTATTTGAAAGATGTGGAATGTTTTAAGATTGTATAAACAGAAGGTGAAAAAAGGACTGTTATTTTACAATAAAGTTTTATTAATTTAAGTGTATGAATTCTTAAATATTTTTAATTAATTCTGTGTTGATAGCAGCACTCATTATTTCCCCCCAAAATAAAAACGTAGCACTTAATTGAGGAGCAACCAAAGGCTTAAAATCCAAGGCTAGGACCCAAAGAAACTTAAGACAAAATACTCATTTTAAAAACACGGTATTTACACTACAGTAAAAGAAAACTTTATGATGTCGCTTCTCTCTTTACCAACCATAAAACTCATGACCCAGAACTAAATAACCTAATATCCCTCTCTGAGAACAGGCACAGGTTTTGTGTTGCAATAGCAACACAAGATGTGGAGGGAAATTCTTCCACTCAAGACTTCCCTGACTGTTCCTTCCCTCAAGCCGCTCCAGAATTCCAAGAAGGGTTGCGAGGTAAGGACTGAAGAGCACAACACGTAAAATACAAGCAATGCATCTGGTGCCAGAAGCTGGTCAAAATGCACACACGGGGTTTGTCTCTGTCCCTAGACAGGGCCCCTGCCCGAGCTGAGGAAGCAGTTAGCAAGTCACCTGCTGAGGCTCCACAGATCCCATTTCTTACACCCAAGCATCACGTTCCTCGTTCACCACCAAGTTGAGTCGTCATCCCGCTGTAAATCTACTCTCCTGAAGACTCCCTGCGCTCGTCAGAGATTCGGCGGCGGCCTCACCATGAGGCCATGAAACAGAACGAGCCCGCCTGGTCCTGGCCTGTCTGGCCTAGACAAGCCTGCCCCGTCCCCGCATTCCCAGTCTCTTCAGCCTCCCATCCACCCCCTTTCGCTTCGTCTTTCAACACTGGCGTCCCTGTCCCTCGTTCTGAGGCCAAGCTATCCCAATTTACCTCTCAAATAAAATCCTGCTTACCAGGGCACAGACGGAAATCCAGCGACCCCGGGAACAGCTTCTCAGGCTTGCCTCACCGCCTACTTAGCTTGGATTTCACCAGCTGGTGCCAACGGCACGCAACCACTCCCGACATGCCCCGCTCACGCACCGCCTCGCCCACCCCACCCCATTCGCGCCCAAACACGTGACCTCTTTTCGCCTCTGTCCACGCCCACTTCCGTTCCTCCACTTTCCCTTAGGAGGGAGGAGGGGGCGGGGGTAGTTAAAGAGTAACGACTTCCTCCTCTTCCCTGCCCCCGCCCCCTACCCCTGCTACAACTTCTTCCGGGTCACGAGCGCCTCTGCGCCTTCTGGGAAACCATCTCATTTCCTCCCCTCCCCCTCCTCCTGCCCTCAACCAACCAGCCTCCCGTCAGAGAGGGACATGCGCAGTGAGTGCCTCCCATCTCTTCTACCCGAGCCCCCCCTCCCCCCCAAGCAGAGAGACCCCAGCAGCAGCAGCAGCTGATGATGAAGAGAGAGGCAGTGGCAGAGGGGGGGCACCTTTTATTTCTATTTTTAAAGGGACAGGACACTAATTTTACCCCACTTCAACCTTGAATTGAGGGGGGGTGGGGGGAAGGCGGCTGAGCTCCTTCCCCCACCCTCCAGCCGGGAGCCCTGAGAGGGGGATTGAGCCTGAGAGAGAAGGAAAAGGAGTTTCTTCTTCTTCGAAACCCCCCATCCACGACTCCTACCCCCTCACCCCTCCACTCGCCTCCCTCCCGAGCCCCCTCCACCCTCCTCCTCTTTGGCCGTGAGAGGAGGAGAGAAAGAGACCAAAAGCCTCTTAGCAACACAGACCCTTCTCTGCTGCTGCTGCTGTTGCTGCTGGCTGCTGCTGTTGCTGTTGCTGCTGCTGCTGCTGCTGCTGCTGGTGCTGCTGCTGCTGCTGCTGCTTGGCCCTGGCTGGAGACATCTCACTACACCCAGGAGCAGCCACTTCCCCAGCTCTCCTCCTCCTCCTTCGCCTCCTCCTCCTCTACTCCCCCCCTTTATTACCCTTTGTGTCATCCTCCACAGCTCCAGGGAAGGGACTCAAAAGTGGGGGGCAGGAAAGGTAAGTGTGTCTGTGGGGGCTTCATTGCCTTCCTCTGGCTCTGACTTTCACTCCGGGGCAACAGTAACACCAAACCACATACGCAGTGGAGCTCGGGGGTGGTGCTGGGGGGTGAAGGAGGGGTTGGAGTGGGGAGGGGTGTGCGAGGTGGGGTGCCCATCCTGTCAGGGCAGGAAGGGCACTTTTATTTTTATTTGTTGTTGTCAAAAGTGGTTTCTCTTCTCCAGCTAACATCTGATTGTGTCTTGCTCCAATGGGGGAGAATACAAAAACAACCCCCTCCTTCCTCCAATGAGGCGCCAGGGAAAGAGACAGAAAGATGCACACTTTCTAAATGTCACTTAAAAAAATTCATTTGGAGAGCTTTTCTCCTCTTTCCTCAGAAAAAGCTCCACTGCATTTGTTTCTGAGTAGGAAAATGTCGGGGTCTGGATTGTATTGAAACTGGTTATCCATTTGTAGACCTGAGTGTTTTCCCCTATTTAGCCCTGTATGTGATTTGGATATTGACTTCAGTGTTGGAACAGACTTGATTGGTTTTTGCTTTGGGGTTTTAATTTTCCGGTTTTTCGTTTTGTCTCACTTGCATAGGAAATATTCAAAATTTTAGTTGATAGAGGCCTTTCATTAGGTTTTGACTTTTATATTGCATTTTGTGTTGTGTTTTAATTCATGTATCAGTATATAAGTTCAAACCTCAAAAATCTTAAACTTTAAATACCACTGGTATTGTTTTTTGTCAATACATGTTCCTGATAACTTGTTTTCCATAAGATGAGAATAGTAGTTATTTCATAATTGATCTGGTAATTTTTCTAATCTTTGTAACTTCTTTGAACATGTAATCGCCATTGAAAACTTTATGTTGTTCTGGCTTCATGGAAGGCCAAACCTCTCCATCAATAGTTTGCTGCATTGGTACCACTTTCAGTTTTAACTGAATTATTTATTTACTGTTGTAAATTGAGATGAGTTTTTCATCTCATGGGGTACTGAACCAAATTGCTCACTGTATGTGAAAGGAGACAGATTTCTAAAATATGTTCCTGAGTAAAAGAAATCATGAAGTTGTAGTTAGTGTATTAATTGTAGTTAGAAATGTACTAAAAGAAAAATCCAGATTTAAGTTTATAGAATAACAATCTTCATGAAAATCACTATGCTCCATTTTTACATGGTATAGTCTTAGTGAATGGCTCTCATGTTTAGTGTGACATTTTATTTCGCAAATACTAGAAAATTTGTTTCTGATGTAGGCCTTTTACTGGGGCTTATATTGGAAAGTGTCATTTTGTTTCCTATATAAATTTCTTTATCCTTTCCTTGAAGATGGATGCATACATGCATATATACCCACACACACACTCTCTCTTTCACACACTCAAACACACACATTCTCACACCCTTTTTGTAACAGCATTGGTATTTCTGATCCCATAATGGATGTCAGCAAAAAATATTTTTCTATAAAGTAGCAATTTTGTGATCAGACTGGCAATATGAAAACAGCAATTTAATCAACTAGAAATGATTGAAGAAAAATAAACCTAGGAGGACATTTGACGTAAATAATATAAAGACATGATAATAGTTATTTATTTTTTTATTTTCTTGATGAAAATCCCGAGACATAATATACTCATTCTAGTAGCAGAATAGCAGAATAGTAAAATTTTAATTACCAACTGTGTGCAATTAGATGTTTACACACAGGAAAGAAACTGTATAACAGTAAACAACATGATCTTATTTCTCTCCTTTCTGTTATAAATTCAAACAGTTCTTACCTTTCTCTGGGGTGTACTTGGTGCACTTAAGCAGAAACCTGTACCAAGTTCAAGTTTTTCCCACTACATCAATACTTCTAAGTCCACTTAGGATTTCTTGTCTTCACTTAAAACCTCAGTAACTTTAACTTAAAACACAAAACAAAAAAACTTTAACTTAGGAGATAGAAAAGTAGAACTTAGTGAAGAAATCAGTTTTAAGTAAAGCAAATTGTATAGCTAATTGGGGTGGTTTAAGATAGTTGCTCAATATGCAGCTGAGTAAAAACTTACAGTCTTGAGTATAGTACCTTTCCTTAGGTTCTGTTTTTCCTTTGAAGATATTCCTTCTCCCACTCCCACCCTCCCCCCAGGGTAACCCTTTATGGTTTGATGATTTCAGACTTTCTCTAAGTCAGATAATGATTTAAATTTTAAAAAACTCTTTAATGTGTTTTTATTATGGCTTAATTTTTAGGCATTGAGAACTATTGATATTTTAGGATTGTACTTTTTCAGCTAGGTATGATCTTGGAGGTCACTTTATCCAACTCTTCGTTTTCCATATTCTGAACTTCAGAGAGCTTAAAGGACTTGCCCAGGCTTCCATGGCCTGTAAGTAGACAGAGCAGGGACCTGAACTCGAGTCTTTTGACCATCACTCTGTTACACTACCTCATTTTCTTTTGTCCGAAATGAAACTATTACAATTAACTGTTTTATATGAAGGCATATTCTTCTGATAATAAGGCACATAGCTCTAAAACCATAACTGTGTCCATTTATAATTTAGTAATTTGTTGTTGATTTTCTTTAGGAAATACTGGTTTTACCCACTGTGGATTATTGCTATTTTGAGAATCATTTCAGCTTTTCTTAATGCTTACTTTATCGCCAGTACTTCCAATTCAACACTAAATATGCATCTTTCTCTCAAGGATCCATGTTTATAAGAAGAAGTAGAATGCCACCTGTATTACAAATGTTTACTTTTGATTCTTCATCTATGAACTACTTAAGGAAAAAATTTTATTTTTTAACGTTTATATCTGTCATTCCTAGCACAGTGCCTGGTGCATAGTAGGCCCTATTAGTTATTTGCCATAATACCTTTTAGTTTTAGAGTTAGGTGTATTTTAATTTGTTTCCTCACACATATGGGATTCTTTCTCTCCATCTCTTTCTTTTTCCTCTCCTTACTACTCCAGTGTCTTCACTACTACAATTTTTTTTTTCACTGCTGCTCTCACTTTTTCCAGTTAACAGCCAGATTAAATTCTGTCAGCAATATATTACTCATAATAAGACGTAAATGCATATATTCCCTTCTCATCCATGTACAGGATACATTTGACAAAAGTGATTTATTTTGAATAAGGGATGATCAAAAAATTTCACTTAAAAAGGTAGTAGCAAATATTCAGGATACACTTAAACTTCGTTTCTTTAGGGACTGCTGCAGTAATAGGGCATAGGCCGCTTTTACCAGCTCTATAAAGCAACTGTTACTTAGGTGACGTGTTTCCCTGACTTTGTTTTTTTGGTCCTTACCCAGACAATTATCAGCTTTCCAGTTTTCTATGGATATGAAGAATTACTCCTAGTCATCAGTGGGACCCAATGAAGTCAGCCAGAAAGCCTATGTCCAACTAATGTACTTTTGCAAACTTGTCTGGATTTTGAATGTATGTGCGAAAACAAATTGTATTTAGCTATTTATTAAACATCTGTTGACACCTACTGTCTGCCAGATACTGTGCTTAGGCATTTGAGAAGCAAAAGATGGTCCCTGAAGTTTAACGAGGAGCCCTGGTGGTGCAGTGGTTAAGCACTCAGGTGCTAACCGAAAGGTTGGCCGTTTGAACCCACCAGCTGCTCCATAGGAGAAGGATGTGGCGGTCTGCTTCTGTAAAGATTACAACCTTGGAAACTCTATGGGGCAGTTCTGCTCTGTCCTGTAGGGTCGCTATGAGCTGGAATTTACTCGATAGCAGTGGATTTGGTTTTGGGTTTGGCAGTTTAATGTAAACAGATATCTTGTGTTTCAAATTGTATTATATCATTATGTTGATGTTTCTACATAAATTTTATTAGTTAAATGGATACTGTTAGGTGGAAAAATGCATGTTAAGAAGGTTATTGCTGTATTTTATTAAAATACAAACATAAAGAAAAATTTTCCACTTGATAATGTATTCTGGAGATTTTTACTATATATATACTTCACTCACTTTAGGCCATAAAAACAGCATGTGGCTACCATGGCTGGGTTTTAGAGCTGATCATAATGCTTTCATTTGAAGATCACCGATACCGTTCGTTAAAGTAACTCTTATTAAATGGTTCTTAAAAAAAAAAAAAAAAAAAACAGAAAAACTCTCTATAATTTTTTTTTCTGAAAAGTAACTTTTTTTTTTACATCTTATATAATAGGTTATTTTTCATGGTTTCTTGAAAGATATACATTTTCCTTTTAAGTTTTTAGATGTTTCTACCATATTTTAAGCAAATCTAACAGTGTGAGTTAATTATCATAATTGTTGTTAGTTGCCGTCACCTCAGCTCCAACTCTTGGTGAACCCATGTACAATAAAACTAAATGTTGCCTGGTCCTGTGCCATCTTCACATTTTTTGGTATGCTTAAGTCCATTGTTGCGGCTACTGTGTATCTTGAGTACCTTCAACCTCCTACCAAAAACTTATTGCCATCGAATCGATTCTGACTCACACTGACCTTTCAACCTAGGAGACTCATTTCCCAGCATTACACTGGACTTTATTCTACCGTGAACCATAGGGTTTTCATTGGCTAGTTTTCAGAAGTAGATCTCCATGCCTTTCTTCCTAGTCTGTGTTCTCCATGGCTGAGCCTGCTAATATTTGAAATACTGATGGCATAGCTTCTAGCATCATAGTCGCATGCAAGTTACCACAGTATGATAAAATGACAGATGTGTAGTGGAATTGTCATAATTAATATACCCTATTTCAAACCAGAAAAAGCAAACAAACCCTATTTCAAGCCAAAAAAAACCAAACCTGTTGCCTTGAGTTGATTCCGACTCATAGCAACCCTGTAGGACAGTAGAACTGCCCCATAGGGTTTCCAAGGAGAGGCTGGTGGATTTGAACTGCCAACCTTTTGGTTAGCAGCCATAGCTCTTAACCACTGAGCCACCAGAGCTCCAATACCCTATTTAGGAATGTTTACTATTTACTAGATGTATTAGATCCTCATTAGAAACATACTAGTTCTAGTTCTAAATCAGGTACAATTTATAATCTTTATTATATGACATTGTTTTTATACTGTTAGTAGAATGAGTTGGAAGTTTCTTAGCAGATGGATATTTCACAAAACAAAGAATACTATTTCAGTTCCTTTCATGGCCTTCATATGTAATTGAAAACTATATTAAAGAGGAAGACTGGATTCCCTTTACCTTCCTTAGTATGATAATTATATCAATTCCAGTCCTTACACTGGTCTTATGAACTCTACATTGTTGTCTCCATGTTCCAAATGAGGAAGCAGTACTGACAAAACAGTGTTCTATCATTATATAGCTGCAAGATACTCCATCACATTAAATTCATGGTACTTTCTAATGCAAAACACAATCACATTTTTTATCAGTCGGTACTCTGGTAAACGTTAGTAAAATCATAGCCTCCGTAGCTTATTGAAAGAGTGATGAAAAATTTCTGAAAGTTTACAAGGACAGAAAAACATAAAAAACCACAATCCTTTGCTAGGAACGTAGATGCAAACCGGTGTATAACTTGAAATAAAAGGTCCATAAAGTTAATTTTTCTTCTCTTTGGTGAAAATGACACTTAGGTTTTGTGTATGCTGAACTTCCTTTAACTGGCATGGAGTTATATTTAGCATTTTGTTACATGATGTTTAGAGGTTCCAATAATTTGTGACGCAATGAATATTTACTGTAAAATTTGTTGCATGTGTGTTAGTAGTGGAAAACCTGTAAACAAGGAGGGGTTTTATATTGTCTAGTGCAGAGAATGGGAATTCCAGAACACTTAATTGTGCTCATGAGGAAACTGTACATAGAACAGGACACAGTTGTTTGAACAGAACAAGGGGGATAGCACGTGGTTTAAAGACAGGAAAGGTCTGCGTCAGTGTTGTATCCTTTCACCATACTTATTCGATCCGTATGCCGAGCAAATAATCAGAGAGGCTGGACTATTTGAAGAAGAACGGGGGTATCAGGATTGGCGGAAGACTCGTTAACAACCTGCGTTATGCAGATGACACAACTTTGCTTGCTGAAAGTGAAGAGAACTTGAAGCACTTACTGATAAAGATCAAAGACCACAGCCTTCAGTGTGGATTACACCTCAACATAAAACAAAAATCCTCACAACTGGACCAATAAGCAACATCCTAATAAACAGAGAAAAGATTGAGGTTGTCAAGCATTTCATTTTACTTGGATCCACAATCAACACCCATGGAAGCAGCAGTCAAGAAATCAAACAATGCATTGCATTGGGCAAATCTGCTGCAAAAGACCTCTTTAAAGTTTTAAAAAGCAAAGATGTCACCCTGAAGACTAAGGTGCGCCTGACCCAAGCCGGGGTGTTGTCAGTTACTTCATATGCATGTGAAAGCTGGACAATGAATTCAGGAAGACAGAAGAAGCATTGATACCTTTAAATTATGGTATTGGCGAAGAATATTAAATATACCATGGATCGCCAAAAGAATGAACAAATCTGTCTTTGGAAGAAGTATAACCAGAATGCTCCTTAGAAGCAAAGATGGCAAGACTATGTCTCACATACTTAGGACATGTTATCAGGAGGGATTAGTCCCTAGAGAAGGACATCATGCTTGGTAAAGTAGAGGGTCAGCGAAAAAGAAGACCCTCGATGAGATGGATTGACACTGTGGCTGCAACAATGGGCTTAAGCATCATGACTGTAAGGATGGCACAGGACCAGGCAGTTTTCATTCTGTTGTACATAGGGTCGCTATGAGTCAGAACCAACTCAACGACACCTAACAGCAACAGTGCTCTGATATATGTGTATACATGCCTTTGCTTTCTGGATTCTATCTTACAATTTCATAATTACTGTTATATATATAGGATTAGGCTTAATATACTCCTTAGAAAAAAAAAATATATAGCTACTTTAAATTAGAAATATTTTTAGTATAAGAAAGGAGAACTTGTTGAATTCTCCAGATACTAAATTATTACATAGTTTTCTTTAAAACAGCTGTTGAATTAAAATACTTTTTTTACCCAGCTAGCCAAAGTTGATTGTTACATACTCAGCTTTTAGTACAAAAGAATAATTTTAAATAAAACAAAACAATTGGTTTTATTAATCAAATAAGTTTCATATCCATCCAAAGTAAATACACATCCATCCTATATGCTTACACTATTAATTCTGTAAGAGTTATGTCAGTGCATTATGACTCATGAATTTTAGAAACATTTTTAAATGCAGAAGAATCATTCTGTATAATCTATTATACTTCAGAAAGAAAAGTTTATTATAAATGTGAATTCTTTTAAGAACAGTCTTAACCAGTGGGATAGATAACTCTGTGGTCCCAAATAACTTAGATAATCTAAAAGTAAACTCAGTTAAAAATAAAGACTCTTAACTCTTTAGCATTTCAGTTTCAGATATTACTGTCATGTAAGAGCTCAGAAGTTAGAATGATTCAGTATAATTCGTCAAAGAGAAAAAGTGAGAACCAGGCTTAAAATATTTTAAGGTGTATCTTCTAATATAGCTGGACATAATGGAAAAGAAAACCGCTAATGATATCATATTTGGTGAAACGCATATCCTTCATTCATACTTGGATGTGATAAATCCTAATTGAGTCCTTATTTTAGTTGTCCTACATAACCTTTTCTTACAGAACTTATAATTAAGTTCTATGTCATTGTATCATACTGTTTTAAAGGACCAAAATGAGTTATGTAAATCAGTCACTAACCTTGCAATGGTGAAAAATTTTTGTAAATCTAAGCTTCACGGGGTTCTTTTGTCAACCAACCAAGATTCCGGCAATGAGAGGAAAAAATTCTGTATGGTGATATTTTTTAATTTTATATATATATATATTTTTAATTTAATGTCTATAACTTTTAGAAGCTAGAAGTAAATCTTAAATGTTTCTTAAGATTAACCAAGTGCGAAATTATATTTAGGCTTATCCTTGTTTCCACAGCTGTTGTTTTTTAAACACCTTGAGTCCAGAAATATCTAATAGCTGTTGGCCATTAATTACATTAATCCATATATTCTTAATATCTAATAATGATCTAGACTATGTAAGTACACCGATGTTGGGGGAGGGAAGTATTCCACGTTCAACAAAAGAAAATATTGATTTTTAAATAGATTCCTTACGTGAGGTATGCTGATCTAAAAAGCAGCTGTTATGATGAAAAGAATTTTTGTTTATTTGAAAAGTTAAAGGTAAAATTTATCACTAATGAATATTAAACAACATAAAAATATCTAGAAAGTGAAATACATATTCCAGTAATTACAAATCTAGAGGCTATTTTTTAACATTATTCCAAAATCATTTTCCTTTTTCCACATTTGTCACACAGGAGTTTGCGCTGAAGGATTTCTTGGGCATTTTAGAGACTGTAATCTAGTTAAAAGGTTTGTTTATGCTTCCCATCTCTGTTCAGCTGATGGTATTAGAATGCAGGCCAGAGCCAGACATCTAACTGTTTATAACAGTCAAACTTCAATTAAAGCTACAGTGTTCACTTTACTATGCATGTCTAAAAGCTATAGGTATTGGCCAGTAATGATGGCAATGATTTTGTACAGCCATAAACAAACAAACAAACAAACCTGTTACCTTTGAGTCGATTCCAACTCAGGGCAACCCCATAAGGTTTCCTAAATTACGCCACTCCTTGTGAAGACTTTGTTTTCATTAGGCAGTGTTAGTATTTAATTTTTTCATAGAAGTCTAAAAATGAAGTTCTTCTCTACTAGAGATAGTATAGGTGGGGAGAATAAAATAGATCTAAAGTATTTTGTTTTTTCCTCTAACAATTTGTCTTGATACTAATAAAGCCTAAGATTTTCTCATGTTATTTAAATGGTGCAGTTTACTTGTTAAATTACTTGTTACTACAGGTTGGTAAATTCTGTAGTAGTTTATAGTTTGATATTCAATTGATTTGACTCCTGTTTCCATCCTGAAGAACATAGCAATAAGTTGCCTATTAGAAAACAAAAGTAACAGATTGCTTAAAAAACCAAACCTGTTGTCATCTAGTCGATTCTGACTCACAGTGACCCTGTAAGACAGAATAGAACTGCCCCCATAGGGTTTCCAAGGAGCACGTGGTGGACTCGAACTGCCGACCCTTTAGGTTAGCAGCCATAGCTCTGAACCACTACACCACCAGGGTTTCCAACAGGTTCCTTCGGTGTTCTTAAATATATGTTTGAGAGGAGTCTGTTGTGTGCTGCTGAGTGGATTCTGACTCGTAAGGAGCCTGTAGGAAAGAGTAGAAGCACCCTGTAGAGTTTCCTAGGCTGTAATCCTCACAGGAGCAGATCGTCAGGTCTTTTCTGTCCCAGAGATATGGTGGGTTCACTGACCTTTGGGTTTGGAGCGTAGTGCTTAACCATTTCCCCACCCAAAAACCCATTGCCATCGAGTCGTTTTGGACTCATAGCGACCCTGTAGGACAGGGTAGAGCTGCTTCATTGGGTTTTCAAGGCAGCAGTCTTTATGGGGAGGAGCTACGGTGGCGCAGTGTTTAAGTACTTGGCTGCTAACCAAAAGGAAGGCAGTTAAAACCCACCAGCCATTGTACGGGACACGGTGTGGCCATCTGCAAGATACACAGCCTTGGAAACCCATATGGAGCAGTTCTACTCTGTCTTGTAGGGTCGCTAGGAGTCGCTATGAACTCGACGCCAGTGGGTTTGGTTTTTGGGTTTACTCTGTATGGAAGCCGGCTGCCTCATCTTTCTTCCGTGGAGGATCTTGTGGGTTCGGAGCCGCTGCTGGGTTTCTCCAACCTTTTCTTTAGCAGTCCAGCACTTTACCACTGCGCCACCGGGGTTTTTACCAGAGCTCTAGGCCCACACAATGCAGATTTTAATTTTATATTCCTTTTTCAGGCTGTTGCTCCTACTTTTTATGGTGTCTGTGTTTTATGTGTAGTTAGTAAACTGTTTTAAAAGTTTTCGTTACTTTTAAATCTATAAAGAGTTCTTTTAAAAATGTTTCCTCAGCTTCTCTGTTTTTGCACAACCTACCTTGGTGAGTCAGAAAATGACTTGAATTTTGTGTGTTTAATATTTCTAATTAGTAGGCAAATTTATTGTATTACATAGTTCTCTTTTTTTATGAAACTAAGTTTTAGGTTTTATTATTTTTAGACCTTGACTGACTAAATGTAGACATTCTTTATATACACAAATATTTTTTTATTGAAATCCAAATTTATAGCAGATATAAGTAGCATACCATGTGGGACATGAAAACCTTAATAGTGTGAATGAAAATACTTAGGAAATATTTCAGTGGAAAGATCTATATTACTCATTTTCCTGGGTACTGAATGAAACAGTCTATTTTGGGGTAATATAAAAGTTAGGAAATACTACCAATGGTATTTGAACATAAGAACTACGAACCATACAAAATTTAGATTTGTAGGATAAAAACAAGAACAATCTCTAACATAAGCTAAGTCGAAAAGCAAGTCACAAAATAATATGCACAGTATGATCCCATTTATGTAAAAAAGTACACATGCAGAATGATAAGTATTAATGTTTAAGAGCATATATATTTGCATATATACATGCATATTTTTAGACTATCTTACCCTGTATAGACGGTGAGATAGTATAAAAAAGATCTTTATATATATTTATATGTATATATATGCACATGTACATTTGTGGATTTGGAAAATGTACCAAATTATATCCTTGGTGTACTGAGAGTCTGTGTGTGAGGATGGGGAAGAAGAGATGCTGGAAGGCTGAAGGACTCATTATTTTGCGTACATTTGCATTAATTGGGTTTATTTCTGATAAGCTTATATTCATATAGTAATTTTATAATGAAAATTGTATTTATTTCTTAAAAGGATGAGAAAAAGAATGGCCCAGGAAAATTGTAGTCCTGCTTGCATAATCACCTGAATATATCCCCTGGATATTTTGATATTTTGAAGAGAATTGAGTATTGGCTGATAATCATCATAGCTTGATACAGAGTAAAGCCTGTCAGCCTGATCTAATGTTCTTATCTAACAAGGTGAAAGCCTACTCAATTGAGGGAGGAACAATGCATATAATGTATCCTGATTTTAAAATATTTTGCTTCTATCTGCAGAATGGACTTCTCACTATCCCGGGAAAATACAGACTGGTGACTGCGTGGCGGTAGGGGATATCAGTCATAAAATAGTAGACATTAGGTCAGTTTCAGTCCGAGATAAGATGTGTAAGCCTAAAATTAGTTTTTATTATTTTAATCAGTGATTCTAATTATTGTATGTCCACTCAGAATGCAAATGGCATAGTCATTTAACATTTTTGTAATATTTTCTGTATTCAGGTACTGGTTTGAATAGAGGAAAAAAACAAAACAGGAGGTTTGAAAAATAAGTTTTTCTTTTTTTTTTAATTACTAAAACATGTACTTGAAAAACACTTTAGGGACCTTTGTAAAATAACATCAAACCGAGCATGTAAATATGCAGAGTAAAGAAGTAATTAGAATTCTGTAGAGTTAATCACAGTGGACTTCCTGGGAGGACATGAGTTAATCTGGGTAGAGGTAGAGGAGAGATACTAGGTTACCACACAAGAAGATAATTCCGGTAAAGACAGAACTTCCAGTGGGGTGAGGGGATCGGGAAGCTTATTTTTACCTCTTTGAAAGCTAAGATTAAAGTTCATAATCTGGTCAACTGGGGAAGAGGTTGGAAATATACCTTATATTTTTGAAGCTGTATTTCCCAGAATGCAGCTCAGAAAGGAAATAAACTTTAGGAAATTTTCTTGAAAAAGTTTATTGAGGTGAAATCTTGATGACTAGGAGTTAACTTGACCAAGAGGGAGCAAAGAGTTTTCTGGAAAGAAAGAACAGCATTCATAAAGGCCTTGAGGGTGAGAGGGAGTGTGGGACCTAACTTTAAATGAAGATCAGTGTGATAGCACTTAAGAGAAGAATGTACATGGTGAAAGTTGATGATAGGGAGTTAAGTAGAGGTCAGACTGTATAGGACATTGTAGTCTAAAAAAAAAAATAAAAAAGTCTAAGCTTCTGTTTATTCTGAGGAGTAGTATTTAAACTGATGTTCTTTATGCTCAGTGGGAAAAACGACTTATAAAAGAGATGTTACAAGAGTATATTTTTATTTCGGTTTAGAACTCACAGTGCTTTTTCTACAGAATCAGTGTTATAGCCGTTAGATATTATAAAACTCCTTTAACACAGATGATAACAATGGAAAGTAGTGAACGTAACATAATTGTACTAAACATAACCGTGTGGAAGTTAGAAAAGAAAAGCAGAAAAGGGGATTAAAAATTATGTCTGTATGGATTTAAAGGAGAATTCCCTGGGGGTGGTTGACTAAGCTGTGAATAATGAAGAAAAAGGAAAAAAAGCCTGCTGCAAGTACTAGGCAGGTGTAGGAGATCATAACAAATGATAGTGAAAGACACATTAGTTGGACAACTTGAGAAGACCCTCAACTGGAACCTCGATAGGACAGCACGCTATCTGGAGTAAGACAAGATAGAGGGAGAGCAGAAGGTACCACATTCGCAAATTGAATGTTCTAAATGTAGTGCATATTTACGTCTGTGTAATTAGAATACAAAACTTTTAAACATTCTTTTATATCTTGGTAAGAAATGTAGAATTGGAAAATGATAGCAGTAAAAATGCCAATTTTATTTTGGTTATTTTTAGAGTAATCATACAGTCAGAAGTGATTATGAATTAGTAAGTTACATTAACTGTTACAGGCTGTGATGTAAGCATTCAACATTTTGGTATATCTCACTTGGAGTAGTACTTTTGAAATGAAAAAAAGCTAATTTTGTATGTGTTTGCGGGGGTAAACATAAAAGTAATGAAACATTTACTGTTTCCACGGCCTTCACATGTACAGTTCAGTGATATCATGGTCATCATGTTGTTCAGGCATCACCATTAACCATCTCTGATTGTTTTCATCATTCTTAAGAGAAGCTCAGAATTTTTCAACCTTACTTTTCATTTATCTTATGACCTTGTCAGTGAATTGTCTTCATTGCATGTTGATCTTTAAGTTTTAAGCCTCTTTGGACACCACTTTATGTGTTAAATAATTAACAATCTAATGAATAGCTAAAGATTCGAGAAATGCCCAAAGTATTTTGAACGTTATAACAAATAATGGATTAAATCAGTTGAATTTTATTGTTGTGGTTGTTAGGTGTCATCAAGCTGGGTCTGACTCATAGCAACCCTAAGTAAGCCAAACAAAACACTGCCCGGTCTTGCTCCATCCTTACAATCACTGCCATGCTTAAACCTGTTGTTGCAGCCACCATCTCAGTCCATCTCACTGAGGGTCTTCTTTTTACCTGACCATCTTCTTTACCAAGCATGATGTCCTTCTCCAGGGACTGATCTCTCCTGACATGTCCAAAGTATGTGAGATGTACTCTCGCCATTCTTGCTTCTAAGGAACATTCTAGTTGTACTTCTTCGAAGATAGATTTGTTCATTCTTTTGGCAGTCCATGGTATATTCAATATTCTTCTCCAGCACCACAAGTCAAAGGTGTCAATTCTCCTTTGGTCTTCCTTATTGAAACAAAGTGTCACAAAGATGTGTTAAATTATTAACAAGAGATGTAATATATATAAGCATTCATCGAGTAGTCAGGGTGTATCACAATAATGCTGGTTAATGAATTCTGTCAGTGCATCAATTTGGTGATTGAACATCCTTTATCCGGTGATCTTTAACTTACTGGTATTCCCAGGTATGGCATACCATGCTTTTAAAACAGATTAACATCTAAAAATAAGAACTACAGAATGGAGTTTAGTGCTTATTTATAAAATATTCTAAATGAGTCAGTATGACTAGCGTTGATTCATTTTTTATATGGTGTCTCTTAGACCACCAATGATCCATCAGTGTTTGGGATGCTTATTAGGGTGTTTGAAAAGACAGTTTACTAAAGGTTCTAATAACTCTTAAGAGGTCAGTATAATTCCTAAATAGAAATACGATTTACCTGGGAAGCACTCAGGGATTGATATGTTTTTCTCTGTTTTGCAGCTTCCTATTTGTCTTTCTGTCAAAGTATATTCCAAAGACGTCTTCTAGTTCTGTGATAAGTTAATAGGTATGATATCCCCTCCCCCCCACCAAAAAGTTTCCTTTATCAACTAAAATTTAGAGACCATGATTACAGAAAACTACACAGGATTTTTTGTTGTTATCTGTGTTTTTACTCCAGTGTCTTCCAATTTGGAAAGAAGTTAAAAGAGCATGAACTCTAGAGCCAGACTGCCTGGATTCCAATTCCTATTCCACCATGTACTAGCGTTGTTGTAACATTTAGCAAATCATATAACCTTTCTTTGCTTCATTCTCCTTATTATTAATAAAATAAAACTAAGAGTTGTGTCCACTTCAGGGTTTCATTCATAGGTAGGTAGGAAGGTAGGTAGATAGGTAGGAAGGAAGGAAGGGAGGGATGGAGGGAGGGTAGGTATGATAGACGATAGATTAGATAGATAGGGAGAGAGATAGGGAGAGAGAGATAGATGATAGATGCATTTTGTTTATTATATGTATCAAACAAAATGCATATATGTGTTTATTTTGTTTATTTTATCAGTTATATATTTTTTAGAAAAATGGCACCTGCCAAGTGCCATGAAACTATTGTTGTAGTGATTATATGTATCATCCATGTATTAGTTGTAATACAGAAAAAAAAATAATACCTAATGTTTTTTGGTACGTGTCTGACTTGAAAACTTTTCATTTGACAGAATGAAACAAATTTAGTTTAATGTATGATTTTTTGCTACATATATCAGACGTTTATGTAGTATTTTCTATGTACCAAATTCTTTTTCTTTATTTTTTTGTGCTTTAAGTGAAAATTTGCAAATCAAGTCAGTCTCTCATACAAAAAATTACATACACTTTGCTGTGTACTCCTAGTTACTTTCCCCCTAATGAGGCAGCACACTCCTTCTCTCCACCCTGTATTCCCCGTGTCCATTCAGCCAGCTTCTATCCCCCTCTGCCTTCTAATCTCCCCTCTAGACAGGAGCTGCCCACATAGTCTTGTGTCTACTTGAGCCAAGAAGCTCACTCCTCATCAGTATCACTTTCTATCTCGTAGCCCAGTCCAATTCCTGTCAGAAGAGTTGGCTTTGGGAATGGTTTCCGTCTTGGGCTAACAGAATGTCTGGGGACCATCACCTCCGGGGTCCTTCTAGTCTCAGTCAGACCATTAAGTCTGGTCTTTTCACGAGAATTTAAGGTCTGCATCCCACTGCTCTCCTGCTCCATCAGGGATTCTCTGTTGTGTTCCCCATCAGGGCAGTCATCGGTTGTACCTGGGCACCATCTAGTTCTTCTTGTCTCAGGCTGATGTAGTCTCTGATTTATGTGGCCCTTTATGTCCCTTGGGCTCATAATTACCTTGTGTCTTTGATAGCCTTCATTCTCCTTTTTTCCACATTCGTTGAGACTAATTGATGCATCTTACGTGGCCACTTGGTAGCATTTAAGGCCCTAGACACCACTCACCAAAGTGGGATGCAGAATGTTTTCTTAATAGATTTTATTATGCCAATTGACTTAGATGTCCCCTGGAACCATGGTCCCTAAACCCGGGCCCCAGCTACTCTGGCCTTACAAAGCATTCAGTTTATTCAGGGAACTTCTTTGCTTTGGGTTTAGTCCAGTTGTGCTGACCTCTCCTGTGTTGTATATTGTCTTTCCCTTCACCGAAAATAGTTTTTGTCTACTATCTAATTAGTGAATACCCCTCTCCCTCCCTCCCTCCCCACTCTTGTAACATCAAAGAATATTTTCTTCTCTGTTTAAACTATTTCTTGAGTTCTTATAATAGTGGTCTCATATAATATTTGTCCTTTTGCAGCTGACTAATTTCACTCAGCATAAAGCCTTCCAGATTCATCCATGTTATGAAATGTTTCACGGATTCATCATTGTTCTTTACTGATGCATCCATTCACCCGTTGATGGGCACCTTGGTTGCTTCCATGTTTTTGCCATCATAAACAGTGCTGCAGTGAACATGACTGTGCATGTATTTGTTTGTGTAAAGGCAGTTATTTCTCTAGAATATATTCCAAGGAGTGGGATTGCTGGATTGTATGGTAGTTCTATTTCTGGCTTTTTAAGGAAGCGCCAAATCGATTTCCAAAGTGATTGTACGATTTTACATTCCCAGCAACAGTGTTTAAGTGTTCCAGTCTCTCCACAACCTCTCAGCATTTATTATTTTGTGTTTTTTGGATTAATGCCAGCCTTGTTGGAGTGAGATGGAATCTCATTGTGTTTTGATTTGCATTTCCCTAATGACTAATGATCGTGAGCATTTCCTCATGTATCTGTTAGCTACCTGAATATCTTCTTTAAGTGCCTGTTCATATCCTTTGCCCATTTTTTAAATGGGTTATTTGTCTTTTGTTGTTGAACTTCTGTAGTATCATGTAGATTTTAGAGATCAGACACTGATCAGAAATGTCATAGCTAAGAACTTTTTCCCAGTCTGTAGGTAATCTTTTTACTCTTTTGGTGAAGTCTTTGG
The DNA here is from genome assembly GCF_024166365.1 of Elephas maximus indicus. NCBI lineage: Eukaryota > Metazoa > Chordata > Mammalia > Proboscidea > Elephantidae > Elephas > Elephas maximus. The sequence goes on from NC_064824.1 coordinate 44,934,443, forward strand.
ATGAGCATAAGTGTTTTGATTTTTAGGAGCTCCCAGTTATCTAGTTTATCTTCTGGTGTTTGTGCGTTGTTAGTAATATGTTGTATACTGTTTATGTCATGTGTTAAGGCTCTTAGTGTTGTCCCTATTTTTCCTCCCATGATCTTTATCGTTTTAGATTTTATATTTAGGTCTTTGGTCCATTTTGATTTAGTTGTTGGGCATGGTGTGAGGTATGGGTCTTGTTTCATTTTTTTGCAGATGAATATCCAGTTATGCTAGCACCATTTTTTAAAGAGACTGTCTTTTCCCCATTTAACTGACTTTGGGCATTTGTCAAATATCAGCTGCTCATATGTGGATGGATTTATGTCTGGATTCTCAATTCTGTTCCATTGGTCTATATATCTCTTGTTGTACCAGTACCAGGCTCTTTTGACTACTGTGGCGGTATAAAATGGTCTAAAATTGGGTAGTGTGAGGCCTCCCACTTTGTTCTTTTTCAGTAATGCTTTACTTATCTGAGGCCTCTTTCCCTTCCATATGAAGTTGCTGCTTTGTTTCTCTATCTCATTAAAAAATGTCTTTGGAATTTAGATTGGAATTGCATTGTATCTTATCGATTGCTTTTGGTAGAATAGACATTTTTTCCAGGTTGAGTCTTCCTGTCCATGAACAAGGTATGTTTTTCCACTTATGTAGGTCTCTTTTGGTTTCCTGCAGCAGTGTCTTGCCATTTTCTTTGTATAGGTCTTTTACACTCTGTTTAGATTTCTTCCTAAGTATTTTATCTTCTTGGGGCTACTCCCGAATGGTATTGATTTGGTGATTTCCTCTTTGTTGGTGTAGAGGAATCCAACAGAGTTTTGTATGTTTATCTTGTATCCTAAAACTCTGCTGAACTCTTCTATTAGTTTCAGTAGTTTTCTTGAGGATTGTTTATGGTTTTCTGTGTATAAGATCATGTCATCTGCAAATAGAGATACTTTTACTTCTTCCTTGCCAATCTGGGTGCCCTTTATTTCTTTATCTAGCCTAATTGCTCTGTATTTGCCAAATTCTTTATGTTGTATTTTTACTTCTTCATCTTAATGTTGAGGGAGATAGTGGAAAAATATCCCTATTGTTTCCCATAAAGAAATGGAGGCAGACAGAAAGTTCAGAACCTGCATGGCACAGTGAGTCAGTAGAAAAACTAAAATGAGGATCCACAATATTCCGGGTGCCAGTGTATTGAGCCAGGCTAGCTCTCCTCCTTATGAGAATTCAAACACCAAACCTTTTAGTTGGCAAAATAAATGTTAAAGTTATGTTATTCTGCTCTTCAGAGATTTCATTGGTTTGTATCTCCTTTGGATATGTCCTCTTAAGATGGATTCACTCAAAGATTGTATGAAATATATTGTTATAAATGGGATTAAACTAATTAAAATCACCTTTTGGTTTAGCTATCCCTTAGGACATTTAAGGGCCGAGTATCTTTTATTAGCTGTCAACTGACTTTTTTTCCCCTCTTTGATGAACTAGGTCAAAAAATTCTGGGTTACAATTGTAGTCTTAAAGCCCTTAATAAGTAATTGTTTATGTCATTGATCTTTTAAAAAGCTGTTCGTAACACTGTTTACTTAACTTGACATCATGTAAAATGGAAAAGCCTAGTTTAAGATTTGGAAATTATTTTTGTAAATAACCCTCAGAATTTTGAAATTGTGAGGATTATTTATTGATAAACTGGTTGAAGAATTTAACAGTGATGTGTTGAAAGATTTGCTTGCATATGTATGCAGTTATTTGTTTTTTACAACTTGGTTAAGTTATTCAAGACTTAGACTAAATCACATTACTAAGGAAAAAAATTGCTAATGAGTATAATTCCAATAAGTTTAATATGGTGTGTTTTTAACTGCATGCTAGTCAAAGTATGCTGCCTTTTTTTAACCTAAAGCTTTAAATAAAGCGAATATAATTTCAGTCTTTTCATGAGTATGTCGCAAGCCTACAGTTTGAAATTTATTAATTTTTTAGAATATTGAGGTAGATTTTCTGCTCTACAGTACATAGAAGGTCCACTTTTTTGTCTCTTCCCAAATTTTCTGAAACATCCTTTATTTGTCACAGAGAAGGGACTGGCTAGCCCAATACCACATACCCTGTTGAAAGATTTGAGAAAAAGGTATCTGATTATTCTCAAACATGTATAATATTTTATAGAATACATTGTATATTATCAAAATTCATTCTTCTTCTGTGTGTGAAATCATCTTATGACGTTTCTTTTTTAAAATATTGCATTTTTAGTAAAAATATACATGGGAGAAAAGTTCCCCGTTTAGCAATTTCTGCACATAATGTTCAGTGACATTGATTATGTTCTTCACATTGTGTCGACATCCTCATTATTTCCATTCTAGTTGTGTCATTCCCATAAATTTAGTCTTACTGCCCCCCAAGCTTTCATCTGTGCTTTAGACTAACCATTGTCCATTTGTTCTCATATAATTTTTTAAAGGAACACAGTACTCAAGGGTGACATTCTTTACTTTTTGTCCTAACCTGCTATTTAGTTAAAAGGTGATAGTTTTGGTTTAGGATTTAAAGAATAACTCAGGGCAGTAGTATCGAGGATTCTTCCAGTCTTAATGGCTCCAATATGTCTGGATTCTTTGTGAATTTGAAGTTCTGTTCCACTTTTTTCTCCTCAAAATACATTCTTTCATCATCTCGTTTTTTCTTCCCGCCTGAGAGTGCCAACAACTCTCTATATCCTACAAATACATATGTCCTGCTGCTTATCCTGTGTATGTGAAAAGTTATAATACTTGAGTTGGTTGTTGAAATTTGGTCACAATGGATTTTTTTTCTGCTTAGGATTACAGCAAGTCTTATTATTTCCAAGAATTAAATTGTATCTGAGATAAAGTTTTGAACAAGTCCTGAGAAGGTAAAGAAAAGTAGATTAAATGAAAGAAATTAGAAAAGTTGGATAGTAGAAAAAAATCAAATTATGAAAATGTGTGCCAGTTTTGTAAATATAAATTCTAAAACTTCCTAATATGCTTGTAATGACTGAACTCATCTAAATTCCCAAGGGATAAGAATCAGGATCAGCACAAAGCTGGTTCCTGTGAGGTAGAGGTCAGACATACCTCCACTCTCCAATTTCTTCACCATTTCCGACACCAGCCATCCTTCCTATGGCACCCTCTGCTTCTCTGCCAGGTTTCCTAATTTGTTGCAGTGACCATGCAGAACTCACAGACCATATTCACAGTTATGTGGTTTATTAGGGAAATAACAGGCTACGACTTGGGATCAGGATCAACTTGAAAGTAATAGGAACAACTCAGGATCAGGCTCAGGACTTCAACGCAGGACAGCTTCCAACCAGAACAGTTCTTGTCGGCTGTGCTAGCAGGCAGGCCTGTCACTTGGCTGAGCAAGCATGCTTGCCACCTCTCACCCATGCACAACTCCTTTGCTTTTGGTCTCCCTGCTGTTGGCCTCTCCACTGCTAACTGGCCCAGCTCATAGCCGATGTAACAGCTTACTCAGCTCTCTTAGCTACTTTCCTATCACCACCAGCTCTTCTGCAGAGTCCCTTCTGGTCTTCTTGTTGTCTTCAGTGTTACAGCCTTTGACCTGTCTTACAGCTGTTTTAGGAGGTTCCTTGCTTCCTCTCTGCTTCTTTCTTCCCTCCTGCCTCTTCTCTCTTTTTTCCTTGAAACAACCTCCATGGGGTTGGCAGCATATGTAAGCAAACTCCTTGTCAGTTTCAAGGTATGATCCTTCTGTCAGGCCCTTTCTGAAGAATCCTCTGGTGGACCACAGGTTGCTCAGTGTGCATAGTAAACTGACCAATAGCTGAAGGTGTGTAAAATAGACCAATCACAGGGCAGAGTGTAGCCCAGGGCCGGACAAAAAGTATCAAGCCAGCAAGTTGTTTACAGCTTACCTAGAAAATGTCCATCAACCTGTACAAAAGTAACAAACCCTCTGGGGTGGAAAACAACCTGGAGCCTCTTTTCCCCACTTTGCTTCTCCAAAGAACTAGGGCAAAGGGAACTCCTCAGGGTTTAGGGGGAAATCTCCCAAGCTTTTTCTCCAAAGAGCCAAGGCAAAAGTCCACAAAAAAAGAACTCGTTTCACCACAATGCTATAAATAATAGTTAATAAATATTTGGTTTAGTATTAGACCCATGTATGCAAATACGAAAATCAGTTATTAAAGCTGGAATACGATAATCTGATCGTGGAACATTATAGACTAACCCTAATTTACCTACACAAAGCTGATTTATGCCCTCTAACCTGTTTCCCGGAAACCCTGGTAGCGTAGTGGTTAAGTGCTACGGCTAGTAACCAAAAGGTTGGCAGTTCACATCCACCAGGTGCTCCTTGGAAACTCTATGGGGCAGTTCTAGTCTGTCCTATAGGGTCACTATGAGTTGGAATTGAGTCGATGGCAATGGGTTTGGTTTTTGGGTTAACCTGTTTCCCAGCAGCAAATTTTTTTTAACCTCTTCCTGTACCTGCTGTGGCTATGAGGAGGTGGGCCTAGGGTGGGGTTACAGAATCAGTGTTTCAGAGTATTTACCATTTCTTAAGGAAAGAAAGACCACATGTCAGTGATAATTAGATATTGGGCATGTTGTTTAGGGGATAGTCATTTCTCCCAAGTAGAGTTACCTACCCAGGACAATTCTGAAAATATTCGGGGGTGGGAAGGAACCAGATTTGTCTTGTCATTATTCCATAAACACTACAATAGAGTAATTATTTGCATAAGACATTGTATTATGTATTATAAATAATCTAGGGATCATTTAAAGTATGTGGGAAGATGTGCGTAAGTTATATGCAAATACTACGCCATTTTATATAAGGGACTTGAGCATCCAAGAGTTTTTGTATATGTATGGATGAATGTATTTTTTTCTACTGCCGGGTTTCTTTTATCGCATGTTGTAGTACAATCTAAAAAATTTCTAACCAGAGATTTATTTTTGAATAACTGGATTTGTCTTTGAAAATATGTTAATACTTTTTGGAGAATTATCCTGTTTTTTAAAAGCCGTTCTGGAAACCTGAGCATCACTCTTTAATATTTTGTGTCTGTGGAAAGTGATTCCAGGTTTCAAAGAATGAATTATTGCACAATGAACTTTTAATAATACTGGGGTTTACAAGACGATCTTTATGTTTTTACAGGGAGATATTAGAGAAACATGTTTAAATAGGTGTTTATTTTTCTTGTTTAGAATATGGCATAGTATCTGTAATTCATCAGTTTAAGAAAATGATGAACAGTTTGGTTAGGTTCCAGAAAAGAATAAATAACGATGACCTCAGGGATCAGAGAGAGCCATAACTTTGAGAATTGTAAGTAGTTACTTGGACAAATACAGAAAAGGACAATACCTAATTTCAGTTTTTTGATCGATGGTTTATGGCTTTTTAGGGATAGGATATTTTAGGTAAAGGTAGAAGAAATAATTTATGATGAATTTTCTTTTTAAAAATCACACAAAAACTTAAAATTTAATATTCTACTGTAAAAGTTTGCAAAAATGTATGAGAGTTTTCACGTGTCCTTTTTACTGTAGGAAACTAAACAAAGATAATTTTTCATTTGTTTAAAGTAGCCAGGTATTAAGTAGATCCAAAGGCACAATGCCCCTGCTATTTCACACATGAATTAATGTTCAAATTTTGTTTAAAAATTTCTACAAAATGTGTTTTTCTGTGTTTTCTGTATTTTTATACGCTCTGCTGATTAGGGGCATAGTCTTGGGGAACTTAATTACCCAGTAACCCAGTTTAAAAACTCAAATTGTTTTGTACCATCTGATATCCTTAAACCACTTTAATCTCTGCTAAAACATTAAATTCTGTATAAGTGTTCTTTTCTGCATGTGTTTGGCAAAAATAGAACATTTGCCAGTTAGCAATTTTTACATGTATGATTCAGTGACATTGATTACATTCATCATATTGTATACCATTATTACTTTTTCCCGATTATTCCACCAGCGTTAACAGAAACTCAGTGCCCCCTAAGTAACACCTCTCCTTTCCCTTTCCTCCCACTCCTGGTAGCCGCTGGTAAGCTTTGGTTTCTGTACATTTGCCTATTTCATGTAGGTGAGATCATATAGTATTTGTCCTTTTGTGACTGACTTATTTCACTCAGCATGATGTTTTCAAGGTTTATCCATGTTGTGGCATGTATCAGGGCTTCATTTCTCTTTATGGCCGAGTAATATTTCATTGCGTGTATATACAGCAGTTTATCCATTCATCTGTTGATGGAAATTTATTTAGGTTGTTTCTACCTTTTGACTATTGTGAATAGCGCTGCAGTGGATATTGGTGTACAGGTTTCTGTTAGTGTTCCTGCTTCCAATTCTTTTGAGTATTTACCCAGGATTGAAATTGCTGGGTCACATGGTAGTTCTATGCTCAACTTTGTAAGAACTGCTAAACTGTTTCCCATAGCGGCAGTACCATTTTGCATTCCCACCAGCAATGGATGATGGTTCCAATTTCCCCACATCCTTGTTAACACTTGCGATTTTCTGTTATTTTTTTATCATAGCTGTCCTAGTGGGCGTGAGGTGGTATCTTATTTTGGTTTTGATTTGCATCTCTGTAATGGCTAATAATGTTGAGCATCTTTTCATGTGTTTATTGGCCGTTTGTGTATCCTCTTTGGTGAAATTTCTGTTCAAGTCTGCTGCCTATTTTTCATTTGTCATTCTGTGGTTAAGTTGTAGGTTTGTTTTTTTTTTTTTTTTCAATACATTCGGGATATTAAACCCTTATCAAATATATGGTTTCCAGAAAATGTCTCCTAATCTGTAGACTGTCTGTTCACATTGTTGATAAAGTCTTTTGAGAAAGAAAATTTTTAATTTTTATGTGATTCCATTTATCTATTTTGTCTTTTGCTGCTCATGCTTTTGGTTTCATATTTAAAAACCCATGGTTAAAAAAAAAGTCCCATAGCAATAGCCTTGTGTTTTCTTCCAAGAGTTTTATGATTTTAGTTCTCACATATTGGTCCTTGATCCATTTTGAATTGGTTTTTGTATATACCGTGAGGTATGGATCATGCTTCATTTTTTTTTTTTATGATTTTTATTGTGCTTTAAGTGAAAGTTTACAAATCAAGTCAGTCTCTCACACAAAAACCCATATACACCTTGCTACACGCTCCCAATTTTTTTTTTTAATGAGACAGCATGCTCTCTCCCTCCACTCTCTCTTTTCATGTCCATTTCGCCAGCTTCTAACCCCCTCCACCCTCTCATCTACCCTCCAGGCGGGAGATGCCAACATAGTCTCAAGTGTCAACCTGATCTAAGAAGCTCACTCTTCACCAGCATCCCTCTCCAACCCATTGTCCAGTCCAATCCATGTCTAAAGAGTTGACTTCCGGAATGGTTCCTGTCCTGGGCCAACAGAAGGTCTGGGAGCCATGACCACCAGGGTCATTCTAGTCTCAGTTAGATCATTAAGTCTGGTTTTATGAGAATTTGGGGTCTGCATCTCCCTCAGGGGCTCTCTGTTGTGTTCCCGGTCAGGGCAGTGATCGGTTGTAGCCGGTCTCAGGATGATGTAGTTGCTGGTTCATGTGGCCCTTTCTGTCTCCTGGGCTCGTAATCGCCTTGCGTCCTTGGTGTTCTTCATTCTCCTTTGATCCAGGTGGGATGAGACAAATTGATGCATCTTAGATGGCTGCTTGCTGGCCTTTAAGACCCTAGACTCCACTCTTCAAAGTGGGATGCAGAATGTTTTCTTAATAGATTTTATTATGCCAGTTGACTTAGATGTCCCCTGAAACCATGGTCCCCAGACCCCTGCCCCTGCTATGCTGGTCTTCAAAGCATTCAGTTTATTCAGGAAACTTCTTTGCTTTTGGTTTAGCCCAATTGTGCTGACCTCTCCTGTACTGTGTGCTGTCTTTTCCTTCACCTAAAGTAGTTCTTACCTACTATCTAATTAGTGAATACCCCTCGTCCACCCTCTCTCCCTCCCCCCGCCCCATAACCACAAAAGAAGGTTTTCTTCTCAGTTTAAACTGTTTCTCAAGTTCTTATAATAGTGGTCTTATACAATATTTGTCCTTTTGCAACTGACTTAATTTCACTCAGCATAATGCCCTCCAGGTTCCTCCATGTTATGAAATGTTTCACAGATTACTCACTGTTCTTTATCGATGCATAGTATTCCATTGTGTGAATATGCCATAATTTATTTATCCATTCATCCGTTGATGGGCACTCTTTGGTTGCTTCCATGTTTTTGCTGTTGTAAACAGTGCTGCAGTAAACATGGGTGTGCACATATCTGTTCGTGTAAAGGCTCTTATTTCTCTAGGAGATATTCCAAGAAGCGGGATTGCTGGATCATGTGGTAGTTCTATTTCTAGCTTTTTAAGGAAGCGCCAAATCGATTTCTAAAGTGGTTGTACCATTTGACATTCCCACCAGCAGTGTAGAAGTGTTCCACTCTCTCCACAGCCTCTCCGACATTTATTATTTCATGCTTCATTTTCTTAAGCGTTCTTTTTTAAAGTTATGGCTTGTGAACAGGATCGACCCCTTTAAATGAGGTGGCTGTGAGCACTTCAGGCCGTTGTTAAGGCTAGCCTCAGCTGCTGCTGCTGTTGTTATTATCAGTTGCTGTGGCGTCAGCCTAGGCTCCGGGCGACCTTACGTGTAACAGAAAGAAGCATTGCCTGGCCCCGTGCTTTCCTCACAGTCCTGGGTATGTTTGAGCCTATTGTTGTAGCTATTGTGTCAGTCTACCTCATTGAGGGTTTCTCTCTTTTTCGCTGAACCAAACTGCTTTACCAAATATGATGTTCTTTTCTAGCAATTGGAACCTCAGTTGCTGAGGGAAGTCAGATCCTGGTTCAAGGGAGTAGTAATATTTTTTATAAGCAGGAATCGTTCTTCCTTTTGTTTTCGTTGTATATATTCATAGAGTTAGGGCAAGAGTTCTGGTACTAGAGAAGCAATCTCAGGTTTTTCATAGTGGTCTGGAGAAGCATAAATATTCATTCATTAATATTCACTCTACAAATACTTGCTTCGTGTTAGGTGTTCAGCAATGAACAATAAAGGCAGGAACCATAGAGCTTGTAGTCTATCCATTGAAGACTAATACTAAAGAAATATTTACAAGAGTGATATACATTACAGAATACAGTAAAACCTATGAAAGCCAGAACCTGTGTAAGGCAGGAATCTCTCAGAGAAGGAAAATGCAAATATTTTCCACTAAAATGAGCAATGGGAAAGTGGTTAAGACTGCATCCTGTCAAAGGCGGAAAACTTGGCAAGACCAGGAAAAACAAGGCAGTCCTGTCGAGTTCCGACTCTCACAGATTTCACTGTTAACAGTTTTTCCAGCTATTTAGAGAATGAAGATATAAGTTGAATTGTAAGGCAGACATTCCCTGATGGAAATAATAAAGGTTCCGTGTCATTTTTCACCCTCTCAGTTTTATTGATGAGGAAGTAGAGACCCAGGAAAAGTAAGTCACTTACCTAAGTTCATATATCTCTTGCCATCGAGTCGATTCTAACTCGTAGCAGCCCTGTAGGACAGAGTAGAACTGCTCTATAGGGTTTCCAAGGAGTGACTGGTGGATTCAAACTGCCGGCCTTTTTGGTTAGCAGCCGAGCTCTTAACCACTGCTCCACCAGCAAGTCATATATCTGGAACCAAGGTCCCCTGTGTTCTGGTCTACAGTATCTGTCATGTGGAATAAAACAGGCAGCTGAAAGGGAGGAAAGTCAGGCAAGGTACCTAGAAAGTTTGACCAGCCATTTTGGATTTGATATAGTTAATATGAGGAAAAATACTTTTTAATCTCATTTTTATTTTATTTAAATTTCTTTAAAAATTTTTTTTTGGTTCTCCATTAGCGTTTAATTAATATTCTTTCAGGATTTTGCTAGGTACATGCTTGTACAAAATTTTTAAAAGGGAGTACTGTGCCCCTGGAAGCTAAATATGTTGGTCCCATGAAGTTTTTCTCTCGTAAAACTTCTAAAAGGTATATGGTTTTTCCCTCAGTAAATGAAGTTGTTTCTTTTAATCCATACATTTAATTATCTTGAATTTTCTAAGCTATAGCCTGCCTTTTGCAGGAAAAAAGAAAAACAGGGAATGTTAGAAGATTAAGCAAATGTTTTTCCTGGCATGGTTTTGATCTAACGCTGGCTTGAAATCCTATTACTATGGACCAATCCCGAATATATCTTACAAGACAAGAGTTCATAGTAAATTATAAAGAGTATTCCGATTGTGTAGAAGGTTTTGACTAAACTGATGAAAAGAGATACGGATTTGTAAGGAAGTTATTTGATTTTATCTTTATTTCATTGTATTGTTTTGTTGGTTTTGCTGTTTAAATTCCTTTAGCTTAACAAAACTTTAGGTTTGATTTTTGTCTCAAAAAAGGATATTGGATAGAAAAACCAGGTACACATTCTAGTAATTTACTTTTCCTTGGGGACAGCAAAGCATAATTATAGGATCACACTTTGAGAAGTAAATAAACTTTGAAAGTTGAGTCTGCAAAGCTAGACATAGTAACAGGAAACATCCCACCTACAACGCATATGGCAAAGGCGAAAGATGGTACAGCAGACTACAGACAAAAATAATAGCTGGGAGTTAAAGACACTTTTTCCGGTTTTACAGCCTTAGATCTGTTGTCTTCCTTTCAGATATAATAGTGCTGGTGGTGCAGTGGTTAAGCACTCTGCTGCTAACCGAAAGGTCAGCAGTTCGAACCCATCAGGTGGTGCACAGGAAAAAGATGTGGCAGTCTGCCTCCGTAAAGATTTACAGCCTTAGAAACCCTTTGGGGCAGTTCTGCTCTGTCTTAACAGGGTCGCTTTGAATTGGAATCGACTTGATGGCTGTGGGTTTGGTGTGGTTTCCAGATACGATGTGTTAATATGAACATTGAACGTATTTTAATTTATAAGAAAAAATTTTTATAAGTATTGCACTTCATACTTATACATTATTTATAGTTAGGGTATAGTATCCCTGTATGTTTTAAAATTTATTGTTTTTCTTGTGTATATTTGTGGTTTTGTCTATAGGAGACACAGACTATTTTCACTTTATTATTGTGCCAAATTTTAAGAAATTTGTTACTTGAAAAATTAAGCATACAGAGGCTGTAAAGTGAGTGGCGAAAATGTTTTACTGAAGAATTCCTTTAAATAGAAAGCTCATCTGATGTACTTAAGTGTTTGTAAAATCACTTCCTACCCTGGGCTAAAAGAGACACAAGAAAACTCAATACTAAAATGTCAGAAGCCACTGCTGCTTGTAATTAGAAATGAGGGTAAAGTATTTCTAACATCGTAATAATAAATAATTATTATTCTGCATATAGTAGAAACTCCATTTGTATCTAACTTCTGAATATGTTCATTTTATTAAGTGAGCTACTACTGTAGATAATTTTATTGTCTTTGAGATTAATTTCGTAGTCTATGAAAATACTATATGCAGTAAGGAGTTTTATATGTTAAAATAACATTATTTAATGAGTATTAATTAATCATAGGCATACTAGCCTGTCAGTTATGTTTCAAAATATGTTACTTAGTTTGAGAAAAAGTGACTTTAGGCAAATGCCCCTGCTCCTCATTGTGTAAAAGGAAATGCAGGGTCTGTAATACTGGGTTGATGTCTAGTTAATCAAAGCATCCTGCTGATAGGTAATATCTTCTTTAATTAAAAAAAAAAAAAAAACCTATAAATTCATGTGCATGATACCTGAGCATGTGTAGTTAGGAACAGAGTATCCAGCCCTATGAGTCTCTAGTACTGTACTATATAGTATATATTCTTGTGATCTAATTCAATAAAACTAGCACATTACTTTTATGTGTATTTAATGGTATAATTGAAGTTCATGATAATTAGGCAAATATAATAATAAATGGTTGCTGTGAATGACAGTGGTAGTTATTTAGTACAGTCAATACAGTGTTTTTCTGTTTTACTATTTGTACAAACTCCAACATCAGTTTTGATAGTACACATACAATTTAATCTTTATCCATTAATTTGTTAATTGCTTACCCTGTCTGTAACAATTGGGTATGTTAAAACAATAGGTTTTTTTTTTTTTTTGCACACATTTTCTTTCTCAAGGTTTAGGATAGTGGGCATTGATGCTGGATGCTTGTTAAAATCACGTGGGACTAACCTCTTAATTTTAAATCAGGGTCTTTAAGGGAGGGGTCCTGACATTGGTATTTTTAAAGGCCCCATCAGAGGATGCTAAAGTGCAGCCAGTGTGGAGAATGACTGTTTTAAGACTAACATCCACTATATTAAAATTCTAATGACTTGCCCTGTGCTCGAGGGATCCTTAAACATCAAGTCTACAGCATGCTGTAGAGCCCCAAAACCAAAGGCCAAAACTGTGGCCGTTGAGTAGATAGCAACCGTATAGAACAGAGTAGAATTGTCCCATAGGGTTTCCAAGGAGCGGCTGGTGGATTTGAACTGCCAACCTTTTGAATAGCAGCCAAGCTCTTAACCATTAACTCTGCCCTCAGGGCTCTGCAATATCTGGACACTGTAGCTTGTTTTGGGAGTGACACTAGAGTGTGATAAGGAATCCTCTTGAACAGCTGTGGTTCATGTGGTCCATTAGTCCTTTGGACTAATTGCTCCCTTGAGTCTTTAGTTCTTATTTCCTTTTCTTTGCCCCAGACTAGAAGAGACCAATAGCTGTGTCTTAGACGGCCGCTCGCATGCTTTTAAGGCCCCAGACGCTACTCATCAAAGTAGAATGTAGAACATTGTCTTTAAGAACTATGCTGTACCAGTTGATGTAGATGTCCCCTTAGTCTATGATGGTCAGAGTTTTTGTTTGTTTTTAACCTTGGCTCCGTGGCCCTTTATGGGTTTTGGCTCTTTTTGAGAATCTGATGAAAACCTTGTACTCTTGGTGGGAGGGCAGCTCTATATGAAAAACGCTGTATGGGCTTGCTTATGTTGTAATAATCGATCCCTTAGACCACCTGCATCAAAATCACCTAAGTTGCCTATTAAAATACAGGCTATATCCCAAACCTACTGTATTAGAATTTCAAGTGAACTGGGCTTAGGAATCTGCATTTTAACAAGAATTCCCGCATAACTCTTCTGTTCACTACTAAAGTTTGAGAATCTCTTTACAGCTTCATGGATTGTATCAGTTCTGCCCTTGGCCTGGCCTAGATAGAAACAAAGTTTTCTAATTCCCAGTCCAGTAATACTTGACCTATCATATGCCACCTACCTTTCTTCTCTACCTAAAAAAAATATCAATTAGGTGCTATTAATGTTAATGAGCACCAGGATCTTGAAGAAATTTTTATTTGTGCTAGGTTGATCATCATTTTAATTAAAAGAAATATTATGAGAAATAAATATTTTAGATCCTGGGTCTGTAGGTATATAATGGTATGCAAATTAAGATAAAGTCAATTTATTTCTAGTCTTATGTAAAATATACTTATTTGCTGTAAAAATGTATCTATACTTACTTAAGTGTTTAATAGACAACAGACTGAGATTTCCAATCATAACTACTTAAAAGTACTTCTAACTCAGAATAACTGAGGTCAGATTCAGTGTGAATTTTGGAAAAGCATGATTTATGGAATTGTTTTAAAATACATGCAGCTTTACTTCAAATGTACATGCTGATATGAACTGTCTCCAAGAGAGTCATCTCTAGATCTGAATGAATAAGGCTTATTTTAATGCATATACTAAATGCTGTATGTAAATGAATGCTGCTAAAAGAGTTTAAATACTGCTTGAAAATAATATGTAATATTTGACCAAAGATTTCCTTCCAAATCTTGTTATGCTCTTAATTTTATTTTTCCTGATTTGCTTTGTAGATAAATTCAGGGTTGAACTTCAGACTAATGGGGACATGCCATTATCTCATTTCCAATTATTAGACCTGGATTAATGAGCTAGTATGTCCATGGAGCTGGGCTATTTAGTATTAATGTTGTTGTTGTTGTTATTGTCAGGTACCATCAAGTTGGTTCCAACTCATAGTGATCCCATGCACAACATGGTGGACACTGCCCACTCCTGCGCCATCCTCATAATTGTTGCTGTGTTTGAGCCCATTGTTGCAGCCACTGTGTCAGTCCATCTTGTTAGGAGTCTTCCTCTTTTTCACTGACCCTCTACCTTACCAAGCATGATGTCCTTCTCTAGGGACTGGTTCCTTCTGATAACATGTCCAAAGTATGTGAGACAAAGTCTTGCCATCCTCGCTTCCAGGAAGCACTCTGGCTGTACTTCTTCCAAGACAAACTTATTTGTTCCTCTGGCAGTCACTGGTATATTAATGCGTAAACGTATTTACTGCATGGCAGTGAGAGACAAGTTATATGTCCACTACTCATACGACTTTTTTTTTTAAAAATTAAAAAAAAAAAATGTCTCTAGTCAAGGATTATACCGTTTATTTTAGCCTAAAAAACAATCAAACATATTGTTGGGGATCCAGGGAGACCGGGCAAAATGATGTGGATGGTTCAGTGAAGCATCTTTATTGTTAAGAGAAAAAATAATTAAAAAGGCCATCAGTAAGTTACTACTATTTCTTTGTGGGAAAAACACATGCTCTTGTTATGTCGTTCATTAGTAAAATAAAAGGACCTTTTAATGTTTATCTGTGTATTTCTTTCATAGAAGCAAATTAAAATTAGTTCAGGAAATATTATCATATAATATCTGCTATACCTAAGGTCCTTATTCCTGAAAAATACAGGAAAATGTACTATTAAATTTTTCATGTCTCTTGTGATCACACAGATTTACATAAAAATAATGGTTTAGCTAGTTATCCTATACAGATTAAGATTTAGCTGGTGATTCTCCCATGCTATCTCTTACTTCTGACTAGAAATTCATTTATTTGTACCTGTAAGAGGATACTGCTTTTTATGGCGTATTTTTGAATGAATGTTGAATTCAATTTTTTGGGTCCCTTTGATTTTCTGCTCATGTGTCACTCGAGGTACATGTGCAAATATATTTTATCTCTGCAGTGAAGTGTATTATATTTTTGTATTTGATAAAATGGATATCAATAATAATAATAGCTAACTTTTTGATTAGTATACTCACTGGCACAGAGCAAGTACATACTTTGCATGTGTTATACCTTTAATCCACACAGTCACTTTCAGAGTAAGTACGATTATTACTCCCATTTTGCAGATGAAAAAACAGATTTAAGTGAACTAACTTGACTGAGGTCACACTACTAATAAATTTCAAACCAGATCTAATTTCTATTCTTGACTTCTTAAGCACTATGCTATCCTAACTTTAGTGAAAATGACTTTAAAATATAATATCCAAGGTCTTTATATTATACTTAAATATTAAGGATACTAAATACTTTTTTAAAAAAGCAGTAGTTTATAGATTCTTGACACTTACGAAGAATACACGAAGCAAAGAAAGGTATTAATTTGGCTGCTTGTTTTATGCCAAGCATAGTTAATAGACACTTTTATGTAGCGTTTAATCCTTATCTATGAAATAGGCCTTGCTGTCTATCCTTTTCTAGAGATGTTAACCTAGCTAGCTCAAGGTCACAGAATTAGAATGAGGCAGAGCCAGTGTCTGACACGGGCTGGTAAATAAAAAACTGAACTTGGATTGGATCACTTTTTCAATTAAACTGGAGACTTAAGTATTTATGGATGAAACGTGGGTAGATGGAGAGTTAGAGGGAAAATGTAGCTTCTAGTATATGTAAAAAAGAGATGTCCTTTCTTGTCCTTCTCCGTTGCCTTCATGCTATTAAATACGTGGGGATTTGTTGCACGTAGCAATCTAGAAACTTTGAAGACTTCTCCTGAATCCTAGAGTGGAGAATAAAATTGTGTGTTAATTTATGTACATGATCATAGTCCATACAAATCAACTCACCAAGAGTTTGTTGTTATTAAAAAAAAAAAAAAAAATTTTTTTTTTAATGAAGGTTTTTTATGTGCTAGCAATATTGTGAAGGAAATAAAATATAATATCTTTAAAGATTTTATCATTGATTAAGAGGTCTATATAAACACATGGAACTAATTAGACAGCATATGATTAAGCCCTAGACTAAGTGGTTAACAGTAAATCCCAGAGGTCCTTCAAATTCAGCATTTATATAGTTGAACTCATTAACATCTCCCATAAGCCTCTCCTTTGCTTTTATTTACTCTCTTGGATGATGTCATTCCTGTTCACCCAAATTCCCCAAGTAAGAAATGTCACAGTCCTCTGCTACCCCATTCCTTTACGTGTATAGTCAGCCAGTAATCAAGTCTATAGACTTATTTTCTTTCCTTACCCCTAAGTCTCTATTTCTCTCTTCATGTTGTCTACTGCTGCTTCCTTAGCTCAGGACCTCATTATTCCTTGGCTGGACAATGGCAGACAGTCTCCTTAGCTAGTTTATCTGCCTCTAACTTTTTCTTCTGTAGCCCTTATTCTATGTTGTGTTTAGTTATTCCCAAATGTAAATCTAGCCACGACACTACTTTACTTGAAACTCTTAAGGAGTGCCCCTTCATCTAGCTTTATATGAAATTCAAACTTCAGTCTGGCACAGAAGCCGTTCATTTTACTATCTTATTTCAATTTAGAGTTGCAGCAACATCTATTGCTTTTTCCATTATACCTTTTGTAGCTAATCACACCGCTTGCTCTTCAAGGCTTTGCTGTGCTCCTTTACGTCTCCTTACCTTTACACATGTATTCTCTACTGTACAATGCCTCTTTTCCCCCTGCAAGTCTCAACTCAGCTGTCACTTTCTATCAAATGATTTCAGTCCTCTTCAAGCCGAATTAGGAGCCCTGGTGGTGCCTTGGCTAAGTGCTCTGCTGCTAACTGAAAGGTCAGCGGTTGAAACCCACCAGCCGCTCTGCAGGAAAAAGATGTGGCAGCCTGCTCCCATAAATATTTTCCGCCTTGTAAACCCTATGGGGCAGTTCTGTCCTGTCCTGTGGTGTCCCTATGAGCTGTAATGCACTTGACAGCAGTAGGTTTGGGACAAGCCAGGTTAATTTGCCTTTCTTTGTTAATGGCATGCACATTTATAACTTTTATCATCGTTTAAGGAGATGATCTCTTTACTTTTAGTGCCAGTCTACCCTCAAGATTATAAAATCCTTGCTTTGTTTTTATTTGTGTCTACAAATGTAGCACAAACCATAACTCACATATGTCCTAAGTATATTGCAGCCATGGGCTTTGCAAAAAGTTAGACCTGCATTGAAGTAAGGGCTCTGCTTCAATTCCATACTAAAGGGGATGGAATACATTTTGTGGGGAGGAAGGGGACGTTTTAAAAAGGAAGGTGCAAGTCTGGATGTTTGTCACATGCTGCATTGCCAGGGTTAAAAACCACCGCCTTCAAGTCAATTCCAACTCACAGCAAACCCTATAGGACATAGTAGAACTGACTCATAGGGCTTCCAAGGAGCAGATGGTAGATTCGAAGTGCTGGCTGTCCCTTTGGTTAGCAGCTGAATGCTTAGCCACTGTGCCACCAGGGCTCCATTGCCAGGGCTAAAAATCAAAAAACCAAATCCATTGCTGTTGAGTCGATTGTGACTCAGTGAGCCTACAGGACAGAGTAGAACTGCCCTGTAGGGTTTCCAAGGAATGGCTGATATATTCGAACTGCTGGCCTTTTGGTAAGCAGCCAAACACTTAACCACTTTGCCACCAGGGCCCTGTTAGGGGTAGATAATAACAGAAACCTACGGGAAGGCTAGAAGTTTAGACAGTGTTCTTACTGCAAACCTTGAAAGATGTAAAGTTCTGTAGCAGACAAACACTGAGGGTACAAAGATGAGTAAGAGAGGGACTCTGTCTTTGAAGAAATTCATATTCAATAGAGGAAACACATATAAATAAGTAACTATAATGTCATGTAGAAATATGCATTAACTGAGTGTAAGGAACAGAGAAGTCCCTTATGAAAATATCTACTCTGGCAGAATTAGGAAAGGCTTCAAGTCCAAGGTGATGCCTTAGCAAAGTTTTAAAGAATGAGTTGGAATTCTACAGATGGATAAGATGGTAAGGCTTCCTAGGGTAAAGCAATATCTTGTGCTAAGACACAGGGTACAAAAGCAGCAAGACTAGAGAAACCATTGTTTGTAAGATCTCGTGCATAGGGTTGTTTTAGAAAGTCTCACAAAAGACCCTCCAGTAAGATACTATAGATAGCT
The DNA here is from genome assembly GCF_024166365.1 of Elephas maximus indicus. Taxonomy (NCBI): domain Eukaryota; kingdom Metazoa; phylum Chordata; class Mammalia; order Proboscidea; family Elephantidae; genus Elephas; species Elephas maximus. The sequence continues at coordinate 44,952,722 of NC_064824.1, forward strand.
CTCAAATTATAAATATGCTCAAAACAATCCTTCTGTATCAATTTGTTTTCGTTTCTCGCTGGAGTATAATGTGAATGGGAGCATGAGCTTTGGAAATGAGGATTTAGGATCAAATTCTGAAATATTCTGCCTCCCTAGGCATCATTTTACCCGTTTAAAAAATGGTGATACATATATCTCAGGCTTTGTAGAAGAATTCAGAGAGCTAATGAATGCAAAGCAGTTGTCACAGTGCCCGGTCCATAGGAAGATCTCTGTAGAACTCAATAAATCTTAACTATAGTAGTGGTTAAGAGCTATGGCTACTAAC